>NC_140167.1:134111600-134541600 GCF_963971535.1 Notolepis coatsorum | reverse complement strand
TGACACTGACAATCTAAGAAATCAACTTAAAATGAACCTATCTTCCTTGTTCCTAAAGATGCAGGCTATCCTCCATGTCTCAAACACAGCTAACCCTACTGTCCCTACTGTCCATACTAACCCTACTAACCCTACTAACCCTACTGTCCCTACTGTCCCTACTAACTCTACTAACCCTACTGTCCCTACTAACCCTACTAACCCTACTGTCCCTACTAACCCTACTAACCCTACTGTCCCTACTAAACCTACTAACCCTACTAACCCTACTGTCCCTACTGTCCCTACTGTCCCTACTAACCCTACTGTCCCTACTAACCCTACTAACCCTACTGTCCCTACTAACCCTACTAACCCTACTGTCCCTACTAACCCTACTAACCCTAACCCTACTAACCCTACTGTCCCTACTAACTCTACTAACCCCTGCTGCATGTTTGGACCATGCGATTTGAGGCCAAGCACCGCTTTTTCAAAAGAGTGGTGCATGACACTCAAAACTTCAAAAATATCTTGAAGACAATGGCAATCAGACACCAACACATGATGGCATATCATCTTGCTTCACCATCATATTTCAAGCCAAAAACCCAGGCATCCAGGGTTGACTCTGTTCTGGTTTCATCTCTACCAGCAGTAGCTCAGGTACACATTAGAGGACACACAGTTAGTGACACAATCTACCAGACATCAAAGGTAACCATTGATGGCACAGACTATGTCTGTGGAATGTTTCTCTCCGTCAGAGTCAGTGGTGGACTGTCTACATTTAGCCAAATAGAACAGATCTACCTTGTGAATAACGAGGTTTCTTTTCTGTGTCGAGACTATGACTCCTGGTATATAGAACATCTTAGGTCCTATGAGCTGTCAACCACACAACCACATATGTCCATCTACCTACAGTCTGGTCTCAATGATACAGTCCCACTCTCAGCATATATGATCGATGGTCTGCTGCTGCTGCTGACTCCCAAGCGATTCATTCAAGTGAAACGGAAGGTGAATAGTTATTTTATTAATCGATTATTGTGTCTTTATTCACTTGTTGTGTAATTGACCAGTTTATATTCTGTATAAGTTCATATTCTGTATATGTTAATAATGACGCTTTCTGTGTTGTGTTTATGACTACTCCTTAGGTCCTTGAGCTGCTGTCTGTCGACCGGACCACATCTGTCCACTGTCCATCTACCTGCAGTCTGGTCACAACGATACAGTCCCACTCAGCATACAAGATCGATGGTCTGCTGCTGCTGCTGACTCCCAAGCGATTCATTCAAGTGAAACGGAAGGTGAATAGTTATTTTATTAATCGATTATTGTGTCTTTATTCACTTGTTGTGTAATTGACCAGTTTATATTCTGTATAAGTTCATATTCTGTATATGTTAATAATGACGCTTTCTGTGTTGTGTTTATGACTACTCCTTAGGTCCTTGAGCTGCTGTCTGTCGACCGGACCACATCTGTCCACTGTCCATCTACCTGCAGTCTGGTCACAACGATACAGTCCCACTCAGCATACAAGATCGATGGTCTGCTGCTGCTGCTGACTCCCAAGCGATTCATTCAAGTGAAACGGAAGGTGAATAGTTATTTTATTAATCGATTATTGTGTCTTTATTCACTTGTTGTGTAATTGACCAGTTTATATTCTGTATAAGTTCATATTCTGTATATGTTAATAATGACGCTTTCTGTGTTGTGTTTATGACTACTCCTTAGGTCCTTGAGCTGCTGTCTGTCGACCGGACCACATCTGTCCACTGTCCATCTACCTGCAGTCTGGTCACAACGATACAGTCCCACTCAGCATACAAGATCGATGGTCTGCTGCTGCTGCTGACTCCCAAGCGATTCATTCAAGTTTCCATAGCACAATGGCAGCTGCCTCCCCACAACCCATGATCCTTCGTGTTGTTGAGACAGACCGGGCTAGAAAATTAAAACTCAGTTCACGACCCGCCTCTGTTGATGCACTGGTCAAGATTATAAAAGAACAGTTGGAAATAGACCTTGACTTCAGTTTGCTGTATGAAGATCCAGACTTTGATGGGAAACTTACTTCCCTTGATGACATTACGGAATTGCCACAAAAAGCTGTTGTGCACATTTCACTTTCGCTCGACTCCAGCTCTCTCGCATCTACTGATATACTTTCAGATATGTCATCTCCAGAACGTCTAAGCAGATGGCCTCCAGGTCCTTTTCCAGTTCCTACATTTGCATTCGATGTTGAGCTGAAACTTAGAGACGGAAACAACGAATTTGAGAAGAACAAGAGACACCTTCTTTCTAATGAGGGGCAGGTTCTTCTCAGTCTTCTTGACTTCTTCAGCAATTGTCTGCCTCAACTGCTCAAGCCTCAAGGAATCCTCTCCTTGGGGATAGTTGGGTAGGAAGTTTACTTCTGCTCGCTTGGGTCTTTTAATGTTGGAATGTGAAGGTTCGCCATCAGGATTGCTTCTACCTCTTCTTCCAGCATTTACAGTGACCTCCTCACATCCTGCCCGTCTCAGCTTGTTCCTGAAATTGCCCATCTTGAATTTGATGCTGTTCTTCCATCCATTGCAGCCGGTCTCAGATCCTGCTTCCTTCAAGCAGGGATGTTTGGCGACAAGAGCCGCAGAAGCCACTGCTATCTCTTCATCACTTAGATAAGCCTTGAAAGCATACATTGTAGATGCAAGCTTTTCTAAGATGTCGTGCTTTAGGTCTCTTGTCAAGCTGATGCAGACCACATTTGCCCTGCGCCGACAGACCATAGTGAAGTCCAGCCCACCAGTGAAAGAGCTCATGGACCTCTGGCCTGCTCTCAAAATGGAGTCTGAGGTAATGTAGATCAGCTCTCTCTTTCCTGTGTTAACATTTGGCACATTCTGTGTGTTTTAAAGTGAAACTTGTGATTCCTAAGCCTGGTTTATATACTCTAGCGGCGCATCTGCGTGTGTGTTCTGTGCGCCCCCGCGAGCTAGTCATCAGCGACCGATTCCGCAAAGCATGTAATGACATGGTTGACCAGAAATCCCGCCGTCATGCTCTGAAGCCCAAACCAAACAAAGTAAGAGATCCACCAAGTTGAAGTGACTAATTGATGTTGATATACTATATTGTCCTGCTGTTTTTAAATATAGGTGTATGCAGAGTTCCAGCTGATTACCAACCAGAACCTGCCCAACACATTCTACGCTTAGCTTGACCGCCATCTTCCTCGACTGATGACGTTATTCAGACAGAAGGCGCCCAAAACTGGGAACACAGCAGATGCTTTGGCTCACATTTTAAAAATCCACGATGAACAGGTGAATAAATTATTATACATGTCATAGGTCGAACCTCTGTAACATTGAACAGGTTCAATGATTCAAATGAGCTTTTGAATTTTACAATTAGTCCACCATTGTGTTTGCCATTTTTCTGATTGCATTAAAGATGTGAACATGTTATTTGTGGACATATCTGATTGGACTGTTTAAAATCCGCTTTGTTCAGTAAACATTTCCATATAATACAATTATTTTTCTTCTTCTTAATCTTACATCTTAATAGGAAATCCATGATGTTCACACCAGGCGTACCACTGTTCTCCATGCCCTGCCTGTGTATCTGCATGAGGAAGTCGCTGGATTTTTCAAAACCTGCACAGTGAGTCCGAGTGAAAATAATTTACAGTACAACTGTATATTAAGTGAACAGTTAATCAAAATGCTAAGTATCAGTCTTCCTTCCTTCCAGGTCTCCCTTGTGAAAGAGATATTTGATCTCGACGGGACTAACCTGGTTAAATAAAAATAACCTTCTCACCAAAAAAATTGTTCTAACTAAAATATAAACAACTTACAAACAAAACTCCATATACTTAGCTTTGTGCTGCACTTTGTAGAAACCATGGATTTATTTGTGATTATTATGTCTCTTTCATTCCTTCAGGACACGCCTGATGAGCCAGAGCTTCAGGGTGTTGCAGTGGCCCTCCTTACTGTCATCAGTGACCATGCATGACACAAGTCCAGTTCACTACCAGCCTGTGACAATCTCTGATTGGTGATTCCTTCCTGGTAATGTTTGGACTAATCTATGCACTACACCTCAGCTACCCCAAGGGACTTACCAACACTTTTGAATTCATTCAGAAGATTTTACTAGGTCTAGAAGCTGGTAAACTGTTGCCCAGGTTGCAGACTCTCAAGAATGACTTGATGATGCAATAATTTTTTTTTCTTCAGATTTTTCAATGGATTTTCTTCCCGTCCCAATTAGTCGTTGAATTCCCCCCCCCCCCCCCCCCCCCTACCTGGTGCTGTATGCATGTTCTCCTACGAGTCGGTATAAGGGCGTCCCGAGTCGATCGCACGCTTCCCCCGAGACGTGCGCCGACAGCCAGTGACGTCTTTTCACTTGGCAGCGAGGGCTCTCATTGGTGAAGTGTAACACGTGGGAGGGCACGCTATCTCCACCAAGTCCTGCCCCGCTTAGCAAGCGCCGAGACCTGACCTGTAGGCGTCGCTGTCCACAACGCCAGATTCCCACCCGCCAGCTTCCCCACCCCCTAATACTGCCGAATTGTATTAGTGTGAACGGCCAGCCAAGCTGGTGACAACGCAGGGAGTTGGATTCGAACACGCGAATCCAGTGTCTCCAGCGTTGGTGACGAATGCAATCTCCGCTACGTCACCTGACCGCTCTTGCATTAAACTTTTGAAGGTATTATTTTGACATGACAAGGAAATGAATACCTCACCCCACATCCTTCTTTCAGATGAGTTTCTATTCCTTACTGTAATCAGTGATCATGACACAAGTCCAGTTCACTACCAGCCTGTGACAATCTCTATTGTCATTGAAAGTCATATCATGATCAGCTTCCCCAGATTTGGTGATTCCTTCCTGTAATGTTTGGACTAATCTATGCACTACCCCAAAGCACTTACCAACACCTCAAAAGTGTGTCTATAGAAACTCATCTGAAATGTCTTGTCATGTCAAAATAATACCTTCAAAAGTTGCTGTACTACTTTGCAGATGTTCAGCCAATAGGTCCAAACTACTCAATGTACCTTGTTCTTTATTTTTTATGTAATATGTTTACATTTGAGAGTTTCACAGTTCGAATTTTCTTAACCGTCTATAGCTGGCATTATTGTAATTTCATCCAAGTAAGTTTTAGAGTTGAAAGAGTTTATCAGAATCTCAAAGGCAACATCCAAGTCCCAAACGTTTGTTTCTCGAGGAACAATAGGAGGCAATGGGCATAAATGCCACTCTGCTCTGACTGCTTCCATTGCTTGTAGGCAGTGGTAGAGTTAGTGTTCTCAGTACAGAGTACAAGGCGATATACCAGGAGCCATAAACGCAACACAGAAGCGTTATTATTAACATATACAGAATATGAACTTATACAGAATATGAACTGGTCAATTACACAACTAGAGTGAATAAAGACACAATAATTGATTAATAAAATAACTATTCACCATTAGCTGGACTCAGTTCCATTTCACTTGAATGAATCGCTTGGGAGTCAGCAGCAGCAGACCATCGATCTTGTATGCTGAGAGTGGGACTGTATCCTTGAGACCTTGTAGGCAGTAGTATACTGCCCTGTCAAGGGCTAACCGCAGTAACTTGAAAAAAGTAAAAATTTAGTTATGAGTGAAATTGACCTTGTCAATAAATGTTTTATCTTGTGACCAAGTTTCAGATGTTAATGTCGCTCAGTTTTGGAGATATGGGGTTTTAAAAACTGCAGTAACTACAAAATCACACTCAAAACCCAGGCAGACCGGAGTAACTTCCAAACAGTGAAAAATGGCTTTAAAGTGTTTTGACTTGCCATCCAAAATGTGTTATAGGTAAATAGATGATAGTACCCAGATTTAACATGTATTAATGAAGTAATCTTTAGGCATACAAAAATATGACATAATTATTTTAATTAACCCCAAAAAAGCAGATATTGCACTCTGCTGCACGATTTCCTTAAATAATTATACAGGTAATGTACAGGCAAAGTGCAGTAACTTCAAATACAATGTTGTTTTCCCTCCAGCTTTCATAACTTAACCTAGCCATTTTGAAAATGAAATTTAATACCTGAATATATTGGAATGATGATGATCCAAATAAAATGGCTAGGTGAAGTTATGAAAGCTGGAGGGAAAACAACATTGCATTTGAAGTTACTGCACTTTGCCTGTACATTACCTGTATAATTATTTAAGGAAATCGTGCAGCAGAGTGCAGTATCTGCTTTTTTGGGGTTAATTAAAATAACTACGTCATATTTTTGTATGCCTAAAGATTACTTCATTAATACATGTTAAATCTGGGTACTATAATCTATCTACCTATAACACATTTTGGATGGCAAGTCAAAAAACTTTAAAGCCATTTTTCTCAGTTTCACTGTTTGAAAGTTACTGCGGTCTGCCTTGACAGGGCAGTATAGTTAGTGTACTGTATAGTGTTCTTAGTACAGAGTACTGTAGTGTTCTAGTTATCATTCTGCAAACATAGCCTGCTCTAAATGACGGATGGTGCCTCTGACATTCTGACTAACTCTTTCAATGAAAACACCATCTTGTTCCATGATACATCATGGAGCAAATACATGCAGCTGCATTTCCATATGTAGGTATGTGCACTATTAACAGTATTGCCAGCTGTATAGCATGTAATGTGGGTTGGTATTTTGGTTCCACATTGGCAGGACCCAATATACAGCACAACGTTTGTGAATTTTACATGTGCCAAGCGGATTGACAATTTTCAGATAATCTATACATTTTATTCTGTACTGTACATAGATACACTGTGTTATCCCAACGGTCACAATAGTTGCCGTCAACATGTTTGCTCATTCTATGACCACACTATACAAATTTGAGTAATTCAGCCAGGATGTAAACGGCTCTGGTCATGTGCACTGCACATATTGAGACCCTTTATTATTTCAACATTTGCTGGAAATACATTGATACATCATTCAGTAACATTTTCAGAGCCTTATAACAAACATTATTACACTATTGTGACCAGAGGGATTAAATGTGTAATATACATTACATTGTATGTACATGTTATAACATGCATGTATTTATTTTCTATATATATTTTCTATATATATATATTTTCAATTTTAACATTGCCATAATGTTGTAGAGGGCAACACAATGTTTTTGTAAGATAAATAGATGTATACTCTTTGAATAGAAATAAATATAAAGAGTTTGAAGTTGTAACACAATGTTTTTGTAAGATAAATAGTTTCGATGAAGAACAAAACCTCCTAAATGCATAAAAAAAAAGGGGAAAACTTCATATCTGCACTTTGCAAGGCACTAATACCTGGTCGGTATTGTTAACATATATAGTCCAAAAACAGTGTACGGTGTTTACAGTGTTATTGTACATTGCTAACATACAGATTATATATGTATACTCTTTTATACTCTTTGAATAGAAAAAAATAAAAGAGTTGTTTGAAGTTGATATAATGTGCTTGTGTAGTTATTTTTCTGTTAACTTTTTCACATGGATTTTAAAACTGAACCTTAAGTTATAGTAACTGCAAATATTTGAGTTGATTAACTTAAAAATTTGAGTTGATTAACTTAAAAGAAATGAGGCATGGGATGGCCTCAATGTCGTTGAGTTCTGTTAACTTAATCACATGGATTTAAGGTTGAACCTTAAGTCACAGTAACTGAACATATTTGAGTTGCCTCCACTTGAGAACCTTAAGTCACAGTAACTGAACATATTTGAACTGCCTTAACTGAGAACTGTAAGTCACAGTAACTGAACATATTTGAGTTGACACCACTTGAGAACCTTAAGTCACAGTAACTGAACATATTTGAACTGCCTTAACTGAGAACTGTGAGTCACAGTAACTGAACATATTTGAGTTGACACTACTTGAGAACCTTAAGTCACAGTAACTGAATATATTTGCATTGCCTTAACTGAGAACTGTAAGTCACAGTAACTGAACATATTTGAGTTGACACCACTTGAGAACCTTAAGTCACAGTAACTGAACATATTTGAACTGCCTTAACTGAGAACTGTAAGTCACAGTAACTGAACATATTTGAGTTGACACCACTTGAGAACCTTAAGTCACAGTAACTGAATATATTTGAATTGCCTTAACTGAGAACTGTATGTCACAGTAACTGAACATATTTGAGTTGACACCACTTGAGAACCCTAAGTCACAGTAACTGAATATATTTGAATTGCCTTAACTGAGAACTGTAAGTCACAGTAACTGCACATATTTGAGTTGACACCACTTGAGAACCTTAAGTCACAGTAACTGAATATATTTGAATTGCCTTAACTGAGAACTGTAAGTCACAGTAACTGAACATATTTGAGTTGACACCACTTGAGAACCTTAAGTCACAGTAACTGAATATATTTGAATTGCCTTAACTGAGAACTGTAAGTCACAGTAACTGAACATATTTGAGTTGACTCCACTTGAGAACTGTAAGTCAGAGTAACTGACCATATTTGATTTGACTTAACTGAGAACCTTAAGTCACAGTAACAGACCATATTTGAGTTGCCTTAACTGAGAATTGTAAGTCTTAGCCAACTGAAAACATTTGAGTTTATCAACTTAAAAAAATTGAGGCATGGGATGGCCTCAATTTTTTTAAGTTCTGGAAACTTATTCGGGTTTACAGTGCATCCACAGGGGCGGCCTCGCTTCTCAAGACTCGTGCAGTCATCACGCTCGTTATTTTTTTTCCTTTTTGGGTCGAATAGTACAGTCTTAGATACGGATGTTGTATATTAGTGGTTCAATCATCTTGAAAATAAAAAGAAAAGGCTTTTTAAAGTAAAATAAAAGTTCGGGAGCAGCAGCGTGGCTCAGAGACGTTCACATCCTTCCGACCCGGAACCGGAACCGCCAGTCCCGTTTCTTGAAAGTAGGCTGAGACCGCGGCGTCACGGCCTGTACTGGAGCAGCACGCTCGGTACTGATAGCTTTAGCATGGAGTACAGCCGCTTCAAACTGCGTAGCTAGATTGATAGCCTTGTCCAGCGTCAAACCTGGTTCAAGCAGTAGACGTTCCCTTATCTGTGGGCTAGCTACATGTTCAATCAACTGATCCCGGATGTTTTCCTCAGTTTTATTATCAAAGTAACATCTGGTATAGCTAGGTCCCGCTAAGCAACAATGTATTGTGCAATGCTTTCATGCGGTGCTTGTACACGCTTTCTGAACGTGTGTCGCTCGACTACTACGTTGATTCTTGGAGTAAAATGTGCATCCAACGCTGCCACGGCGTTAGCCACAGAATCACCTGTATCTGGTAATGTGTAGAAAATCCGCTGACCCTCGGTACCAAGGCAATGTAGAAGGGTAGCTCTCTTCCGAGCTTCGGACCAGCCATTTCCAGTCGCATTTATTACCAGCATGTAATTCGTGAACATCTGGTGCCAATTCTTGAACGGCATAGTAGGTTCCCCAGGGCATGGTAAAAACGACATCGGAGAAGCTACATGTAAATTAGCCATCTCTCCTGCAGTAAAAACGTCCGTTAAAAAATTCCCCGGTTCAACTTCCTTGTCGCCAATTGTTATGTAGTACGTATGTAGTATTTTGTATGTAGGTAGGTGTAGTAATAAGACTCAGGAAGCAGGTTACTCTTTTAGCCTTTTAGTCAAGCAGGTTAGCATGGTAGGTTACAGCAGGGTACATTCTGTCCTATTCTCCTTCTGCGTGTACACTTCTTCTGCACACTTCAGCTGTAGGCATAAGGGCATTGTATCAACTACGCCCCATAGTGGAGACTCTTGGGAAGTACATCTTCAACATGCATTACAGAACACAACAATAGCCTACCCTAATGTCCGGTTCACGCGCCGCCTATGGGTATCTGCATTAGTCTGATATTATGTATATGTAATGTCTAAATAGGTTGAGGTGTGGCACTATTGCTGCTTTAATGCCCTATTGTCATCAGACAATGAGTTCTGGTAAAAGACTACACGATCCCCGGTCCGTGTACGTTTTGATAGTTCGTTTTTCGTTTCAAACGGAAAAACGGAGCAAACTGAAATACGAGGTGTTTTCCTATTTCCGTTTGAAACCAAAATCGAAGAAACGGGGAAAAACTGAAATACGGAGCTGTTTTTCATATTTTGGTGTCAGAATCAAATAAAAAAAAGGAGTAAATAATGGGCAGATTTTGGTCCGTGGACGTTTTGATAGTTCGTTTTTCGTTTTTGATGTGAAGAATGGAGAATGGGACCACGTGACAAGGACGTTTTTCAATGTATATCAATAATATCTCCCCGTCAGATTATTTTGAGAATATGATTTGTGATGAAGATTCGCTTTATTGTATCGGGAGACTTAGGTAAAGTTAGAAAGATATTTCACAGATTTGAATGTCCGCGGTCAATCATTCTTAAGCGAAATGTTTTTAAAACACAAAGGACACCTCTTTCCTATCGTAGTAAGGTAGACAATGAGCTACAACCTTATTTTCACCTAAACGAGGCGAGCTGGCCTCGGAGCTGTACATTTAATAATAATAATATTGATCTATATGTGCAGTCGGCCTTGAGGCAAGTGCGCAGCCAGGGACCGTCTAAAGAGTGCAACACCGAAAAGAGACACTGCAAAAAGATTCAATAACTTCACTGTCATACAATATGGTCTGATATTAACATTCAGTATTCAATATTGTCTGATTCCATATTAACATTCAGTATTCAAGTAGAACAGCTAGCTAGCCGTTGTGGACACTCACCTTTCCACAGCAAAACGTTCGGCAAGGCACCTTGGTTGAGAAATGCAGGTTTCAGTCTATGTTGTTTAGTCTATCTGTTCAGTACTGTTCAGTACTGTCTCAAGATGCACAATGAGATCTTCTGAGAGAATTGTTGAATATATATATACACACAAATGTTTCTATCCATTTGAATAATATAAATATGTTTGGCAAGGCTGTCCCCGAAGCCTGTTTTTGGAATTCAAACTTCGTCAGGGTTCTTCGAACCGACGATCGAACCTTCGTTTTTAATAAAAAAAATTAAATAAAAAAATTATAATTTTATAAATTCTTTATTATTATTATTATTATTATTATTATTATTATTATTATTATTATTATTATTATTATTATTATTATTATTATTATTATTATTATTATTATTATTATTATTATTATTATTATTATTATTATTATTATTATTATTATATATCCTCAAACTAAATCCTCAATTTGACTAAAGTGATTCAAACATCGTCAGGGTTTTTCTAACGGACGTTCAAACCTTCGTTTTTAATAAAAAAATTAAAATAAAAAAATTATAATTTTATAAATTCTTTATTATTATTATTTTTTATCCTCAAACTTAAATCCTCAATTTGAATAAAGTGATTCAAACTTCGTCAGGGTTTTTCGAACGGCCGTTCGAACCTTCATTTTTAATTATTCTAATTTTTTTTATAATTTTTATTTATTAATTTTTTTATATCCTCAAACTAAATCCTCAATTTGAATAAAGTGATTAATCTGATTAAATTAGTCTTTTTTCTTTTATTATTTTGTTAGTGATGTAATCAAAAATAACACTAATATACGATTGGTAAACTCTGATTAACCCAAACACTTAAAAGAAAACTGGATGAATTATTATAATAATAATGTGGTTGGCACTTCTTTATCGTTGCTATTGTAGATAACTGTGGCAATTCTAGAGTTAATACATGTAAAACAAAGTATTCATTGATAACCCAAAACATGACATACATGACACTTAATTAAAGAAAAAAATAGAACCAAAGACACATTTTATATGAAACATTTATTTCAATGTCTTTCCAGTAGAAAGCCTTTTTCTACATTGACCAAATTTCAATAAATAACTTGTTAACATTGCTTGTGAACACGTTTTGCCCTTGTACAGAACCCACACTGATGGCCCACCCACCCCCACTAAGCCCCATCCCCTCTACAAGAACCCCTTTCAGGACTGCCTGAGAACAGCAGCAGCGAGCCTCGAAAGCGGGCCAACAAATATCGTTAGGTTATGACTATAACCAAGTTCTGTGAATTAGGGGTGACGCTTGGCATCACTACTGCACTTCCTCGCGTACGTGCACACGCACTGAATAAATTCCACAAATGTACCTTTAATACCAGTATTAGTCTGACCACACCCCTCATCAGCTTACCTTCATAAGCAGGTGTGTGGTCACCTGCTCTCCTCCTTCCCAAGCTTTCACCACAAGGTGAGGTCAAGGGCTGCAGTGGCCGTCTGATGCCAAGCGTCACCCCTAATTCACAGAACTTGGTTATAGTCATAACCTAACGTTCTGTTTCATTAGGGGCTCTGCTTGGCATCACTACTGCACAAGGGGAGGCCAAGCGGAGCCGCTGGCTGACAAATACACCCCGCTGACAGCCCCCCAAAACCATCAGAACAGGGAGGGCCGAGCCCCCCCGACCCCCCCTAATGGAGGGTATCCCCCCTATTAGGGGCTTCACGGGAAGGCGACGGACCCGACCGTGCGAAGAGGCACTCAAGCAACTCAACGCACAGGGTGAGCAGACCGTGGCTTGACCCCACGACTACACACACGCACAACCCGCATGCCACCCGGGAACGAACGGAGGAACAACCTCGTTACTGCCCCCAGAATCACGGGGTCAAGGGCAAAAACCCAACCCTGTGGCAAGGCCGTAGCAGCGGAGCGCGAAGGAAGACCCAGACCCACCAAAAGGACTGGACTCCCTGGAACGGGGGCCCGGAGAAGTCCATGATGCCAGCATCAAGAGCCCACCAGGTGGGCACGTAGTGCCCCGCCCCCCACATCGCCAGCGTATTCGGACAAAGGCCCCTCAGTTACTGCACCCGGTATTCCCAGGCGGCATCCCAACCAAGTACTAACCAGGCCAGAACCTGCTCAGCTTCCGAGATCGGACGAGATCGGGCGTGTACAGGTCGGTACGGCCGTAAGCCGAGCGGGCCCTGTCCCCCCAATAGTACACCGCCTGGCACACTGACCCTGCAGAACAGACAGTCAGCATGGCCGTAAGCACACAAAAAAGGTTAACCAACGGAAGCAGGCAGCGCACCGGGGAAAAACCAGGCAACAGGCTGTTAACCCTAGCCTGGAGACTGCGGACGAGACAGGCGCCAGAGGGGACAGCTGAACACAGCTGCCCCGGCGGAAGGGGCGTATGCTGGCGTCGTTGCATGACCAAGCCTCCATTTAAAAACCCCCACCCAGAGGGGTTGAGGCAGAGAAGGCTGACACGATTGGCAGACGTCATGAACGTGCAGGGGCACCCTCAACCGGGTAACCCGGGAGTTGACACTGCTCCAACACACCAGGGAATCAACCACCTTGGTGTTACCCAATGCGGTGGTTGTTCCTATAACCCCTCAAGAAAAAACTCCAAAACACACCTGCGGGTACACACCGGCTATACCGCAGTACAAGTGTTTCAGTTTTCAAAAAAGGGTTAACCCAGGCCTACGGGTCGCAAACATTACTTCGGACCGGGCCTGGCGGTACGGGAAGCACAGGGTCACCAGAGGAGGTCAAAAACCACCCCCACAGGCCCCTCTTCGCCATGCGTGAGAGAGGAGCGAAAAATAATGGAGAACCAGCCCCTAAGCACACCGTACTTGGTATTCCCAGGCGGTCTCCCAACCAAGTACTAACCAGGACCAACCTGTGTAGCGGCCGAGATCCGACGAGATCGAGCGTGTACAGGTTGGCATGGCCGTAAGCCATTACGACAGTGCTGAGTAAAAACGTACCCAACCAGGGTCTCCATAGCGCTTAACCCTGTGACACCCGGACCGACCTGGCATTTTTCCCCCTGAAAAAAGCCCAAGTCCCTCAGGGTACCAGAACAGCAGATCTGCATCCCCGGCGGACAACGGGTTCAACTGATCCGGTCCAGCGTGACCAGAACCAGTCCCGTGCCCTAACCACGCCGACATGCCAACTCCAGGAGAAAGGGCAGATATGCGTGTCGATCTTAACATGAAAAAGAAGGCGCCACCCAGACGTTCGGCCGAACCGCGCCTGGTGGCCCACCCCAAGGGCATGAGACCCCTCTACATATGTCCAGATCCATTCCGTCATCATCCCCCAGACATGAACGAGAATCCGTCGAAAAACCAACCCAGGTCGTGGGATTTGGTCGTCGGAAGAGGAAAAACCCCCATCTCAGTTGCTTTATAAAAACGCCGTTTCAACCACAAGCAACCAAGGCGTGCCAGTCAGTCGCCTGTTTACAGCGAGCTAGCACTATACGTGCGTCGGGACACACCCCCATCAATGAACAGGCTATTTAGACCTGTCATTGAATCCCCAAGGCGCCCAGGGGAACGACAAGAGGGGTGTGACACTCCCTAACTCCAAAACTTTTTGAATAGAAAAGAAGGAAGCATCAACAGTATGTATCCCAGTCTACACAGCCAGGGGTAAAATTTTTTCACATTTTTACATCCCACCACCCTCCCATAGGAAGGAGACGGGGATCCCCAGAGAGACTTCCCACGCGAGCTGTACAGATTGAAAAGAATATATTGCACCTTGAGCCATGTAAAAAAACGGTTTTAGGGCTCTCCGGGGAAGAGGCACTGAACCCATACACACTCAATAATCGAATTGAATCGAATACATATACAATAGAATAGGACCCTTCTAGAGGGTCCACTCACTTTGACAATCTGAGGAGGAAGGCTCTGTACACAGATGGAGGCTCCCTCACATGGAAGAAGGAGTCCGAACTCACAGAAGGCCCGAATAGGCGCTTGGTGAGGAGGAGCCCTGACCACCCCTCTGAAACAGATCCATCACATGGACCTGAACAGCACACGGAAGTCCTACCAACAGAGACGCGCACAGTGACGTACTCTATGGCGGGGGAATTCCTGCGGTGCACACGCCCAATATACCAGGCCGTGGGACCAGGAAACTCCCTCCCCCCCCCCCCCCCCCCCCCCCGTAACGTGCCGAACCGCCACGTGACGGGAACCTTGAAGGACAGGGGGTGTACCCCTGACCGACAGAAACAAGGGGGAGAGGAAAGGTTACCAGTTCACCCCTTTACGACCCCACACCCATGATACGATGTAATGACAAAAAGAGAATATGACACAGTCATAGTCAGCTCTATGAAGCATTTGACAGCTCCACACAGCGCATGAGCTAACCTGCTATCTGATTTTTACTAAGGAAAAACACAGAATAGAGAGGGCTCTAAGAGCCCCGGTCCAACATACACATGTGCTTCTGTGGCCAGTCCAACCCAGTTGTAGGTCACATGACACACACAACCCATCATCACCTACAAAAAATGGCAAAAACACTCAACAGAGGAACGCCGTTTTTCACAATGAGAGAATACATCATTCTCGATTAGTATCGGCCACAGGCCTTGCTAAGCACACACGACAGCGACCAAACCATTTTTTCATTTAGGAAAATAAAGTTTCTCCAGCAGATTTAGCACAACCTCAGCAATCAAGCTAAGAGTTACATCGCATCCCTACCACACAAAAGACACAAATAGTGCACAACATGTCTGATAGGAGGATGAAAAAGTCCCCAGGGAACCGGGGGGAAACACAATCCTCTTATTTTACCCTCAATACGGCCAGTTAAAACAGGAAAACCTGTTAATATGTGAACACACTGTTCATTGTCATCACAGGCTAAGAAAAGAACATTCT
This sequence comes from Notolepis coatsorum, assembly GCF_963971535.1. Classification (NCBI taxonomy): domain Eukaryota; kingdom Metazoa; phylum Chordata; class Actinopteri; order Aulopiformes; family Paralepididae; genus Notolepis; species Notolepis coatsorum. Next base: position 134,525,868 of record NC_140167.1, on the reverse strand, counting down.
TTCACTCACTTGTCACCAAGCATAGCTTCATAGGTTAGTTACCTTAGTTGTGAGTACACGGTACATATAAACACCATGATGTTTCTCACACAACAACCAGATCATTACATCCCGATTTGCACGGAGAAGCTAACTGCCAGTGACAAAAACAGCTCACACATAACCCCGCGCCGTATCCCAAATGCATTGCAGCAACACACGTTTTGGGAAAAACATCGTTATTCACAATACATTTAGAAAAGTAAAACCAGAAAACGTGTTATAAGGTCTGGTCAAACCTGTTCCTACCCTTAACGTAGATCAGCGAAGTGCAGTCACAGACACCGTAGGAACACAGCCGCTCCTGTGTTGTTCGAACTGGGCAGCGTCGCCGCTCCAACCCGCACTACAGTCCTTTGTTAATGCAACCTTGCCGTCCTGGCTCAGGGCAGGGTCGACGAAACATCCCCTGTCAAGGATGACGTCGTAGTCAAGAGTGTAAAACATGTTAATCAAAGCACGTTCAACAGAATAGCATCAAGCTAACGGCCGCTCCAACCGTTCGGGTGCTACTGCTTCTGCTCGCGAGACGCCGAGCTAACGACGCACGCGATCAGAAGCGAGCTCACGGCGGCGCGCGAGAAGCTAAGCTACCCCGCGCCAGGCCATGGCCTATAGCAGCAAGCTAACGTTACCTAGCGATCACGACATGCTAGCACCGCAGCTAACAGCTGACTGGCTAACAGCTGACTGGCTAACAGTAGGCCCAACCTGAGCAGGCCATGCAGCGATCCCAGCAGGCTAACGCAGCAGTTAACAGCTGACTGGCTAACCGTAAGCTAAGCAGCTATCAACTGAACCTGTAAAAAATGACATAACACTCACCCAGACAGGCCGCCGTTCTGAACCTCTCCTCACTTTTTAAGAGAAAAGAGAAAACAAGATGTCAACACCGCTTCACAACGGTGATTTTACCAACACCCGACGGAATCAGCACAATACCAACTGGCCTGTGTAGCTGACTTTGAACATGGATCTGCCGCTATCGCACATCCATGCACATATCCCCTCGTGAAGGAATACTCTCATTTGGATATGAAAGATGGGGCCTTAACACGGTGACAGAGAGAATCCACTCGTCCAAAACACACAGGGATCACCAGTGTTAATGGTCGCGGCCCACTAGTTAAAACTATAATGGTCTTCAGACCAAGGCCTTCTGTCGCCTAGGTGGCTGAACAAAGGACCCTAGCCTGGGGCCGGTTTCCATAAACATTGTCAAGTAGCCCCCATAGCACTAACAGACAAGTGGAGCCTGCCAGCAAACACTACTCACCCAACCTGGAACGCACCGCTTCTCACAACAGCGGCATGTCCGACAGTTCAGCTGTGGCCTGACAGGTTTCACCCCAACAAACACAGCAAGGAACTGCAGTTGAGAAGCATGCAGCGGCGTGCTCCCAATACGAAAAACCGGTGGAGGGTTTTTAGAATGATCATCATCTTCTAGACACTCCAGTACGAAGACAATATCGCCGTATTTTCTCGAAAATAGTGAGAGAGAAAATAAAGATATGATGTCAACGTATCTCCTTCCTTGTAAACAAACTTTTCTCCACGTCAACTAACAACACATCAAGTGGGGTACTACCGAGGCACTTTCTTGTGGTGAAAGCGAGAAGGAGGAGAGCAGGTGACCACACACCTGCTTATGAAGGTAAGCTGATGAGGGGTGTGGTCAGACTAATACTGGTATTAAAGGTACATTTGTGGAATTTATTCAGTGCGCGTGCACGTACGCGAGGAAGTGCAGTAGTGATGCCAAGCAGAGCCCCTAATGAAACAGAACTCCGCTTCACAGCGAAGAGAAACATCTCACCTTGAAACTTGGCATTTAAAGCCACCCCCTTTTCTGACCTTTCCCCTCACCATGAGTCCATTATGTACATCTGAGTGCCACTACCAGAGAGGCAAGGGTGCGGTAGGAAAGAAGATGCAGAGTTTGATTTGATTTGATTTGATTTTTATTTGTCTCGAACATAGGAACATAAAACAAGTTTAAAAAACAAAAAGGTAAATAGTCAAAGACTATTTCCATTAGGGCTGTCAGTTTATCGCGTTAATTAGATTCATTAATTACACAGCAAATTATCGCGTTATGAAAATTAACTCAAAATTAATTACAATTTCTTTTTTTATAATTTTTTTTGTATCTCATTCATTCCATAAGAATGTAGAATACACATTTACAGATTTTTTTTTTAATATGGTCCATTTGCATGTTCTTGGTATCTGATTCTAAGGACATCTATGAATCTCAGGGAATGTATTCCCAGTGTCAGAAATACTGTGGGCTAGATCCACAAAGAATGGATTGCACGGTGCAAGTTGCACCCTTACTTACAATTCATTATGAATTGAAAATGGGGGACCCTGATGTAAACAAGACGAAAGTCTTTCTCTGGTCTGCATCCCCTTAACAATTGTGTGTATTGAGCCGTACTGTATTGTACCCATTCTGCAATCTGTTAATAACATTTTCATTCAATCAATCAATCTGCGCGGTGATTGATTGAATGAAAATTTTATTTTGAGTCAATTGTAATGAACCAAATGAGAATATCAATACATTTTTTTTTATCTTTGACTGTGAATAACACCATGCTCAAATTGACCAGACCTGAAAAATCTAAGCAAATTAATAGATGGAAGATGATTAAACAGAAGGTTTTGTAGATACAGTAATGAATTTGCCATCTGGACACATGCAATTTGAAATATGATTATAGAATATAGAATATCAGGCATAAAATGGTTATGCGATTAAAATGCGATTAATTAGAATAATTAATTACAAATCCTGTAATTAATTAGATAAAAAAAAATTAATCGCCTGACAGCACTAATTTCCATACAATAAGTGTTCGAGAAGGGACGGGGAAGTAAAACAACTTATCAAGCCCTGCCCCTTCCTTACAATATTTGACATTATAATTTAATAAAAATAAAAATAATATAACAAATAAAAAATAAAATAAAAGTACAGTTTTTTATATATCCAAATATCCAAAAAATATACTGCTCAAGCTCCTCTCTCTTATATGTGTCCATAAGTGCTTGTTTATAGCTACCTTTACATTTATTGATATTTTTGCTTAATTTTATATTCGCTTCCAGACCATTCCAGAGTGATACCCCACAAACTGCAATGCTCATACTTTTAAGAGTTGTACGTACCGTAGGTTGCTTTAAAGCTAATGTCCCTCTAAAATTATAAACACTCTCTCTAGCCATGAACATTTTTTTAATGTTGCTTGGTAATTTGTTTTTTATTGCCAGAAACATAATTTGTGCAGATTTGAATTTGATTAAGTCCATGAATCTTTATGTTTGACTCCTTACAAACAGACTATTTGTGTGATCTAAATATCTACCATGATGTACTATCCCCGTATGGCTCTTTATTGCAGTGTGCATATCTTTTGTAAGTTGCTTTTATAAGTATTTCCCCAGATTTCAACACAATATGATAGATATGGTACAATGAGTGTGCAATATAATGTATAGAGTTTTATGATTCAGGATATATCTAGTCTTGCCCAGTATACCAATACTTCTCGCTAACTTTGAACACAAATATTTTCTATGGGGTTTCCAGCAGAGTTTGTGGTCTATTAAGACCCCTAGAAACTTGTTTGTATATACTCTCTCAATTTTTACATTATCAATTTTCAGTTGAGGATCAGTGATTATTTTACAATTTCCAAATATCATGAAGTTTTTTTTTTTTCAAATTGAGTGATAACTTATTTGTGTTGAACCAACCTTTTAATTTGTCAATTTTTTTCATGTTTCATGTCTATGTTTGCCACTTCTAAAAGCTGCTGAGAGTTGCCATCTCCATTTCCATTTCTATCTCGCTGCCTACAACCCATCCCTCTCCTCCTGCTCACCCTGCTCACCCTCTCCCCCCTCGGGCGGGGGTGCACCGGCGCCTCCGTACAGCTGGCCGACGATGGGCTGCACAATCTCCTCCAGCTCCTTCTTCTTGGCTTGGAACTCCTCTGTGTCGGAGTCCTGGTGGGACACCATCCACTCAATCTTCTCCTGCACAGCCTTCTCAATGGTTTCCTTGTCCTCGTCGGACAGCTTGCCGCCCAGCTTCTCCTTGTCGCCCTGCACCTGGTTCTTAAGAGAGTAGGCGTAGCTCTCCAGCTCGTTACGGGCATCGATGCGTTCCTTCAGCCTCTTGTCCTCATCGGCGAAGCGTTCGGCGTCGTTCACCATGCGCTCAATGTCCTCTGGTGTCAGGCGGTTCTGGTCATTGGTGATGGTGATTTTGTTCTTGTTGCCCGTGACCTTATCCTCAGCGGTGACGCGCAGGATGCCGTTGACGTCAATCTCGAAGGTGACCTCTATCTGGGGTACACCACTGGGAGTGGGAGGGATACCCGTCAGGTCGAAGGTGCCCAGCAGGTGGTTGTCTTTGGTCAGGAGCCGCTCGCCTGAAGGGAAAGAAATGAAAATTACAACCCGAATCCAAAGTTATGAAACCATTGTTTAATTTTTTTTTTTTTATCCACTTTTTCTCCCATTTTCTATATTTTTCTCCCATCCCAATTTCGTATCATCCAATTCAACCCTCCCCTGTCACCAGGCCCGGACTGGCCATCGGGAGCACCGGGAGTTTTCCCGGTGGCCTGGCCTGCACAGATAAAAAAAAAAATTATATATAATTTTTTTTTTTTTTTTTTTTTTTTTTTTTTTTGCCATGCCATTGTTTCTAGTTGTGGCGGCGGCACGGCGCGATAGTTAGATAACCTAGATGGGTGGGGAACAACCAGGATTTCACTGTCTGCGACAGAGTTGGAGAACTATCTGACTCTCTCTCACACACAATGGAGCCGTGCTGCCACTTGTGATTGGTGGAGGCGGGACCAGGCAGTACAACTGATTGACAGCGGAGGCGGCGAATGGAATGGCAGACGGCACTCAGATGCAGAATAACAGCCAGGCAATGAGCCAGGTAGTGAGGGACTCGGGAGAGATACAGTAGAGCGAAAGTCAATTAACGTTGATGTCAAGATGGACAGTGGAAGAAAGAGAAAGGGTGGAGGAGAGAGGGATAAAACAAAGAAAAAGAAAGGCCCTTACAGGAGAGAGTGGTTAACTGTATTATAATAGTAAATAGAAAAATATGTTGTGCTCTTGCTTTTTTCTTTTTGAAGGTGGAGAGAGTAGCATTGCTAGTGCCACCACAGTTTTATTTGAGGTCCATAACAGTACATTGTACTAAGCAATTGTTGGCTCATTAGTTTGTGATTCACATGCACTAAAATTCACCAGAATGCAGGAAATTAAGTCTTTGTAACAAAAAATGTCCTGGTGGGGGACCCCCCGCTTAAAAAGTGGCCTGACTGGGGCTATATTTCGCGCTATATCTCCCGGTATGAATTATTTCCCCAGTCTGGCCCTGCCTGTCACGGACGCTGTTTCTTGCCTCCCACAAGCCGGCTGCAATGTGGACTAAGTCATACATAGCACAAGTCCCCTCCGGTACTTGAGGTAACAGCAGTCGCATCTTTTCACCTGCGCAGCTCGATCTCTCAGTGGCGAGGAGTAACACGTGGGAGGCTCACACTTCCTGATTCTACTGCACAAGGCGCACCAACCGACCTGTAGGAGTCGCTGTCCACAACGCCCGATCCCCACCCATCAGTTTCCTACCCCCTAATACGGCCAATGTGTATTAGTATGGACGACCGGCTAAACTGAAAGCAAATGTGGAGCGCTGGGCTCGAACTGACGAGCCCAGCGTCTCCAGCATTTCGTGGCGAGCGCCTTGCCCACTACGCCACGTAGCCGCCCGAAACCATTGTTTCATAATAATTTTTATAGGCATGTTTATATAAAATATATATATGAATAAAGATGAATTGACTGTTAAAAGTTTCATCACACCTTCAAATCCTAGCCATTATGTATAGGTTTTAGGGTTGTACCGAATAGTTCAAAGCTTCGTTCATAATGTTGACATTCGAATTCTAAATCAACATTCGAATTTTCTATTAAAAAATATAATCATTTTAAATATATATATTTTTTTATGTGTCTATTCATTCCGTTTAAACCAATGGGGTATTTCTTCACAGTTGCAGATAAAGATTAGGCTACACTAATATTATAGTATATGACTCGTCATAAAAATTTAAATAAAACATTTATCATAAATGATGTAGCCTATCTGCATTGGCTTGGCACTCCATCAAGACGTCACCATGACTTTCGTACCAACCGTGCCCTTATTGGATTATTTATGTTGACCAAACTGACAAGTTATTAATTATAGTTGATTTTTTTTTATTATTAAACTCAATCAGATTAATCACTTTATTCAAATTGAGGATTTAGTTGAGGATATTTATTAAAAAGAATTCAATATAAAAATATGTGCTTACGTCGTAAAATATGACGACAGACATTTGAAGCTTCGTTCAAATACTTCAATAGAAGATTTGAATGTTACAAAATGACATTCGGTACAGCCCTAATAGGTTTCCATCAATATGTCATGCAGTTTTCTCTTACCTTCATAGACATTGATGGTGACAGTGTTCTGGTTGTCGGAGGCGGTGGAGAAAATCTGAGACTTCTTGGTGGGCACCACAGTGTTCCTGGGAATCAGCTTGGTCATGACTCCTCCAACCGTCTCAATACCCAGAGTCAGGGGGCACACATCTAGAAGAACCAGGTCACCTAGAAGACAAGAATGAGAAACATTTAGGTCAAGGTGTCCAGGTCCCATGTTACACTGCATCAAAAGCAGTGAAACATATGCATCGCAACGCAAAAAAGTGACTCATGTCTGGATTGTGACCTACCAGTGTCCTCCTCTCCAGACAGCACTCCAGCCTGCACAGCAGCTCCGTAGGCCACAGCCTCGTCGGGGTTGATGCCCCTGGAAGGCTCTTTGCCGTTGAAGAACTCCTTCACCAGCTGCTGGATTTTGGGGATACGAGTGGAGCCTCCGACCAGGACGATCTCATCAATGTCATGCTTCTTCATGTTGGAGTCTTCCAGCACCTTCTGTACAGGCTTCATGGTGGAACGGAACAGGTGCTAGCAGGGGAAGAAAAAGGCTTAGTTGTGTTCTGCAAGTGCAGGTTTTCTTAAGTTAAATGTGCATATATATATACAGGTTTTGACTTATGGGAAACGGTCTTCTTACCATGTTGAGCTCCTCAAACTTGGCACGGGTCAGGGTCTCTGAGAAGTCCTCTCCCTCGAAGAAGGACTCAATCTCAATGCGGGCCTGGTGACTGGCGGACAGGGCCCTCTTGGCCTTCTCCACCTCGCGACGCAGCTTCTGCACAGCATGGTTGTCCTTGCGCACATCCTTGCCAGTCTTCTTCTTGTACAGCTTGATGAAGTGCTCCATGACATGCTGGTCAAAGTCCTCGCCTCCCAGATGGGTGTCGCCGTTGGTGGCTAGGACCTCAAACACGCCGTTGTCGATGGTGAGCAGAGAGACGTCGAAGGTGCCGCCGCCCAGGTCAAACACGAGGATGTTCTTCTCGCCGTCCTTCTTGTCCAGGCCATAGGCAAGGGCGGCAGCGGTTCTGGATGAGATAAGAGCAAGACGTTATTAAGATGTTCTAATAAAGTTTAAGTTCATCTTTAAAATCATGGTGAGTGATAAAAGATACTACACAAAGACACTTACGGTTCGTTGATGATTCTCATGACGTTCAGACCGGCAATGACTCCAGCATCCTTGGTGGCCTGTCGCTGGGCGTCATTGAAGTAAGCGGGGACAGTGACCACAGCATGAGTGACCTAGGAGAAGACAAGAAGAGGGTTAATCTCTTTCAAGCAAATAGTCATAGTTTGATACATTGCAAATTGTATGAAAAAAATATTCAAATATTGTTACTCAAAACCCCTCATTTCTATCTGGGAATGAGTTTAGTTACCTTCTTGCCCAGGTAAGCCTCAGCGGTCTCCTTCATCTTGACCAGCACCATGGCAGAGATCTCCTCAGGAGCAAAGGTCTTCATCTGACCATTCCCAATGTCCACCTGGATATGGGGCTTACTCATCTTATCAAGAACCTAGGAGGCAAAAGTATGGTACACTGAGCAAATTTGCCTCCGAGGTGAACATTCTTATGTGAATTCCACATAAGTCTCTAAAAGCCAGGCATGGTTAAGAACCTCACCTTGAAGGGCAAGTACTTGATGTCTTGCTGCACCGTGGAGTCAGCCCATGTGCGGCCAATCAACCTCTTGGCATCGAAGATGGTGTTCTCTGGGTTGGAGGTCAGCTGGTTCTTGGCAGCATCACCGATCAAACGCTCACCCTCCGCGGTGAAGGCCACGTAGGATGGAGTGATGCGGTTTCCCTGGTCATTGGCAATGATCTCCACACGGCCATTCCTGAATACTCCAACGCTAGAGAAGACAAATGCATAACGAAGACTTTACAAATTACCATCTTTGCCAAGCATACTTAATATCTTATGGGTACCATTTACTTTTTTTTTTAAAGTCTACACAACAGTCACAATTTCTTACCATGAGTAGGTGGTGCCCAGGTCGATTCCAACCACGGTTCCCACATCTTTGTCATCGGCAAACACGGTGGCAAACACGACCAGCAGCGGGACGCACAAGAGCCTCATCGCTTCCGTCTGGTTTGTTCACTCGTTTGTAGAAATCTGAGGATCCGAGAGAATGCAGTCAAGACCAGCAGTGGCACTGCGCTGCAACGTGTGCCTTTTACAGTAACGTTACTAAAGTTAGCCACAGTTACTTTTTTAAAAACTCGTACCAAATAAATAAATAGGAAATAAGACTAGCGGTTAATGTCAGTTAGATGGGGTGGAGCCCCAGTGAGTGGCATATATAACCATCACCGGTGTTTCGGTCAGGTTCATGGTCGAGCTAACGTTAGTTAAGACGAGTGATCTTGAAAACCATGATGAAGAAAAAAAAACGTTACTTCATCTTGCCGATGGGATGAGTTCATCAGAAATGTTCACATTTCCTCTTCTACCCCTGAACATGCTTTACTGGTGATGAAGGTTACAGTAGCTTAGCTTGCTGGCTGGTAAGCTAATGTTAGCTACCGACCACCGATAGCTGGCTTTTACATGTCGTGTCATTTCATCTGAATATTGCGTGCACGTCAAAGTAGACGGTGTTTGTTGCCATGTCTTTGTCATACTAGTGATGACTCACTACAATGCCTAAGAAACACAATTTACAGTCAAATGAAGTTACATCAGATGAACAAGGTTGTATGTCAGTTTGATCAGAGAATAGACAGTCTCCACCTCCAAATGAGGCTATGCTTGTTTTGAAATGTAACATGACGTGAAATAGGCATGTGCTCATTTTCACATTCAATGTTAATAAATGCCCTTATTTCACTGATACAGCTGAGTCATAGAGCAGAGTACAAACGTTCATTAACACATTCCCTGCCACACACTTTCAGCATCTTATACCATTCTCTGCCAGCACTGTAAGTCTATGGAGATGTTCACCTTCTTTGCAGGGCTATAACTTTTTAAATTGTATTGCTAAATTGACATTACTATGGCCCATTCAACATCGATTATCTATCGTTCAGGATGTAGGAACGTTTTACTTTTTCATGCATACATTCATACGAAAATACCGTCTAGAATATAAATATGTTTTTATCGTTTTCTGCAGTAATTCCTAGAACATGAGATATCTGGCATAAACGCATATATAGATGATCAAATGCCGTTTGTTGCCGCCGATCCACCCTATATTAAAAATGTTAACTGTACATGATCCTAAACGTTATGACTGATCATGCACGGATGAACGGAGGGGGGGGGGGGGGGGGGGTCGTTTATAATTCCGTGATCGTCGTTAAATGCTTTATGTAGTATGGGTGATATATCGATCAGAGCAGTTTGCATGGATAATAATAAACAAACAGGCTGAAAGTAACATCAACGTTCTTATACCGTTGGGCGATGAGACTGGAGCAAAAAGATCCCAGTTATTTGATGGGGATCGAGTCGATCCATTTCCGGTTTGTATAATAATAATACACGCCCAAATCATGTCGATTATTGAGTTATGGCAGCGATCCATATCCACAGTGTGTGGCTAGAGTCCCGCAATGATATGCGAGTGGCCGGACGCATTTCGGAGACGCACCGAGATCGAACCGGCCATTTCCGGTTTGGCAACTCGCCGATCATCCACCAGGGGGCAGTATTGAAGCGTTGCAGAGTTGTGCCGAGTCCCACTGCATCAGACCAGGCTCCGTGAGGGAAATATGAATAACATGGCGAAAATATGAAATATGATCTCAATAACGTCGTACGCCGTGGATTGGCAGAATTCGCATGTACTTGAAACACGTCGTACAACGTATTGGCGCAGGATGTGTTAGTCTCAAAAATGAAACAACTGACAAAAAACACATTTGTTGACCACTCTCACATGAGTTCTGAGACAGTACACAAAAGACCATTTACTATGTACACTATATTTGTGTCCACCAGATGTACAAGTAATCATTAACTGTATTGTACATCCTATCCCCCTGCTATGACAGCAACTGTAGTCATATCCAAACTCCTCCCCCTCCGGTCCTAGCTGATGGCAAATGTAATTTGTCAAGGCCGGAATTTCTCTCCGTCCCCCCTCCCACCACCCCCTCCCCTCGGGGTGCTCTGAGACACACAGACTCACGGCTAGTTTAGCATGTCTCAACAAATGAACATGTTTGTATTAATTAAGGGTTGTGCCATTATTGCTATGCAAATGTAATAATTGTGAATGATTTTCTGTAATGAGTTGTATGTGTTGTATCAAGCATCCTTGACTTCCAAGGACAACGATGTAAATAAGTGTGTTGTGAAGAAGGCACAACAACGCCTCTACTTCCTCAGGCGCCTAAGGAAGTTCCAAGTCAGTCAGAAGATCCTTAGGAACTTCTACTCATGTACAATAGAGAGCATCCTGACTGGCAACATCACCTCCTGGTTTGGGAATAGCACTGCACAAGACCGTAGCAGACTACAAAGAGCAGCCGAACGCACAATTGGAGGGGGGCTTCCCACCCTCCAGAACATTTACAACAAGCAGTGCAGGGGGAAGGCTAAGAGAATCATCAAGGACTCCAGCCACCCAAACTGCCTCTTTGAACTGCTGCGGTCAGGCAAGCGATACCGGAGTCTTAAGGCGAGCACAGAAAGACTCAGAAGAAGCTTCTATCCCCAGGCCATCAGGCTGCTCAACGAACAATACACACTATGCAACAACCATCAAATGCACACAGCACACACACCCACACGCACACTCACTTAAACAAACAACACACTGCAGCACCCACTCTCCACACTTTAGATCACCTAAACCACTTTACACTTTATATTTATTGGTAAAGGATTTGCACTACAACTCGTACACCTTACTGTAAATTGTACCTAAATTGTACCTCATCCCATTTCTGCTCTGCACTATATAGTATTGTATATTAGTACATTGCATAGTATATTGTCTATTGTATGGTAACTCAGTTACTTCTATTCTGCATCGAACATTGTACATATGTCTATACTAAACACTGTGACCTCTATTTTTACTTCTATTTTACATGCTATACTATTTTATTTCATACTTATCTTGTCTAGCACAGTCTCTGGAGCGTAACAGTAAGAAGCATTTTGTATAAAAGGATTCTGTACTTCTGTATGACAACTATTAAAGGAACTTGAAGTCATTGGCTTTTTCGTTTCTCTCCTTGACTGTAGCGACTATCCTGATGTCCTGGTAGACGCTCCGTTGGGTGCGGGATGCCTCGTCTTTGACGCGCAATTTAGAAAATACACATTGTCGAGTCTGTGTCACCTGCCGTTGGGTGAAGTTCCCATTTAATTCAAGTATTTAGCATAATACAAGTGATGAGTCAAACAATAATTACTTCATAATGCTGTTACTAATATTTAAACCGAGCGAGGGTACGTGCGTGTGTTCATGCGGTAAAAACCGTGAGATCTCTCCGTCACCTATACCTAGATACCTTGATTGACCATAGCCTACACCTGTGCCTTTATTCAAAACATATACGCTCCGTGCTGCCACCCAGTGCTCCGTGCTGCCACCCAGTGATGAACTTAACAAACTACAAACTAAGCACAAAAACCATCAAATAGCTCCTACACACCGGCCCCAAATGTGAAGGTGGAAAACAATTACATTAAAGAAGAAAAAAGGAGCTATAACAAGTGTTCTTGGTTCTTCTCTGAGCCAGAGGTTACCAGCATGTAACTCAACGTTGGGTCGTGACCTTGATCGGTCGGTCGGTCAGTCTGTCCTCATTAATGTCCCCACCCATAGGCGGCGGGTATATAAGGCCAGGCTAGGCTATGCCTACCTAAACCGGCAGCCCCAGTCTGCGCATTATTATAGGCAGCCTAGGCTACGATATTGTGTGTGTGTGTGCTGCTGCAGGGTCCGTGTACGTTTCGATAATGGGACCACGTGACAAGGACATTTTTCAATGTAAAAGCCATGCACGATCTACCGTTAATGAATATGTATAACGTTGTGAATAAATACATAAATACATGCATACAGATCTATACCAGGGTAACGTTTATGATACATACATTTTTTGTTTTGTGCATTTCATTTAGACATGATATTTTATGTGAAGTAATAGCCTAATAATATGGAAATAGCCTGTGTGGTCTGTCCCAAATAGTGTTGTCTAAACGTTATACAGATATCCTAGTTCAGTGGTCGGCAATAGGCGGCCCGGCCCGCAGGCCAAAATAGGTACGCCAGCAATAATATCTGCCGGTCAGATTATTTTGAGAATATGATTTGTGATGAAGACTTGCTTTATTGTATCGGAATCGGGAGACTTAGGTAAAGTTAGAAAGATATTCACAGATTCGAAATTCCGCAATCAATAATTTCAAATGTTTTTAAAACACAAAGGACACCTCTTTCCTATCGTAGTAAGGTAGACAATGAGCTACAACCTTATTTTCACCTAAACGAGGCGAGCTGGCCTCGGAGCTGTACATTTAATAATAATAATATTGATCTATATGTGCAGTCGGCCTTGATGCAAGTGCGCAGCCAGGGACCGTCTAAATCACTGCACACACCATCAGTGGTATCCTTTTTTTTTGATCCACTTTTTCTCCCATTTTCTATATTTTCTCCCATCCCAATTTCGTATCATCCAATTCAACCCTCCCCTGTCACGAACGCTGTTTCTTGCCTCCCACAAGCCGGCTGCAGTGAGGACTAAGTCATACATAGCACAAGTCCCCTCCGGTACTTGAGGTAACAGCAGTCGCATCTTTTCACCTGCGCAGCTCGACCTCTCAGTGTCGAGGAGTAACGCGTGGGAGGCTCACGCTGCCCCCGACACTTCCTGATTCTACTGCGCAGGCGCACCAACCGACTTGTAGGAGTCGCTTGTTCACAACGTTCGATCCCCACCCTTCAGTTTTTCCCTCCCCGTAATACGGCCAATGTGTATTACTGCGGACGACCAGCCAAACTGAAAAACAATGTGGAGAGCTGGATTCGAACACGCGAATCCTAGCGTCTCCACACTGGTGGCGAGTGCCTTAGACCACTACACCACCTAGCCGCCCTACCATCAGTGGTATCCTATTATATTATAGTGTTATACTACACTTAGATTTGGAAAAAATGCTTTTTCATAATTCTGGGAATTTTGTATAGGAAAAAACATTAAATATCTTCACTCTTATAGAGTGTAGTGTCACCAAACTCACTGCACACATCAATGTTATCCTACTGGTTATCCTCTTGACTAGCTCGTAGAGGGGGTGGGAGGGATTCTCCAGGATAGCAGCCAGCTTCCTTCTCATCCCCCTCTCTGCCATCACCTCTAGTCTGACCAGCTCGACTCCCACCACAGAGCTCAGCTTGTTCAGTTTGTTGGTGTCCCTTGAGTTGATGTAGCCACCCCAGCATAGAGGAGGACTACTACAGACTAGAATGACTGCAGCAGTCTATTTGTTTGTGTCCCAGTCCGCCCCTGCACATTGCACATACTTCTGCAGTCCCTCCCGCCGTCCGTCCCTCTCTCTCTCTCTCTCTCTCTCTCTCTCTCTCTCTCTCTCTCTCTCTCTCTCTCTCTCTCTCTCTCTCTCTCTCTCTCTCCCCGTTGTGGACACTCACCTTTCCACAGCAAAACGGTAGGCAAGGCACCTTGGTTGAGAAATGCAGGTTTCAGTCTATGTGTTGTAGGATAGACAGTCTATCTATCCTGTCTCAAGATGCACAATGAGATCTTCTTCTTCTTCTTCTTCTTCTTCTTTAGAATTTCCGGCAGTGTAGACGCATCGTGGCGTATTACTGCCCTCCGCAATTCTTTTGATGGTCTCTTCTTCTTCTTCTTCACAGTGTCCCAGCCTCAGTCTACACATCTTCACCCTATCACTCCTTGACCCATATCCATCCACCTTGATTTTGACCCGAGGCTGCAGAGAGAAATAGTGCCTTCCCTTGGTCCCCCTTTCCCACTCAGCCTGCCACTCAGCCTCAACTCCTTTCTTTATCTTCTCTCTGAGTTCTACTCTTCCCATTGAAATGCCTATCTCTTCCTCCCTTCCCAGGCTCTGTTTGGCAAGGGAGTCAGCCATCTTATTTCCCGCAATCCCAGCGTGCCCCGGGACCCAACAAAACTCCACTGACCAGCCTGCCTTCGCAATCCTATATAAAACCAACATTATTTCCTGAATGAGATCAGGGCGAGCTTTAGACCCACCTACACTCAGAGCCATCAGTGCAGCAGCCGAGTCAGAGCATATAATCACCTGGCTTGGTCCCACTTCCTCCACCCACCACAATGCCCAGAGGATGGCAAGCAACTCTGTCACAAATACAGAGCTGCCATCGGATATTCTTTGTCCCTTACCGATCCCTAACCGAGGCACCCACCACCCAAAGCCTGCCCTCCCACTTTCAGGATCCACAGAGCCATCAGTGTACACCTCCAGAGACCCTGAGTCCAGAAGGAACCTCTCTATTTCTTCCACAATCTCGCCCTTATCATCCTCCTTCAAGAACCTAAGTTCAAAGACTCGATCAGGCACTAGCCAAAATGGCACTGATAGCCACCGAGTGTGCGCCGCCACCCCCCCCCCCCTGATGCAAGCTCAACTTCCTGGCCCACTGATCAATACTGGCCAAAAAAGGCTTATACTTATCCCCATCTCCTGAAAGTAAACACCTAGCTGGGAAGGACAGACTTGTCCCACTCAATTTTGCCCAGTACTGTAGCCCTAACTCCCCCATTTCCACCAATAGTGCTGAAGCTGGGGTGGTCTTAAAAGCTCCACAGCAGATTCTCAGAGCCTTGCACTGAAGCACATCCAGCTTTCGCAAATTAGACTTGGCCGCAGAGCCGTACACATAACAGCCATAATCAATTATTGACCTGATCATCGCCTGATATATCATGCACGTGGTCTCTATATCCGCTCCCCACCCACTCCCAGCCAAACTTCTCAGCACATTCACTATTCTTTCACACTTTGCCAGGGTTTTCTCTATATGAACAGCCCAATTCAGTCTTTCATCGAACCAAACTCCCAAAAATGTAAACACCTTCACTCTCTCTAAGGGAGATCCATACATATCCAGCCTTCCCTTAGGCACCCTCTTTCTAAAACCAAAAATCATATAATTAGACTTAGAGGCGGAGATTTTAAAACCCCACTTGTCTCCCCATTCCTCTACATCCCCCAGAGCTCTTTGTACCTGCTTTAAACAATACTCAACATTCTTCCCTCTTTTCCATATGGCCCCATCGTCCGCAAATAAAGACAACCCAAACCCTCTTCCAATTTGCCCAAAAATGTCATTAATCATAACATCGAACTAACCGGACTAATCACGCTTCCTTGCGGGGTGCCATTTTCTATTTTTACAGTTTTTGAGGTTTGCCCCCCCACACGTACTTGGATCGTCCTGTCTAATAGAAAATCCTTTATCCAATTAAACAATCTCCCTCTAACTCCTAAGTCATACAATTTCAAAAGCAACCCCTCTTTCCACAAAGAGTCATACGCCTTCTCAATATCCAAAAATACACTTATCACTACTTCCTTATTGTCAAAAGCCTGTCTAATGTCCTGGTCTAGAACAGCTACTGATTCCATTGTAGACCTGCCATTTCTAAACCCATTCTGATACCCAACATAAAGATCCTTACTTTCTAAAAAGTAAACTAATCTATTAGTAATCATCCTTTCCATAATTTTACACAATACAGACGTCAAGGCTATGGGTCGGTATGACCCTGGGTCAGCCGCTACTTTACCTGGCTTCAAAATAGGAATGATGACGGCATGCTTCCACTCCTTTGGCAAGCAGCCTTCTAGCCACACATTATTAAACAAACCCAGTATTTCAACCATTACAAATTCGTCCAAATTCTTAAATAATTCATAGGGTAATCCATCTCTGCCAGGCGTCGTATTTGCACCAGCCTGGATAGCATCCCCTAACTCTTTCATTGTAAAGTACAAATTAATCGGATAATTATTTTCTGAGCTCCTTCTCAACTTCCACTCATTCTGCGATAGCAGTTCAGTCCTCTTTCTCCCTCTCTCCTCCCCCAGACTCCCAGAGCTATGCACTGCCTGAAATGCCTCCACCAGCATGTCTGCCTTCTCTTTATTGGTAACTGCTTCTACCCCCCCCCCCCTTCTGAATCACTGGAATCGACTGCCCACATCTGCCTCACAGAAGTCTCAGGGCCTAGTGTTTCACAGAACTTCCTCCAACTACTCTTTTTAGCATCTTTAATAACACTTCGTGCTACTCCCCTTAACCTCTTATATTCTACTGCCTGGCACAACCCTGGATACTGTCTCACCCTCTTATATGCTTTATTCCTATTCCTTACAGCTACGTCACATTCTTTATTCCACCAGGGAACCATCTTTCTAGCTCTGGGATCCTCCTTCATAGGGATTGTGTCCTGCGCTGCCCTATGTATCATCTCACTAAGAGAAGCATTCCACTCGTCTACACTCCCCTCAGAGTAAATCTCTCCTATCCACTTTCGGGCCGCCTCCAAGAATTCTTCCCAATTAGCTTTCGAGAAATTATACCTGGGCAATTGTTGAATATATATAGAACACAAATGTTGTGTTCTATATATATTCAACAATTCTAGAACATTTAATGTTCTAGAATGTGCTATTATGACATCATACTGTGACATCACAAATGTTCTAGAATGTTCTATTATGACATCATACTGTGACATCACAACTGAACGGAACATGTTTGAGTCCCATTTGAATAATATAAATAATATGTATGGTAAGGCTGTCCCCGAAGCCTGTTTTTAAGATTCAAACTTTGTCAGGGTTCTTCGAATGGACATTCGAACCTCAGTTTTTAATTAAAAAAAATATATAAAAAAATTATAATTTTATAAATAATTTTTTCTTTTCTTTTTTATATCCTCAAACTAAATCCTCAATTTGAATAAAGTGATTCAAACTTTGTGAGGGTTTTTCGAACGGACGTTCGAACCTTCATTTTTAATTAAAATTAAAATTAAAAAAAGTATTCTCATTTTCTTTTTATAATTTTTTTTTATATATATCCTCAAACTAAATCCTCAATTTGAATAAAGTGATTAATCTGATTAAATTAGTATTTTTTTTTTATTAAATCAACTTTCCAGCCCCCTGTCAACTGTCAAATGATATCAACTGTCAACCTGAATTAACATTCAGTATTCAATATTGTCTGATATTAACATTCAGTATTCAATATAGTCTGATTCAATATTAACATTCAGTATTCAAGTAGAACAGCTAGCTAGCCGTTGTGGACACTCACCTTTCCACAGCAAAACGGTAGGCAAGGCACCTTGGTTGAGAAATGCAGGTTTCAGTCTATGTGTTGTAGGATAGACAGTCTATCTATCCTGTCTCAAGATGCACAATGAGATCTTCTTTTTCTTCTTCTTCTTCTTTAGAATTTCCGGCAGTGTAGACGCATCGTGGCGTATTACTGCCTTCCGCAATTCTTTTGATGGTCTCTTCTTCTTCTTCTTCTTCTTTCTTCTTTTGAATTTCCCGCAGGCGTATTTCTTCCCTCCTCAGTTCTTATAATACACTAGATCTTGAGAGAATTGTTGAATATATATAGAACACAAATGTTGTGTTCTATATTCAACAATGTCTAGAATGTTCTATTATGACATCATACTGTGACATCACAACTGAACGGAACATGTTTGAGTCCCATTTGAATAATATAAATAATATGTATGGTAAGGCTGTCCCCGAAGCCTGTTTTTAAGATTCAAACTTCGTCAGGGTTCTTCGAACGGACATTCGAACCTCAGTTTTTAATAAAAAAAATATATAAAAGAATTATAATTTTATAATTTTTTTTTTCTTTTTTATATCCTCAAACTAAATCCTCAATTTGAATAAAGTGATTCAAACTTCGTGAGGGTTTTTCGACCAGACGTTCGAACCTTCATTTTTAATTAAAATTAAAATTTAAAAAAGTATTCTCATTTTCTTTTTATAATTTTTTTTTATAATATAACCTCAAACTAAATCCTCAATTTGAATAAAGTGATTAATATGATTAAATGAGTATTTTATTTTTATTAAATCAACTTTCCAGCCCCCTGTCAACTGTCAAATGATATCAACTGTCAACCTGAATTAACATTCAGTATTCAATATGGTCTGATTCAATATTAACATTCAGTATTCAAGTAGGACAGCTAGCTAGCCGTTGTGGACACTCACCTTTCCACAGCAAAACGGTAGGCAAGGCACCTTGGTTGAGAAATGCAGGCTTCAATCTATGTCTATCTGTTCAGTACTGTTCAGTTCATCTTACCTGTCCACCCTCCCGTTTTTCCAGGGATTCTCCCGTATTTCAACCTTCTCTCCCGCCGTCCTCCCGTTAAAATATTTTCCCGTATTTTTCCTGTTTTTTTTTATTTATACAAAATGGCTGGAATTCCCCTCCGTGACGACAGGTGGCAGAAGTGTGGAGTAGAAGTTAGCAGAGGAAGTCAGACCAGAAGACAGTTCTTCTTCTTCTTATTTGAATTTCCGGCAGTGTAGACGCATCGTGGCGTATTACTGCCCTCCACAAATCTTGCTTCGCCCACACTTGAGAAAGTTTACACTCTTCTTCTTCTTCTTCTTCTCATCTTCAAAACACATTTCTATCGACCAAGAGCAAAGTGGGGTTGTTCCCGGAGAGCTCACTCTCGGCCGTGGTTTCTCAGTGTATAATGTATGGTGCTCTCCCTCAACATGCGAGTAGGGTGAGACAACACCATTCTTTAGTCCAAATAATACCCTACTTCAGGGCTATTCAACTAAATTGTTCAGGGGGCCACATTGTCAGAAACCCAAGGGGCCACGGGCCGGACTGCCACGGTGCCTCCCCGTGCTATAAATATATGTACACTTGACACAACACGCAACCACATTTTCACAACTTTTATTTAACTACATTGCAAAAGTAGTATACTTTTCAAAAAAAGTGCTTCATTTATGTGCCACATCTGCAACATCTCCTGCAAAAAGTGCTTCATTTATGACTGTGCAACAACTGCAACATCTCCTCTTCAACATTTCAATATAAAAATAAAATAAAAAACAAACAAGTGCATGATGTGCATCTGAACATTCTAACATCAACACTTGAACAAAAAAACACATTTATAGTGCAGCTGAGCTTATGAAAAAGTGCTTCATGTCTGTGCAACAACAGCAAATCACAGCATCTTATTAGCACTTATTGTCCACTCTTAACTCTCAAACATCAGGGGGGTGGGGGGCAGACAGGCCTAGCCTACATACACACATCTAATGAGAGTGATTGCACTTCTTTGACTGGGCAATGGCAGAGAAAGAGGGTTCATAGGAAGTGAGGGCTACCCGCAAACAGTGATGCAAATGCTCATTTGTCAAGGAGGCACGGTTGCTTGTTTTAATGGCATTCATGTGAGAGAAACTGGATTCAGAGGTGTATGTTGAGCCAAACATTGTTAGCACAGATATTGCCAGCGTTTTTATTTTGGGGAATGTCTTGACATGAATACACTTTATCCAAAATGTTGTGGTGGATTCATTCTCAAGTGCCTGCTTCAGAGCAGATGATGCTTGCATGTCAATTATTTCAAGTTGCAGGAGACCTTCATCAATGTGAAGTGATGCAAGGAACTCTTGTCCTTTTGTGGAAATAGCAGCTACATTGGCAAATGGGTTGCTCACAAAATGCATCAATTCTCTGGACATGTCAAATTCATCAAATCGACTTGCAAAGTTTTCCCTCAATTTATCAATGAAATCTGTCATTAATTGAGTGACTTTTGGCTCAATTGTGTGTGTTAACGTTGAAATGAAAAGAAAAAAGTAATTTTTTTTTTTTTTATTATCATGTAATCTTTGGCGGGCCGGTCAGAATCATCCCGCGGGCCGCCAGTCGAATAGCCCTGCCCTACTTTATACTATATTATTGTCATTCGTTTAATGTAGTCAGTCTTACATTGGCACTGCTTTAACGTTGCATTTACCCATAATCCATTGCTGTATTAGACCCATGTGCCAGTATAACTTTTGTAAAGTAATGAAGCGCAAATGTAAAGTTAATCAATACTCAATTAAACAATATCTTTATTTATATATTTATCTATATCAAGGACCACAATGGAAATAAGTCTTGACTTTTTTGGGTAGCATCCTTGATGTTTTTCTGGAATCTTGTATTTTTTTTAAATGTCTAATCAAATCAAATCAAATATCACATGTAAAAACTACTTTAATAAAACAAGATTTCCGTTTTTCATTTCTACTCATTCATCCAAAACAAGACAGCAATTCTACTTCTGCATGCACCGGAAGAATTGAGCTCATAGCACAGATTTGGAGTTGATAGAATGGACATTGCTGTTCTTTACGTGCCCCCCTTCCCACGGTGTATATAGAAAGAGACAATAAACACAAAAGTAACATAGGACACAATATACAACACACAGGACTATGTACAATATAAACAGTACCTACAATTAAATTAATGAATGAATTAAATAAGAGGTAAAAGAGTACTTAGTGTAAATATTCCTTAATTTGTCAATGTTATAAAAATCCTATTGTATTCAACAAATTAATTATGATACACCACAATGTGCCCTTTTTTTATTTTTTTTTTTTATTGATATTTTTCCCCCGCCAATTCCCAATCCCCTTCCTGGTCGCGTGTTGCTTTTTAACAGCGGAGGAGTGCAAGAATGTGACAATGTGACCATGTGACCGCGGCAGCGCGAGAGAGCGGCAGTGCGGAAATAGGCTGTCTATTGCCATTCTCTAAGACAAACGCTAACCTTAACCAGCTCCTTAACAGCGCCTAAACTTAACCCTTCTAACCTTAACCAACTCCGAAACAATGCCTAACCTTAACCTTAACCTTAACCATGCCTAACCTTAACCTTAACCATAGAAAGAATATTGCCATTCTCTAAGACAAACTCTAACCTTAACCAGCTCCTTAACAGCGCCTAAACTTAACCCTTCTAACCTTAACCAACTCCGAAACAATGCCTAACCTTAACCTTAACCATGCCTAACCTTAACCGGCGAAAGAATACATGTTAAAAAAAAAAAAAAAAAAATGTATGGGATTCGAACTTGTCACCAACGGACTGCAGGATCGCAGGACCGCAGCGCTGCCAGGTGAGCTAAGCTTCGAATGAAAATCATGGCGGATTACGGCTACATAATGCCGCAAGCTCTGCCACTCCGCTCCGCGGCAGAGCGGGCCGCTCCGCTCTGCGGCTGCCGCGCCTGCCGCGCCTGCCGCGGGGCGTGTCGCAGCCAATCAGGGAAAACACGGAAGCACTCGGCAGCACTCCTCCGCTGTTAATAAGCAATAGGCTTCCTGGTCGCTGCGCACTTACCCCCCACAGTCGGTCTGGGAGAGTGGAGGCTACCAGGTGCTTCCTCCGACACACGTCCAGCCAATCACCGCTTCTTTTCACCTGGCAGCGCGGATATTCTCTGAGAGGGCGTAGCGTATGGAAGGATCACACTATCCCACTCAGGTCCTATCCGCGCTTAGCAGGCGCCCCGACCGAACTGTAGGAGTCGCTGTTTACAACGACCCGGACCCACCCCGCCAGCTTCTCCCACCCTCTAATACTGCCAATTGTATTAGTGTGAACGGCCAGCCAAGCTGGTGACAACCCCGGAACTGTGAGCTGGATTCGAACAGGCGAATCCTAGCGTCTCCGGGGTTGGTGACGAACACAATCTCCGCTACGCCACCTAACCGCACTACAATGTGCCCTTTCTATCTATTCTAAATCTATGGCCTTGCGATTCCACGGCTGCGCAGTGCCGACAAGAGCAGGCGTTCCATCTCCTCTACAGAAACACTGACACTTCCATTCATTTAATGCAGGGATGTACACAGCATTTCACTTTCAACCAGGTATCTGATTAATTTAATGTAGCAATTAGTAGTTCACCCAGTCCTTGGGTACATACAGGTTTTGACCAGCAGATGGGAGCGACTAGGCAGCTCAGCAGAGAGCAGCTGTCAACAAACATCCTAACAGAAAATATATACATACGAGGGGGAGGAGACTACATTGGGAGGGGGCGGGGGGAGGGGGGCGGGGTGAAATCTCCAGTTTTTTACAAATCCCAATGTTGACAGCTATAATTGAAATACACATGCTCAGATCAGAATAACCCCTCTGATCCAACACTAAAATTCACACACAACAGTCCTATTTACACATAAACACACGGATGAACCAATACTGAACAACAAGTCAACGACCAAACACATCGAGTCTAACATTATTATAGGCAAATGCAACATTATCACACCAGTCAGCACCCTGGTCAGTACTAAAAGACAGGGTGAGAGCCGCACGCACCCACACACGAGACAAGCGCAGCAGCGCATGTAACCACCAACGCACAATAATCATACCATAGACATTTTATAAATGAAGCAATAATGATAATAATAGTTACTGTTATTATAGTGCCTTCCAGACGGGGTGGAGGCACTGGCCTCATGACATCTCCTTCATGGGCTACAAACTTAACATCACTCCCAGAACTGTCACTCTCCTCTTTCGAATATCATGCAGTATCTGTCTCTAATCCTTTCAATCTCACCATTGTTACACTCTACCGCCCTCCAGGTCCGCTCGATCACTTCACAGATGAGCTGGACATGCTTCTAAGCTCCTTACCGGAAGATGGTACCCGTCTCCTTCTATCGGGCGACTTCAACCTGCCTGACTCATCTCAGTCAGTCATAGTAGTCTCCCTCCTACAATCGTTTGACCTGACTCCCACTGCCATGCCTCCCACCCACAAAGCAGGCAACTCCTTGGATCTCATATTTTCCCGTAACTCCAGCATCATTAACACCACGGTAACTCCCCTACATGTATCTGACCATTCCTTCATATCCTTCTCATTAACTCTCATGCTTAACCGAAAGGTCTTCACCCCAACTCAAACCGTCTCACTCAGACGCAACCTGCCCTCCCTATCCCCCTCCACCCTCTCCTCTGACATACTATCCGCTCTATCTTTGAGTGACACCTTCTCTGCTCTCTCCACAGAGATGGCAACCTCCACCCTCCTCTCAGCCCTTGCAACCTCCTTTGACAAGCTCTGTCCCCTCATTGAGAAACCTGCCCGCCGTTCCCCACCCAGTCCATGGCTGACAGATCCAGTGAGAGAACAAAGACAGGTCCTGAGAGCAGCTGAAAGGAAGTATAGAAAGTCACGCCTCACTGCTGACATCGCCACATATCTCAACCTCTTGTTAACATTCTCCAAAACCATTACTAATGCCAAAGCTTCTTTCTTTCACCATAGGATCGAGGCCTCTGCCAAGAATCTTCGCAAACTGCATGCTACCATGTCCTCCCTCCTCACCCCCCCACCCCTCCCTCCCTCATCTTTCTCTGCCAAAGACTTTGCGATCTTCTTTGAGGAAAAAGTGGAGAACATCCGCAGCTCCTTCTCCCAACCCCCACCCATTCCAAATGCTGAATCGAGAACCTTCACTCTGTCATCTTTCTCTCCCATTACAGAAGCCGAGACCCTGACACTGGTAACGTCGAACCGTCCGACTACATGCCAGCTGGACCGGCTACCCTCCCCACTCCTCCAGACCATAGCACCAGACCTCCTCCCATTCCTAACTGCAACCATCAACTCCTCACTCAACTCTGGGGTGGTCCCCACCTCCCTAAAACAAGCCAGAGTCACGCCCCTCATAAAAAAAAAACCCTGAACCCTACCGTCATAGGCAACTACCGTCCTGTCTCTCTTCTCTCCTTCCTTTCTAAAACACTTGAACGTGCTGTATCCAACCAACTTACTGCTTATCTCTTACAGAATGACCTCCTAGACCCTAATCAGTCAGGCTTCAGGACTGGTCACTCCACAGAGACAGCCCTCATTGCGGTCACAGAGGCACTTCACTTAGCACTTCACTGTAATACTTAGGGTTTCCAATTCTAACCTGCTCTACTTCTAGAAACAAAACAGTGAACAAAATGTGTATTTTAGCAGCTTTAGGGGCTACAGGCCCAGTTTGATAAGAATCTATTATTTGGGAAACAGAAAATACTCTGTTACACTATAACCACTTGTAGGGCTGGGCGATATGGCCAAAAATGATATCGCGATAACGATATCGATAACAATATCATATCACGCAATATCCATAATTATGAATATTGTTATAAGTATACAAAAAATATGTGACCAAATCTTTTCATTTTCAATTTTTCAAACATGAAACAACACAACTCACAACACAATAATAACAATAATACATAAAAGACATACAAGAACATAAACTAACACAACACTGATTAGACAAAAAGGTTGTCATCAAGTAAATGTATACTAAATAAAATAAAATATATAATATACAAATTGCTTTTCCGAATCCCCTCCACCTCCAGGCCCGGCAACCGCAAGCCCAATCCCGGGGGAACCCCAGCCCGGCCCCCCCGCGAGCCAAAGCACCACGCCTCTTTAGTGCCTCGACCCACAGAGACCCCGAACCGCGGCCACCCCCAGCCAGAGCCCACGATCACCAGCTAGCTTAGCCAAGATAGCGTCTGTTTCCTCTCGGAATATCGACCTGATGAGATCATTATCCACGTCGTTCAGGGTTCCCAACTTGCTCTGCGTATGTTTAGACATAATTATAACTTCTGAAAAATCAAATGGTATAAAAAATAAAACGTATTCAGGGATAATGTGGCTCGGTTGCCGAGCACCGAAAAATCTGCCAGCCATGCGCTGTGGAACGGAACCGGAAGTCATATATATATTTTGTGAGATTGTGGTCTGGAACACAGCCCAATTGCTGAATACACAGGAGAGGAGATAGGAGCGGTTTCAAGGGTGTTTAATGAAATGAGCAACACAGGAATTGGGGGGAATAGAACAGGGTTATGTTCTGTCTTGTGGCTGCCGTGGCGGCAGCGAGCGAGCAAGTGGTCCTTGTTCTTGTCTTGGGAGCTGCTGGGCTGCAGCGGGTGAGCAAGTGTTCCTCTTCGGGGACAGGAGACGTCCAGGCAGGGACGGCGGTCCTTTGGGGCACAGGAGAGAACAGGTTAGAGTAGGCAATACAAGGATGGAATCCAGCAGAGCTTTAGGCAGAGACGTCGTACCTGGGTAGTGGCAATTAATACCACGACGACCTCTGGTCAGCGTCGAGGAGTAGAAGTAGGCACCTCATCAGAGGGGGATAGGAGGCAGCTGTGAGTGAGGTGCCTGGCAGCGTGCGAATCAGTGGCGGCTCTGCCACTAGGGGCGCAGGGGCGCCGCCCCACCTGCTGTTAAATCAGAGAAGAAGAAAATAAAACTTTTTATTTTTTTGTTTTATAGCCCTATAAATAATATAAACATGTTTAAAATGAATAATATTTACTCATTTTAAGTATGTTTGTATTTCCAATGCACAATATAACATTATTATCTAAAATAAAAAACACTCGTTTTCCTGAGCAGGAAGTGACGTTTTTTTTTATTTTTTTATGTTTTCGTATTTCTCGGCCCGGGCTAGACGCGATAGCGCTCTGAGTGCGCGTCACAGTTTGATCGCTGTATCCGTCACAGCCAATCAGTGCATAACGCGTTGTGCGTTGAAATATGACTATTATGTTGGAATCCGGGCGCGATTTGAAGCGGTCTAGCCAGTAGTGTCAAGAATTTATGTAGCCGCATTTCGCGGAGACGCTCTCTGATTGGCCGACGCCAGTATTTTTTTCCGTAGCAGAATTTCACAGAGACGATCTCTGATTGGCCGAATCCAATTTCTAATGTTCCAATTCTAGCTTATTCCTAGGTTGGTGATGCAGGCAGCTGTTTGTCTTAGAGCGTGCCGTGACTGCAAGTTCTTTAGACTGTTAAGCTTAGGCACTCTTTCAAAGTTGGTTAAGGTTAGAGTTTGTCTTAGAGCATGGCGATAGAACGCCAGGTAGTTTGCAGTCTGTTCAAGCGGAAATGGACAAAGGAATGAAGTACTTGTGTTGTGGTGCTGCTAACTGCTAACAAGCTAACACTTGGCCAACAAGCTATATGGCGGATGCAGTCTGGACACAGTGGACAGTGGTCTGCAATACATCAACAGTGGATTGATTATACACTACTTTATCAAGGCAAGCCCTCCTGCCCTGGACGTGTCAACTAAACAGTGAGTCTCTCTCTCTCTCTCTCTCTCTCTCTCTCTCTCTCTCTCGCTTTTGGATTGAAAATACGTGGATTATGGCTTGTTCAATATCGTCTATGTTTGAATGAATGAATGAATGAGAACTTTATTAACAGATTGCAGAATGGGTACAAAACAGTACGGCTAAATACACACAATTGTTAAGGGGATGCAGACCAGAGAAAGACGTTTGTCTTGTTTACATCAGGGTCCCAGATTTTCGATTCATATCGATAGTTTAATAGCTAGCCTTGGCTCGTTTAACAATATGCAAAATATGTGTACAGCCCTGTACTCATACTGAAGTTATTCTTGGTATATAATAGGTCTGAATGTGTAACGAATCGATTCCACGTCGCGCTGTGTGTGAGAGAGAGAAGGAGAGAGGGAGAGATCTGCGTGTGTTTGGAGATGGAGCAAGTTTTGTTTCTAACTTTTCTATTTATATATTGTGTTTCAAGTTGTGAATTAGACTATACTTTATTTGACTGGTTGTGTGTTGTTGTAGTAACAGCTGAGCGACTCGTTCATAAGAGCCGATTCATTGCCGTGAGCGTGAGTCGAATCGCTCACGTCTTGCCATGAGTCGGTTGCGTGGTACTGTACATGTTTGCAAAATGTTTGGTATAGCGCCCCTAGTGGCGAAGCATCCACGGGCCGCCACTGGTGCGAATCAGGGGGATGAAGTGCAGCTGTGCTAGGTGTCGTGAAGTGAAGTGATGCTGGTCGAATCAGGGTGAATGGAGGGGTGAATGGAGAAAGAGAGGATGAGGAGGAGTGTGTAGTGGATGGAGAGGGGGATGAAGAGGAGTGTGTGGAGAACGTGAGGGGAAAAGGAGGGGGAGTGAAGTATGCCCGTGCTGTGATTATGACATATTTTTTTAAACAACAGATGTATGTTTATTTTGCAGCAATTCTTTGTCGTTGCCGCCATCTTTAGTGTTACAGCCCCTCACACTCCAGTTCTCAGGCTGCAGCTGGTTTGAAAGCGAAGGTAAACAGGCTTCTCTGCTGGCTGTGGCACCAGGGGAGTTGAACAGTTCTGGCTCTGCTAGTTTTTTTTCTATCTTTTGGCGCTTTTTTGGTGGACAAACCACCGCACATGTGCACCGTGACTCATGACTGGAGACTAGCTCTGCTAGCACACATAGCCTACTGTGTACAGACGGTTTCAAACTGTATTTTACATTAGAAAGCAAACAAAATAAATGGACAAGAGAAAAATAAATCTCAATTTGGTCAGTATTGTCATTTGGACAAGCAAAGCCATTACTTTAAGTTGCAGGCAAGAAAGACAAGTCTGTCCACTGTCTCTGGGTTTAACAAAATAAAATAAAAATAAAATCGATATTTTCCCCCCCCGATATCGATTATTAAAATATATTGCGATAATTATTGTTATCGTTATATTGCCCAGCCCTAATTGAATGTGTAAACACCATGTCTCATGCCTCACCATAGTGTGAACAATATGTATATATATACCATCTTATATATCTTTACATTTTGTTTTCAAAGGCATTTCTTTTGGTCTCATGAGTGTTTTACAAAGGTGTGAGAGAGAGAGAGAGAGAGAGAGAGAGAGAGAGAGAGAGAGAGAGAGAGAGAGAGAGAGAGAGATTAATTGCGTGCGTGCACTCATGCACATATGGAGAAAGGAGAAAAGAAGATAGAGACAGACAGACAGACAGACAGACAGACAGACAGACAGACAGACAGACAGACAGACAGACAGACAGACAGACAGACAGACAGACAGACAGACAGACAGACAGACAGACAGACAGACAGACAGACAGACAGACAGACAGACAGACAGACAGACAGACAGACCGACCGACCGAGGTCCGACCGACCGACCGACCGACCGACCGACCGACCGACCGACCGACCGACCGACCGACCGACCGACCGATCGACCGACCGGGAAAGCGAACAGGCTCTTGGAATGGGTGTCTGGGAGGAAGTGGGGGGTCTTTCGATGTTGATTAAACGGCAAGCAAAATTAAAGGACAATCTAATCTAACTGAAATTGTGTAGCACAGACCTTTCTATGGATCAAAACCTCAATATTATTATGGTGTAGTTAATACTTCATGTATCCTTAATCCCTAGGCTAATGAGGCACTAAGATGTTAGTAAAAAAAAAAAGTATGCCAATGACAGGAAGTAACGGTGTGTGTGTGTGCGCATGCGTGCACTGTGCACAAGTGCACATCTAGGGGCGGGGTGTAGATTTGGTCTCCCTGATGTTGACTCCTTAGCCACAGCCTTGGGTTGTTTAATACTGGACGAGTGTTTCATAACGGCCGTTGTGTGGGTCGGTGTGTGGGCTGGTGCGTCTGAATGTCCCGGGCTGAATTTGTATCCCAGTCCGCCCCTGCTCCTACCTATGTTCTCTCTGGACGGACCAGGTGGTCAAGAAGGGTACGAGCATCACAAATCAACCTCTCCACGCTCTGTCTCAGCGGTTTTCGCTGTTGCCTTCTGGCCGCCATTATGACGTTCCACCAAGTAGGACCAACCGTTACGCCAAATCTTTTGTCCCCTTGGCTATCAGACTTTTAAACACAGACAGTAGTCATTTTAAGTAGCCTTTTACACTTAGTTGTCTGTTTTTATCAAGAAAGAAGCTGCTTCTCTCTGCTGGCTATCAAGAGGAAAAGGGCTTCTCTCTGCTGGCTATCCAGAGGAAGAGAGTTTGGGCGGCTCTACGAGTAGCGTGATGAAGTGAGAATGTTTTTACTTGACTCAGAATTTGAACCTTCGCCTCGTTTTAGTGATGCTCAGTGGCCTGCCAAATTAGCATACATGGCAGATATTTTTGAGCATTTGAATGGACTCAATCGTAGCCTTCAGGGGAAGTCGGTGACACTTTAAAAAAAAAATTGAGATTTATTTTTTAGCGTTTATCGCTTTTTGCTACTCTGCAGTCCAGTAGAGAGAGAGAGAGAGAGAGGAGGAATGGGAGACAGAGTGGGGGGAAGACATTCGGCAAATAACGACGGGTCTGGGAATCGAACCCGGGTCTGCCGTGCCGCGACTCAGCGCGTTATGTGGTTTGCCACTGGGGCGCCTGGTGACGCTTTTTCAAGACAAAACTGAAGCTACAATCATTAAAATCTAGATGTGGGCCAGGCAGCTGGAGCAGTCAAATTATGACTTGTTTGCGAACCTCTCCAATTTTGCTGGGCAGAGCAGAAATGCGGTTTCCAAATACAGTGAAAGATGACATCAGAGAGCACTTGCAAAGTTTGAAAACACAGCTATGGCTGTACTTCCCTTCCCTAACTGGATCTGAAATCCCTTTGTGAGCCTGGATGATAACAACATCGCAAGCATTACGCAGAGAGAGAAAGACAGTCTTGTGGAACTGTCCTGTGACAGTGCTTTAAAATGAGATTTTTCTCAGAGACGCCTGTCTGCCTTTTGGCTAAACGCTGCCTCAGAATACCCAGAGCTGTCCGACAAGGCCCTGAAGTCCTTCCCTACTGCTTACCTCTGAGAGACAGGTTTATCATCACTGGTGGTCACGCTGAAGACAAAATATCGGAACAGTTATATCATCGCTGGAACCTGGCATCCAGCTGTTGACGTGTGAGAAGCGACACCACCCGTCTCATTAGGTACGTGATAACGTTTCCACTGGTCTTAGTTGCTGCAGGTAGATATGCGGTGACGAGTAAAATGTTCTCAGAATGAGTTCCAATCATAACACCGAGGTCCGTGAGAGTGTATAGAATATTAAAATTGAAAAAAAGAAAAAACGATCTAAAAACGTAATATTACATGTTTGGCGCTCAACGGTTGGCGAGCAAACACATAATATTACGTGGTTGGCGCAGAATGAGTTAAACATGTTCTATGTTGAATAACAACAACTGTTTTTTCAATTAATTTAAAAACCTTAACACTTTCTGGTCCAATCACGAGTATACTCGTTATTGGCCGCCAGCGGTTCACCGCCAATAACGAGTATACTCGTTATTAGATCGTTTTTTCTTTTTTTCGATTTTCAATATTCTATACACTCTCACGGACCTCAGTGTTATCATTGGAACTCATTCTGAGACCTCGAGAGTGCAATGTCGGCCGAATCCTGCTAGGTGGCAGTATCGCCTACCCTTTGAAACCTTATTTCACACTGTGTGTTACATTTTATATGGTCCGGGCGGAGAATTTGGACCCGGGCAAGTAAAACGCTTCATTCGAGCAACTTGGAACGCGTCCAGCACACTTGATGCATATTTTGTGTAATTTCATGTCAGGGACCCGATGGACATCAATACTGGAAATCGCAATCAGACAATTGGAATATTCATTTTGGAATAACTCCTAGCAAAGGTAAGGACTATATGACATCAAACCTACTTTGATCCTACAATGATTTCACATTGATCGCAGCGATCAACGTATGTAGTATTCAAAACGTATGCCGTTGCTGACAATCAGAGCATCACAAAACGACCCCCCCCCCCCTTTGATGCCTTCATGATGAAACATAATACCTATTATATACCTTTGATTTGGAAATAATATCGTGTCCAGGCAAGCAACGCGAACAACTTTCGCAAAATGCACATAGCGCTCCATAACTCAGCTTCCAGGAATTAGCCCGGATCACTCTGAAACTATACAATATTCACCACGGGATAACACGCGAACGTATACATGTAAAAATGTACTATTTTTTACATATTGGACTTCAAATAGTGTCTGTCAAATGAGCCGGACTATTTTCTCCATAGCTATAATATAGAATATACAATAGATCCGCAAAGATCGTGAAATGTCGTGAAAATAGGCAATGGAAAGCTGGCGCTATAGAGAGCAGAGATGGGCGCTGGCTATGGCGTTGAATGAGTTAAAGGAACATGTCAACATTATGGGAAAGTCAGACAAGAAGATAGATACCAATTTCCTCTCTGTGCGTTCAGTAGAAAGCTTAGCTAGCTTAGCACAAATTAATGGAAGTGGATACAGACCACTAACCTATAGCTTAAAGCTCTGGGCGAGGTGTTTTTGGCCAACAACTAGGTAACATTTTCCAATTTCAAATAATTAAATATACAAATATTATATTTGAAATAGAAGTCAACACATCAAATATATCATTTAAAATTATGGAATTGAAGAGTGCAAATGTAACAGTAAAGTCCAATAGTAATACAATGTACAGGTGATTAAACCGGGTATGAAATATATAAATGGGTAGGGCTACTACTATATGTACATGCAGTGATACAGGTATAAATACACTATGGTAATAAGTTCAAGTTTCAAGTTTCTTTATTAGTTGTCATACAAAAATACAGAATACCTTTATATGAAATGCTTTTTTCTGTTCTGTTCTCTGTTCTGTTCATATAAAAGTATTCTGTATTTTTGTATGACAACTAATAAAGAAACTTGAACTTGAATAAGTCATACTGGCCAGCAGCATAGGTAAGGGATATGTACAGATATAGGTATAGTATCTACTATCTACAGATATGTAAAAAGGATTATATGCAGGTATGTAAAGACATACGTGGATAGATAGATACATGTCTGTATATGGTAAGAATGAATTGGAACATTTAGTCTCAGCAACAAACAGGGATCACATGAAGTATTTCACAATGCATTGCTTTCAAACACTGCTTAATTTAGTCATCTGTTTCTCCTGAAGTGAAATATATCCCAGCTACCCCCAAACAGTCTCATTCCCCAAAATTTTCTAAAGAGTTCTCTTGGAAGACTTATCTTGGAACCGACTGAGACAGAATCAATGACAAGTTCACTCGGAGTCCCGAACGGGCTGGTAATATGTCTCAAGTGGCTCAAACGGTCGCACCTGTGACATCTGCTTGGGGAATGACACCATGTCTTAAACACGAACGTGCGTTCCCGTCTAGGTCATTTGCATACAAAACAACGCCTCCAGAGCTCCTTATAAGGCAAAGTAATGATGCAGCCGGTTAGAAAATGGATGCGGAAGTGCCTTGCGAGTCTGCGGCAGTGCCGTCTGGGAGAAATGCAAGTTGCGACCCATCGAAATGAGATTAGATTAATGTATTGTCATCATATATAGTACAGCTCATGGTACACCTGCCGCAGCGCGTGCACACACACACACACACACGCACACGTGCGCGCGCAGTACTGTAGCCTACGGCGTAATGAATGAACGCAGTATAGGCTTATTATTCCATTAATGCCTACAGCGTAATGAATGAATGCAGTATAGGCTTATTATTCCATTAATGACGTGTTGCATTAGGATTTAGTAGATACTACTGTATATGCTCTGCCCTATGTACAGTATAGGTACAGTATGTATACAGACTGTACTTATACTGTACGTAGGGCAGAGCATATATATAGTATCTACTAAATCCTAATGAAACAAGTAACTAGAATATATTAAGCCTATACTGTTCATTCATTAGACACGTCGTAGGCCATACTGGCGCACACAAGACTTGTTATGGAATATGAATGCAGTCTATTTCCATGCGATTAGCTTCAGTTTTTTATTTATTTATTCATCCACTGTCATTTCAGTGTTGGTGTATAGGCTATATAGTGTATTTCAATATAAGTTTAATTGATTAATGATATATTCGAAGGAATGCAGGTTTATATCAAACAAAGGTCTGTCCCATTGTATACCATTAAAACAGATATGTAACGAATAAGAAATACAAATTCCACAGAAGGCATTAAATAATTATTATTTTCAATCATTTCACAATAATTGCATAATTGTGTTTGAATATCTGAGTAATTAAAGTAATTATACATTTGTCCAAAATAGCTGGTTCAGATATGATTAATCCAGCTGCCCTGTGATCAGATGAATCCATATTATTTATTTTTCCGACATCAAATGCGTAATTTCTTATCGTACAAATATTGTCATATTTATTTTAATTATGATTAAGTCATTAATTCCAAGGAGGCCTGTAGCGTTGACATGAAGGAATCACTATGAGAACACAGTCTGTCAAGTTAATAACATTTTCAATTAGTCAATCAATCATAAGTGTGCTCCTCGGCACTCTTAAATCTGCTCTCAGCCACGCTCAAATCTGATCTCAGGAAAATGTGGGGAATCGCGCTACCAGCCCTAATATGTCTTAAATGGGCAGAAATCTGCCTAAGAGGACATTTTTGGTCGTAAATCCGTTCGGGAATGAGACCGATTGTGTCAAGAGCTCGGCCATTCAATTTGAGAATAAAAAGGAAGCAAATCCTATAATTACATATTTTGGTTTCCAGTGGTGGGGGCCACCCTTTTGTTTACATCTGGTTGAGGATCGGCCCTTTAATCGTCATCATCATCATCATCATCATCATCATCATAATTTATTTAAATTCTCGGGAGACACATTGAGCATATCAGCTCTGGATCAGGATGGGGCATTAGTGTAGGAGACGGTATATTTGCATGTATGCAAAGCATATCCACCGTATAGGACCATATAATATCAGCCTATGGCCTATATATTTGAAACGGAAACACAACAGAGAGAGAGACCCATCTATCTTGAAAGCTATTGGTATTGATCACATTCCAGAGTATATAGGTAGAGGAAATGTGATCAACAGGAATGCTATTGGATCTTTAAGCTTAGCCTGTAGCCTGTAGCATGGCCTACATGAGGATCTAGATATGATAGAGTTATGGTTATAATGTTTCATTTGTGTATGATTCTGTATGTGTATATGCATGTGTGTACATGTATGTGTTTATATGTGTATGTGTACTGTATACACTATACAGTATGTGTGTGTATATTATATATGTATATGTATTAGGGATGTCCGATATTATCGGCCGACCAATATTATCGGCCGATATCGGCAGTAAAATGTGATATCGGAAAATATCGGTATCGGTTAAAAAAAAAAAAAAAACAATAACAATATTTGTTATATATATATCCAGTGAAATTATTAGTTACCTGAAATTATTCAGTTTTTTGGGGGGGGGGAAACCCTGCATATATCGGTATCGGTTGATATCGGTTGATATCGGTATCGGAAATTAAGAGTTGGACAATATCGGAATATCGGTATCGGTAAAAAAGCCAATATCGAGCATCCCTAATATGTATGCATGTATTTATAGATATATAAACTGTACTATATCAAGATGTTCACTTATGTATACTATTTATTCTGTACTTGCCCTTTATCTTGATGCCGCACCCTGTTGACCCCAGTAGATTATCTTAAAGGGAAGGGCTAATTGTACACCAATTCGGTTGTTAAGTCTGACGTGACGTATATATATTCATCTCCGGGGGCCAAATGCTCCGCGTCAGACTCAGATATTAGGACAACAGGGACGTGTTGAACAGACCAGAGCCTCAGCCAACGCAGGAAGCTTGGCCCCCGGAAACTGTTTGTTGGAAGGTCGAAGACTGGCTGATGATGATGATGATGACGATGATGATGATGATGATGATGATGATGATGATGATGATGATGATGATGATGATGATGATGATGATGATAAATGACTACAGCTGTTTGAGTCCTTGTCTTTTCTTCTTTTAAGTATAGGTTTCACCACTCAGTCAGCTGTAAAGTCCCTGAAGAAGACTAGATGCCGAAACGCACCAAGGTAGATTTTATTTTATTTTTTACCTTATTCTATATATAAGAACTTGCCAATGAAATAAATAATAAATAAATAAACTCAAGACGAGGGGACTGACGTGGAAACAGCTGGAGAGGATGGCTCAAGACAGATGGGGGTGGAAACTTTTCATCAATGGCCTATGTTCCGAAAGGAATACAAGGCCTAAGTAAAGTAAGTAATGAAATAAAGGCTTCTTCTTCGAGTGCCTTGGTTTTCTCTTACTTCCTTCAAGGCCTATATTCAGCCCGATCTCGCTTAAAATACGTAAATAAAGTACTTATCAACCACAGGAAAAAGTGACATAATGTACGTTATGTTATAGCCATACGTCATATATTTACATTTCGTATCGGCGAAAGTCCAACAAAATCAGGAGTCAAGCTAACGATGCTTATAGTGGGGGGGGGTGAGTGATCTCACGACTAGACCAAGACACCCACCCTGATACACACACAGCTCTCACCACTAGACCAAGACACCCACCCTGATACTAACACAGCTCTCACCACTAGACCAAGACACCCACCCTGATACAAACACAGCTCTCACCACTAGACCAAGACACCCACCCTGATACACACACACAGCTCTCACCACTAGACCAAGACACCCACCCTGATACACACACACAGCTCTCACCACTAGACCAAGACACCCACCCTGATACTAACACAGCTCTCACCACTAGACCAAGACACCCACCCTGATACAAACACAGCTCTCACCACTAGACCAAGACACCCACCCTGATACTAACACAGCTCTCACCACTAGACCAAGACACCCACCCTGATACAAACACGGCTCTCACCACTAGACCAAGACACCCACCCTGATACTAACACAGCTCTCACCACTAGACCAAGACACCCACCCTGATACTAAGACAGCTCTCACGACTAGACCAAGACACCCACCCTGATACACACACACAGCTCTCACCACTAGACCAAGACACCCACCCTGATACACACACAGCTCTCACCACTAGACCAAGACACCCACCCTGATACACACACAGCTCTCACCACTAGACCAAGACACCCACCCTGATACACACACACACACACACAGTACAGCAACTTGCAATGGGCCTGGTCTACAAGATACACTACGCGACCAAGGTACCCATGTACATGTCAAAATACTTCCCAAAGGTCAGTGAATACCACGATCACAACACCAGAGGGAGCTCCACAAATCATGTAAAACCCAGATTCGGCTCAAACAAGGGACTAAACACGTTTCGCAATTATGCCACATCAATGTGGAATGCCCTACCTAAAGCTGTAAAGGAATGTGAATCACTACCCACTTTCAAAAACACTCTCAAAAAACACCTACGTGAGACTGCAATTCGAAACTGGCCCCTACATTTGATTTGATTTGATTTGATTTGATTTGATTTGATTTGATATTTTTTATTTTCGTGTCTTACATACAGATGTATGCCCAGCCCATATGGGCTTACAAGACACATAACAATAAGTATATAATAATATACTTTACCAATTACTTAACAAATGACATAGACCAAGATGGCCATAAAAAAAAGAAAAATACAAGAAAATACAATAAAACGTAATATAACACAAGCTGTACTCAATGTAAATAAACAGAAAAACAAGGTGAATTCAAATACAATTATATAGGATACAGTGTGTTTTGTCTCAGGTGCCATGCCTTCTCCAAAAATCCTGCAAAACCGAAGATGTCCTCCACAAAAAAACAACTCAACATACAGCTCTCAGACTGCCAAAACAAATCTGGGTTTACAATTTGAATTTTTTCAAATAAAGCCATCCTCAAAGTGGTGTACAAAGGGCAATAAAAAACAAAATGATATTCATCCTCCACCACTCCCAGATCACACAGAACACACAACCGCTCCTCCTCAGGTTTACCCTGGAATCTACCCACTTCCACAGCCAATGGCAGGGTGCCAGACTTCAACTGGGCACACAGAGACCTCCGTCTTCTCTTTAAGTTTAACATTACATAAGGTTCAGTAAAATACACATTTTTAATTGCAATATATTTTCTAAGTTTAGGTTTTTTCAAAATCTCCACCTTCCACTTATCCTGATGGATTGTTGATAATTTTGTTTTAATTATGTGAACCTTACACTGCAAATTGTTCATAAAAATCATACTCAAGTCAGTAGAAGAAAAAATCATAGACATCTCTCTTGACCAGGGATGACCGTGTGCTCTGTCCCAATTAAAAATCTTTACAAATCTCTACAAATGTCCTAACCTAGTTGTACAGTAAATGACCAAGTAAGGCGTTGTCAGTATTCCAATGTACAGTGTAAAATGTGTGTGTGTCCCCTACCCAACCCCCCCCCCCCCCCCACCTCCAATGTACAGCCCTCACCCACCCACCCAACCCCACCCCACCCACCCAACCTCCTCCAATGTACAGTTTCTACGCCAAATGTATATACACTCTTTTTCTGGACACTTTTGTATCACAAACAGTACTGTATTTGCAAATCTGATATGTCATAAATGTATAGATGTAGCAGTACTGTCTATCTGTATGTCATGTATGTCATATATGTTATGATGAATTGAAAATGGGGGACCCTGATGTAAACAAGACGAAAGTCTTTCTCTGGTCTGCATCCCCTTAACAATTGTATGTATTGAGCTGTACTGTACTGTACCCATTCTGCAATCTGTTAATAAACTTTTCAATCAATCAATCAATCACACGGCTCTCACCACTAGACCAAGACACCCACCCTGATACTAACACAGCTCTCACCACTAGACCAAGACACCCACCCTGATACACAAACACAGATTTCACCACTAGACCAAGACACCCACCCTGATACACACACAGCTCTCACCACTAGACCAAGACACCCACCCTGATACTAACGCAGCTCTCACCACTAGACCAAGACACCCACCCTGATACTAACGCAGCTCTCACCACTAGACCAAGACACCCACCCTGATACACACACAGCTCTCACCACTAGACCAAGACACCCACCCTGATACCATCACAGCTCTCACCACTAGACCAAGACACCCACCCTGATACACACACACAGGGCCGCCTGGGAGAAATGCGAGGCCCTGTGCGAGATTTAAACGTGAGCCCCCCCCCCCCCCCCCCCCCCCCCCCAAAAGGTTAAAAAAAAATATATATATTTTTTTTTAATACAGTCAACATATTCTTAAATAATAGCGCTGCCCGAGGCGGGGCATGATACAGTCAACATATAGCAAGAGAGAGAGCGAGAGAGAGCTCCCGTTCTACAGTCAATATACAGTGTACAGAGAGAGAGAGAGAGAGAGAGACACATTGGAAATAAATTGAAATGCTATTTGGCCCTAAACAGAGAGTACACAGTGGCAGAATACCTGAGCACTGTGACTGAAGATCCTTGACTAGGTACAGACTCAGCGAGCACAGCCTAGCCATCGAGAAAGGCCGCCATAGGCAGACTGTGTGTGTTAGAAAGAGAGAGAGCGAGAGCATGTGTGTTTGTCATGTGTGTGTGTGTTAGAGAGAGAGCATGTATGAGAGATCCAAAAGGACAAAGATCAACACTTAAATCCAAAGAGAGAGAGAGAGAGACACATTGGAAAGAAATTGAAATGCTATTTGGCCCTAAACAGAGAGTACACAGTGGCAGAATACCTGAGCACTGTGACTGAAGATCCTTGACTATGTACAGACTCAGCGAGCACAGCCTAGCCATCGAGAAAGGCCGCCATAGGCAGACTGTGTGTGTGTTAGAAAGAGAGAGAGAGAGAGAGAGCATGTGTGTTAGAGAGAGAGCATGTATGAGAGAGAGAGAGAGAGAGAGAGCATGTGTGTTTGTCATGTGTGTTAGAGAGAGAGCATGTATGAGAGATCCAAAAGGACAAAGATCAACACTTAAATCCAAAGAGAAGAGGGTCTATACCAGAGAAACCAAAGCAGCAAGGAGCCAATGGCCGACATCAGCTAAATAGGCTAGCCAGGTACTGTGACACCAGGCCACACACAGCTTTGGCCAACGGCCCAACGCTACCCAAGCTACACAAACGACCAAGACATTCACACACAGCACATGTCGTATTTCCAAATGTTGTGAAGTAGCATATGTTTTGCCTGGAAAAAAACATCGTTATTAACAAAACATTCGGGAGGGGAAGGAAGGAAGAGTGGGGTAATGTCATGACATTTTCATTAATCTTACCTGCACCAAGGAACGCAGGGCGAAAGGCCGCAACACAGGTATCCACGTTGACGAAAGGCCTCTCGCTGGCGGGACAAAATAAGCCAGAACCCCCTGCTATTCTCACGGCTAATGTCAAT
Organism: Notolepis coatsorum; assembly: GCF_963971535.1. Classification (NCBI taxonomy): domain Eukaryota; kingdom Metazoa; phylum Chordata; class Actinopteri; order Aulopiformes; family Paralepididae; genus Notolepis; species Notolepis coatsorum. Next base: position 134,486,129 of record NC_140167.1, on the reverse strand, counting down.
GGTCGACTCGTAGCACAAGCTAACAGCTAACTCTAGCCTAGGCTAACTGATAGCATCAAAGTAACGTGCGCAGCCGGCAGCTAGCTGGCAGCTAGCTACGACGTTAGCTGCTGGCTGCGCACGTTACTTTGATGCTATCACTTAGCCAGTTAGCTCAACCCGGCTATCGCTAACCATTAGCTAACACACTACCACTGAAACTACAACATGAGAAAAGCAATACAGGCGCTGACACCAGGCCACACACCGTTAGCTACTAACTCCATACTACAACAGGCTACAGCTAGTCGACCAGTTTGGCTCCAGAGAGAGAGAGAGAGAGATAGATCCACGGCGGGAATATAATAATAGGTTGCATGAACTCACCATAACGCAGTATCAATGCCAATGGTAAAGTTGGAAGGAGACTTTCTTGGCCCACGGTGTAATTTCTTCTGATCCATGCTGCTTTTGAAAAGACATCCACTGGCTCCTCTGAATAGCGCTGAATTAGATCATCCCTCTACCTCGTGTGTCTTCTTCTTCTTCTTCTTCTTCTTCTATTTGGTGTATTACGGCTAGGGATGTCCGATATTATCGGCCGACCGATATTATCGGCCGATATCGGCAGTAAAATGTGATATCGGAAAATATCGGTATCGGATTTTTTTTTTTTTTTTTTTTTTTTTTACATTTATTTAACCTTTATTTACCCAGGCAAGCAAGTAAGAACCAATTCTTATTTTATTTATTGTCAAAAGTATGCATGTTGGTTTAATTCAACAACAAGAGATATGTAATGTTAATTTTTACTTTTTTAATTATCATATTTTGCACAGATAATGCTTACATTTAGAAAGCCTTTTGAATGCATCCAGTGAAATTATTAATTACCTGAAATTATTCAGTTTTTTTGGGGGGAAACCCTGCATATATCGGTATCGGTTGATATCGGTATCGGTATCGGTATCGAAATTAAGAGTTGGACAATATCGGAATATCGGTATCGGTAAAAAAGCCAATATCGAGCATCCCTAATTACGGCGGACGGGAGAAGAGCCCGGAAACACTATCCTAAAATCTGTAGAGCAGCAAAGCCGCAGAAACCGGAAAACTGCAGTCTGCAGAGCCGCAGAGGCAGGAACAAGTCAGACACATTCTACAAACGTGTCTAATGTGAAATATATAAGCATATAAGCAAAACTAGATTTTAGGTCTGTGATGAAAAAGGGCCTCGCGGGAAGGGGGGCCTCGCAAAAAAAAAGAAAAAAAAGAAAAAAAAGAAAAAAAAAAAGTATTTTTTATTTTGCGAGGCCCCCTTTCCCGCGAGGCCCTGTGCGACCGCACTGCTCGCACACCCCCTGAGGCGGCCCTGCATGAGACCACAATACAGAGCATCTACAACATATGTTATGTTACAACATAACCTATGTTATGCATCCCCTGTGGCTGTTTTTATTCATATCTCCGCTCAGATCCTATTTCCCTGCTCTTCCTTCTCATCTCTTTAGCTAATATGCACATTACAGCCCGGACTCCATCTAGACCTTGTAGACATCTTATCAGCGGATGGGGTTGGGGAGATCTGAGAGCAATGCAAATTCCTTCTTTGTGCATCTCGAGCCTGTCAAGATTTTCTGTCCTGATACTGTGCTGGATGACAGAAGGCCTGGCGCAAATGGATCCAGTGGATAATAGCCATCAAGTGGGACTAAATGGCTTTGTAATTAATTACGGTCTCATAGGATTAGTTTCATTCCAAAATGACTGAGGTAGGCCTATTGACTATTTGAAAGTCAGACACCCTCTCTGACAACACACCGTGGTGGGGTGTTACTGAAGTTTGTCACATCATCTATCATTTTCCCCCCTTTTTTATATATTAGGACAATGAATAATTTCATTGCAAAATGGACATAATAGCATTTGGAATGAAAACTTCCATTCATATAGAAATATCAACTGGGACTACACATACAGTATACACACACATACTGTATATATATAATTATATTGTTTAGCTATAGGACATTTTCTATCAACCTATGTCAACCTATAATATAACATACTGTACATATTCTGAACACATTACAAAAAATATATATATTAAAATAAAGTTGTATTTACCCTTCCCAGAATGACATACTGACATACATAATATGAATGAGGAGCTATTTTTGGTGTTCCAGTACTTTGTTTACGGTACAGGGTAAGGGGGGACGGCAGGTGGGCTGCGCACTGAGAGGAAAGGTCAATACTCTGTGGTCGGTGGAAGAAGGTGAAGTGGGAGAGAGCTGGCAATGTAGACCTGCTGCCAAAACACATACAATGTTCCCTTGAGCAAAGCATTTCCACCCTCACTGTGTGTGTGTGTGTGTGTGTGTGTGTGTGTGTGTGTGTGTGTGTGTGTGTGTGTGTGTGTGTGTGTGTGTGTGTGTGTGTGTGTGTGTGTGTGTGTGTGTGTGTGTGTGTGTGTGTGTGTGTGTGTGTGTGTGTGTGTGTGTGTGTGTGTGTGTGTGCGTGCGTACGTGCATGCGTGAGTATGTTTATTATTAATGCTTATTATTATTATTAGTAGTAGATAGATAGTAGATAGATATAGGTCATACATGTAGGTGTGTGTGTGTGTGTGTGTGTGTGTGTGTGTGTGTGTGTGTGTGTGTGTGTGTGTGTGTGTGTGCGTGTGCGTGCGTACGTGCATGCGTGAGTATGTTTATTATTAATGCTTATTGTGTGTGTGTGTATGTGTGTGTGTGTGTGTGCGTGTGCGTGCGTACGTGCATGCGTGAGTATGTTTATTATTAACACTTTGATTGCCTAAGGCTAAATTCATGATATACCATCCGTTGCCAGCTCTATTTAACATGGAGAAGTTCCCCTTCTTTGCAGGGCTATAACTTTTTAAATTCTATTGCTAGATTGCCATTATTAGGGCCCATTCAAGTTCCTATATGTATTGTTCATGGTGTAGCAACGTTAAACTTTTTCATTCACATATTCATACTAAAATATGGTCTAAAGTATAAGTATGTTTTCATCTCTTTCTGCAGCTTTCTCCAGAACGTGATTTATAGCCCCAAATGCATTATATTGATGATGAAATAAAGTTTGATAGCAATCAGCGCGATATAAAAAATTACAACTGGACGTACTTCTGGAAGTTACTACACGTCATCTGATGTTGACCGGATGGGCGAGGGGGCGTTTATAATTCCGTGGGCAGCGTTATACCATTCATCTAATGTGGGTCATATGTTCATCAGATCAGTTAGTATCGAACACGGAAATATTACACGCTAAAACTCACCCCAGTCTCCGCGGGCCGTTGGGCGATCAGCGTGGGGTAGACAGTTTTCCATTATGGGATGTCAAAATACCCGGTCCATTTCCAGGTTGTATAATAGTATATACGTCCAAATCATGTTGTTTATCGAGTTATTGGCAACAGATCGCTATGTATTGTGTCTCGCTCGAGTCCCGGGACATATAGCGAGTGCCCGGAAGTAATATGGGTGATCACCACAGCATCCACATAATTTCCTGTTTGGCGCTTCTGCCAATCGGCCACCAGATGGCGCTCTTGAACCGCTAGAGGATTGAGAGGAGCTCAGAACTGTGTGTGAAGGCTGCGGATGGAAAATATGATTCCGATCACAGATTTTTGAAATATTGATATTAAAGACGAGTTAGGGCGTCCTCGGCAACTTGAGCATGGCTAGGAAAGACGCCTAAACACGTTTTCGGCACTTAAAGTGTTAATGCTTATTATTATTATTAGTAGTAGATAGATAGTAGATAGATATAGGTCATACATGTAGGTGTGTGTGTGTGTGTGTGTGTGTGTGTGTGTGTGTGTGTGTGTGTGTGTGTGTGTGTGTGTGTGTGTGTGTGTGTGTGTGTGTGTGTGTGTGTGTGTGTGTGTGTGTGTGTGTGTGTGTGTGTGTGTGTGTGTGTGTGTGTGTGTGTGTGTGTGTGTGTGTGTGTGTGTGTGTGTGTGTGTGTGTGTGCGTGTGCGTGCGTACGTGCATGCGTGAGTATGTTTATTATTAATGCCTGGGCAACCACATTTCACCCATGCAGAACAGCTTTACTTGTGAAAATTGGAACAATTTGAAATGGTTGCGTCATGTTCTCAAGCCAGGGCCACATTGGGAATTATGACTGGATGTGACGTGTGAGTCAATGCAGGCTACTATGTAACAGAAAGAAAGCTTGTCAAATACCACAATTTAATCAACTTTCCATTTTTAGTGGGCCTTTCATGTTCGTACTAGCCTGCTGTGCCTCTGACTTTACATGGCTTTTTATGTTTGAGTTCAATGTGTTTAGGCTTGATCTGTAATCCAAATATAAACAAATGCTAAACATGGGACTGAAATAAATAATAAATGTTCTTTCTTTTTTAAGATTAGCAGGGCTTGGTAGTTGGTATACAAGAACCAACAATGCGTGTTTTTTAAGTTTAAAATGGTATTTCCATTTTCTTTTTATATTGGACAGAAATAGACAATAATGCTAGTTATTCATCTATTTGAATATTGGGTTTTGAGAAAAGGAAAACATTTTATGTGTCTTTGACAACAGTTTAACACAAAGGTGGGTAGTGAACATGCCAAGGATATTGTTCTGTCATGTCCACACAGATTTATTTTATAGGATGTTTTATAGATTGTCCACACAATCTATATTGGTATTACAAATCCAGAGGTAATTTGTAATAACATGCTATCAGGAAATATAATGAGAAAGTTCTTTCCCCATTGTCTTCCCAGAGGACTAGCGTAGTTGAGGAGGGAGAGAAGCAAAGAAGAGAGGGAGTGCACAGTTTGAAAAGCAGCAAGGCCTGCAGTTCTCCAGGACTGAGTTTCAATTAGTGTAGGAGGCATCTGCAGGAAGATGATATGAAGCCTTAAGGGCTGCACATTCAGCCAGTCGCCATAGATGCTTTCCCTGTGGCTCTTTCTGTTTAGTGTAAGCTAAACAGGGTATGTTTATTCATGCTCAGAATGAGTTTAACATAAAGTAGGCTCTGCCACAATAACACAGGCGATGGCTGAACGTGGGGGGAGAAAAAACTCTGCTTTGTCATCGACTGCAAGGGAATTTAGATAAGATAGCCTGCTACGTCCTTGTCTCTCTCGCCTCCATTCCTCGTTAATGCCTCTCGATGAGACTTGGCAGTTCCATTAGGGAAGCGCCCTTGACGTCAGAGCTCACTAACTGAAAGTCAGAGAAAGAGTAGCGGAGAGTCATTCATTTACTTCGTTAGTCATGTTGCATATGTCTGACTGTGACAGGCACCAAATGGGCAATGGGAAGAATACTGCGAGCTACTGTATCTGGCCCCCACGAGCGAACAACAGCTAACCTCTCAAAACAAAAGGAGGAAATAGCAGCAGACAGTTTCATCCCATGTATAATGAATGGTTGTTGCTCGGGACTGTGCTGAAAACATAGACATCTACTGTTTGTTTCCCCCACACATAAATGTAAGATTTTATACTAATACTAATACTTCAAATGATTGATGATTGACAATGATCTTCATTCCTTCAATCAAATCCAGGGTTTAAGATATGATAAGATAAAATGGATCTTTATTTATCCCCTTGGGGGAATTGATCAAAGGGAGGGCAGGTACAGGCAGGGTAATAGAAATCCATTACTCCAGCTGTTAGCAACAGTCAGCATTGTGACACGAGGACCATGTAATCACCTGTAATCACAGCAAGAACACAATGTGTGTGTGTGTACGTTTGTCACTTTAGATGTGACTAGTCTGTACACCAACATCCCACATGATGGTGGGATTGAAGTGGCACGTACCTTTCTGAGCCTCAGACCTGAGACTGATAAACCCAGTACTACCTGCGTGCATATGTGATCTAATGGAAACTGTACTGACCAACAATTACTTTAGGTTCAAATCAGATCACTATCTTCAAACCAAGGGTACGGCCATGGGGAGTACTATGGCTCCCAACTATGCTAATCTGTACATGGGTCAGTTTGAGAATCAATATATATTGGACCCTGTTGCTAAAAAAAAATGTCCAGACATATTGATATATCAGCGCTACATTGACGATATTTTCATTATTTGGACAGGGAGTGAAGAGTCACTGGAGGCATTTCATAAATATCTCAACGCAGCTTCACTCTGGAGGCCAGCTCCAGCAGCATCAGTTTCTTGGATGTTTTGGTCATCAAGGAGGGGAACACTATACATACTGATTTATTTCGCAAGCCTACTGACAGAAACACTTTACTACGGGGTGAGGGGTGACAGTTTCCATCCCACCCACCTCATTAACAGCCTCCCAGTCAGCCAGTTTCACCGAGCCAGGAGAATCTGCAGCATTGATAGTTTATATCAGAGACAGTCCACAGACCTGAGCAGGAGATTCCAGGAGAGAGGGTATCCTACAGAATGGATAGAAAAAGCTGCTAACCGCTTTGATGTGGCCACACAGGACGAATGCCTGCAACCTAGCATTAGACCCACTAAGGACCAGTCCCTGCTGTGCTGCACTACATATTCTCCTGTAGGTTTTGAATTCACAAAGATCCTACATAAACACTGGCACATCATCAACTCTGATCCCAAACTCCAATCTGTCTTCAAGGAACCTCCCACCGTAGTCTTAAAACGCCCCCCCCCCCCAACCTGAGAAACCAACTAGTGAGATCCTACAGCCCATCCACTGCTCACAGACCCACGTTCCTAGATAACACCCCGGATGGGAACTACAAGTGTGGCAACTGTGCACAATGTGGGTATACTATTAAGAGCAAGACCTACACACATCCACTTAATGGTAAAACCCTCAGAGTTTGTGGCTTCATCACCTGTAGCTCCACTCATGTCATCTACCTAATAAAATGTCCATGTGGCCTGAGCTATGTAGGCAAAACCAACCGGCAACTCAAAACACGCATCAGTGAACACCGCAGCAACATCAGATGTGGTGATGAACATAACCCGGTTGCAGTACACTTTAGACAGGCAGGACACAATATCAGCACATTAAGATACACTGGCATTGAAAAGGTAGAGATACCAGCGAGAGGCGGAGACCATGGCAAACTACTTTTGCAGAGAGAGACCTACCATATACACACCCTTCAGATTATGGCCCCTCTTGGACTTATAGAAGAGTTTGACATTAAACCCTTCCTGTAAATACATACATTCTGTTTTTTAAGTTTTCTCATTATATATTTTTTCTCTATTTTACATGTGAAAGTGTGTTACATCTAACTACTAACGATAGGTTATGTAGATAACCTAGTTATATTAGTATAGGCTAAGCGTCCCGCTCTGAGCCTTACGAGATACTCATATCTCCTGTGATACCTAATGTATCTCCCACGAACAAAAACACATGCACCCCACCTGTATGGGGCCCCGCCCCTTATGGTGGCCACCGCCCATATAACCATGACCCTGGTCACGAAACACCCTTCCTCGCCAAAACCCGTCCCAGGAAAAGATCCCTCAAGAGGGAACTCAGGGCGCGCAGAGCGGGACGCTTAGCCTATACTAATATAACTAGGTTATCTACATAACCTATCGTTATATATCGTATAGCATCGCGTCCCGCTCTGAGCCTTACGAGATAATGGGGAAGAGCGGGCGCGAGACCCGACAGATGTACCCCCTGAGGACCCGTAAGCCCACATCAAGGGGTGCGGGGAGCCCTGTCACCCCATCCTTCCTAACGAAGGGGGGGCGCAGTCAACTCCACCTGAATGCGAACAAGAGGGAGCCAGAACCCCTTGAACACACCGTACAGGCGGAACCACGTGTGACTCAACACACTGCGGCCCATACCCATACACTCCTGCTACCCGACCAAAGGACGGGAAGCAGGAAAGGCCACAGACCCCAGAACCGCCTGGGAGACAGAACCCCCGGTCATGTCCATGAGGAAAAACCTTACAAAGGAGCCCGGGGAGGACCATGAAGCTGCAGCACAGATGGCCTCCACCGAGGCCCCACCCAGGAGAGCGGCAGAGGCAGCCACCCCACGAGTGGAGTGCGCCCTGACGCCCCCAGGGGGATCCTGCCCAGCCAGCGTGTAGCAGAGGGTAACACCCTCGCACAACCAATGGGACAGGCGCTGCTCCGACAGTGCCTTACCAGCACGAGCCCCACCGTAACAGACAAAAAGCTGGTCGGTAACCCTGAAATCCTGAGTACGGCTGAGGTAAATCCCCAAGCACGGACTGGACATGACAGGTGAAGGCCCGCATCTAACTCACCAGTGTGAGGAGGAGGACGAAACGCCTGAACCACAATATCCCGGGAGCGGAAGGAACTCCGGATATTCTCAGGCACGAAAGCAGGATTAGGTCGCAGAGTGACACCGCAATCGGTCCGAAAAGACAGGCACTCTGGATGTACCGAGAGAGCACAGAGCTCACCTACGCGTTTAGCGGAAGTGACAGCCAGAAGGAACGCGGTCCTGAAGGACAGCTGTCCCAACGGCGCCCGCTCGAGCGGCTCAAACGGGGCCAAGGACAACCGACCGAGGACCAATTGAAGATCCCAAGTCGGAGCCAAGGAGCGTTGCACCGGCTTAACGCGTCGAGCGCCAAGCAGGAAACGCTTCACAAGAGGGTGGCTGAACAAGACATCCCCTCAAACCCCTCATGATAGGAGGATATAGCTGCTGCATATACCCTCACCGTCGAAGCCGACAGTCTATCAAGGAGAGACTGGAGGTAACTAAGGACAGCAACCAGGGGGCAGGAGACTGAGTCCAGGCCCCCCGCCTTACACCACACTTGGAACATACGTCATCTGCCCGCGTAAGCGCGACAGTGGAGGGAGCATGTGCAGTCCAGATGGTAACACCATCAGGATCAAGAACCTGCGCCCCTCAACGTACCCGTCCCAACAACTGACCTAACAGATGTATGGGGAAGAATCCCTGGCGGCACGGCATCGGTCCCAGACCTGCCTGGCCATGTCCAGACGCAATCCTCACCCGTCAGGATGAGGGCCGCCCCGCGACAGTACACCTGCACTCACATTCTCCCTGCCGGGGATGTGGGGAGCCCTTAGGCCGCGCAGATGGAGGACGCCCATAGCCAGCCGCCCGCCGCCTGGTGCAGACAGGGGGAGCGTACTCCTCCCTGTCTGTCGATACACGACACTGACGTCGTATCGTCCGTCCTGATCAACACCATTTGTGGACCAGAAGGACCGCTTTCAACACCAACACATTGAACGTAGCGCAGACCGGGCAGCATGGTTTGCCAGCTGCCCCCTACTGCGTTGGCCCGACGCATCACCAGCGAGGGAGGCGTCGGTGAAAACGCGACGTGAGACAGCGCCGTAACCGTCCTAGGACGGAACCTCCCGAGCGTGTTGACAACACGCTCCGAGATGGATGCCCATAGCCCTCCAACCGTTGACTGGGAAGAGGAATACTCTACATCCAGTGTACAGCAACCCCAGGCTGGTAGAGACCTGCCTGGCACGAGACCTGACGATCCACCTTGACCGCGAAGGACCAGAACGTCATCAGGGCAGAACACTCCGTAACCCCGGATGACGCAGAGGCCCCAGTGCGGCCTCCACGCACTTGGTGAAGATGCGGGGAGCCAGAGAAAACCGAACGGCAGCCTCTGGTACTCATACGCTAACCCTGCAAAGGAAGCGTAGGTAAGCCCTAGGATGGAAGATCGGGGATGCGCATACGCATCCTACAGGTCTATGGAGGAGAACCAGACCCCCACCTGACAGTGTTCAACAGGTAGGAGACGATCCAAAAAATGCTGAACCTTCCCATGGGACAGGTCCAGCCTGGGTCTTACACCCCTCCCTCCCGACTTCTCGGGCAGAGAACACCGGGAGGAGAACGCCACGACGATGGCTTGCTTCGTCCACAGAGATTGGATCTCGTCGACCAGAGCTGTCCCTGCTGGAGACCCCGACAACAGGGTCTGTACCAAACCTGAAAACGGGTGGGGTTGTGTAAACACAAGTCCCCGCCTCACCATTCTCTCCATCTACCTCGACATATGGTACTGCCGTAGTCATATGTGACGACACTCCCAACGCACCCGCCGTCACGTGGCGCAGGTCCGCCAGGAACTGTAGATAGTTGGCCCGGTCCCCCCCGCTGTGCGAAGACAACCCTGGAATCGTGCGAGGAGCGCGTTCCGTGTCGGAACACCTGACCCTGACACCACCCACGAGGCAATCGCACCCAAGGGGGAACCCCGACAGAAAAAGGGCCTGTCTGATACGGGGGGCTTCCGATCAAAAAAGCCCCCCCACTGAACACCCCTCCAGAACATGCTGAAGGAGTCGTTCTGCAGCCGGACATGCAAGGTGTAAGGCCCCCATGGGTTCCTACACACCGTAGCCCTGCAGTGATATCACTACCACCCCAAACCATGTGAGCTGCGACCACTTGCCAATATTCCAGGAGTGGGAGCACCAACATGATACCTGGCCTGGCGAAGGCGAGGCCGGGGAAGCCCGCACTGTGTGCCTCAAAAGGTTTCGAGCCCCCCTGCTGACAACACTTAAGTTGACAGACGTAACACCAGGCTCAACCAACACAGTTCAAGGTGTGGGAGCCGCTTGACAGCACAACATTCTCACGGACAGACCCAGGCTCAGCCATCAACTGGGTGTCAGCCCCTGTCTCCATGAGAAGCGAAGAATGGGGCCGCATACGCTTCAATGAAGGTTCGCGGCCCGCAGCCAAAAGAGAACGCTCAGAGCCCCGCTTCTGGGGATACCAGAGAGAGGATTGAACGGGGAGCGGGCTGCTCGCGGCAAAATGACGACGGAGTGGTTTACCAACACCGAAATCACCCAAAATGGCCGATCCCTCGGCCGCCAAGACTGTCGGCCTCGCGATACCCTGTCGATTCTCCAACCAGGGCACCACTGGCGGGGGAAACATGGCCGCCTGTCGAGGGCCCCGTCATCGCCGCTGACGAGGCCGTGCTCTCTCTTCTTCTGGCTGCGCGGTGTGAGGCGGTGTAGGGCCTAGGACAATACCGCCCGCGCTCCAGCAGAAGACCAAAATCCCCTGCGGAGAGGGGAACCCTGAGCGGTTATAGCTTGCGGCTGGGTCAAAGCTAATAACGTCAACATCCTCGACGGAGTGGTTTACCAACACCGTGCGCGATGTGTCGACGTCGGCCGGCCCTCAAGGCCCCTCCACCAGACACCATTTCTGTAATAGAAAAAACACCAATTCGAACACAGTTCTAATCGTTGCCAATTCCATACCGTGGCGGTACAAGCCTTAACAGCCCACCAGCCACCCGCCAGGCCGACCCATGGTGTCGGCCGGGCGGGGCATTGTTTCAATATATCAAAAACAAAGGACTGACGTTAACATGGAGCACCAGTGGTGATTGCAAACAGCACCCTCCACTGTGGTGTGGACCATGAAAAGGTTAAATGAATAAAAGAGCTAAACCACAAAAACTGTAGAATGAGCAAACCCATACACACAAAGTTTAAGGGGAGACGGACCAGACCCGTCTTCATTCAAAATATTCACAACAGAACACCAGCCCTAGTTTAGCCCATTTACCAAAAAAGGTAAACAAAGCCCCCCCCCCGCACTACTCCCCCAGTATACCGATTGACCGTCAGTATGAATGGTTTGAGAGGAGAGAAAGCTGTAGCAAGACAGACCTTCTCATAGCAGAGTGACAAAATGAAACAATAGCCCCCTACACAGGGCCACCCCAGGAGATGGGGGGCCTCGCGTCTAAAAACGCACAGGGCCTCACATTTCTCCCAAGCGGCCCTGCCCTTATACTACTGCAGCCTAACGCCAGGCAATGTGGAACCCAAGACAACAATTGCCTGTGCACAGACACGCAACATGTTTACCATGTCGGCTGGACCCATAGCCCCACTACCCGACGCCAACCCAGATGGGAACACCGTTCAACAAACCCCGCCGGAACACAAGGTAATACCTGGCTAGAACCTAGCCACGACCTACCCCGTTGTCAACCCATTTACCCGAAAAAGGTAAATAGAACTCAAAACCCCACAACAGCTACCGACTGACCTTCATTGATGAACCGGGCAAGAGGCGGGAGAGTGACAACATCTCACGGCGGAGACATTAAAACAGCATAGCAATTAGCAGTAGTGATAGCATGCGGCAGTAGCGATAGCATGTTAGCATAGCTTTAGATGTTTTAGCAGCACGCCCAAGACAGCTTGGAAACCGTTCCCTGCAGAGAACGTTCACCAAACCATCTTGCCCCTGGCGCCAACACACAACAAGGTTGTGTTAACAACACAAACCAGCATTACTAACACTAATACCCATGCCTGAAGACACAGGGCCTACCTGAGTACAAGCTGGCCCGACAGCCAGCCTTGTACAGCTGAACCTCGATGTGCAGTCATCAAACGAGGAACATCACAGGCCCGTCGTGTCGCCGAAAACATGCGTCGAAGATGCCAGGGGCCAGCAACCTCCGGTAAGCTTCCAACATTATTAATCTTCCTTAATCTTTTCATTCCGCTAGCTCGTATGGTGCACGCATCCAACACGCTGGGACGAAAATAGAGGAAGGGTGTTTCGTGACCAGGGTCATGGTTATATGGGCGGTGGCCACCATAAGGGGCGGGGCCCCATACAGGTGGGGTGCATGTGTTTTTGTTCGTGGGAGATACATTAGGTATCACAGGAGATATGAGTATCTCGTAAGGCTCAGAGCGGGACGCGATGCTATACGATATATAACTACCGTTATTGTAACTATGTACCGTATGTTCTAACACTTAAGCTGTAATATGTTTTTTAAATTTGTAGCCTATAGGCTAATTGATTTAAACTTTGACCTGGTTCATCGCCTAATATGTATATATACCCCACCCCTTTTCACATGTTGGTGCCACTTGAAAAAGGCCACAGGCCGGGGATTGGGATGGGCATTGTGTCGGTGCCCCTCCATCAGATACATTTAACCTGCGGGTTGGCAAAGGGAGTGTTCGAGGTGGGCGTGCGCCCATCATTACCAGTGAGAGGTGTCACCCTTTTATTGGGTAATGACATCACTGGTGGCAGAGTTGTGCCGAGTTTGGAGGTTTTGAAACGCCCTACAGTTTTGCACCCTAATGTGTTGGCTCCATTGCTCCCTGAAGTATTGCCGGTTTGTGCTCAGCCTGCAGTTGTGACGATTGACCAGGTGACGCTTCAGCGGGGAACACTTGCCTCTGAGACAACACAGTTACCCAGGACTCGTGGTAAGCTGATAGTTGCCCAGAATAAAGACGCTGGTTTGGCCACATGTTATGTTACTGCTCCTGCTCCGGGGATAGCTGGAAGCAAGGAAGTGGTAAATTATGTTGTGAGTAAAGTTCGGTCAATGAGAAGCCCTTTGAGGCTGTTGAGGAGGCAGCTGATGGGAGAGACTCTTCGCAACAAACCTCAGCAGAGAGGTGTGTTGTCTTGTGTGTGCAGGCTTAAAAAGCGGCTGCATGAGGCTAGTAGTGTCTCTAAGGGGGATCTCTCTGCTGCTCAACGTGTTAAGACACTGCAGTTTGTACAGTTCTGTGCAGACTTTCTCAAGATGGGTTTTGTGTTTTTGTTTGTAAAAAAGAGAAGAGAGCAGCAATCTCACTGTGCATTTTAACCATGGACCGTCCCTCTGTTTTTTTTTGTTAGTGCCTTCTCAGACCACCGTCTTAAACATTTTGACATTGATGTTGGGAATGCTGTACCCCTGGACATTTAGTGGCAACAGCACCTCTGATCATGTCAGTGCTACCAAGAGAGGTATGGGGAAGTGGAAGGTGATGGTCTGGTTGGTTGATGGCAGTGGTCGATTATTTTTGGTGTTATGATGTGTGTTCTTTGAGAAAGATGGGGGGGTAAATCAGATCACGCGTCCATCTTTCTTTCACCAAAGTACAAACAGAGAATTAAAAGTACTCCTGTAGTCTCGCGAGAGGTGCAGAAATGGGATTTGACGTCAGAGGAGACGATCCGGTCAGTGTTTCACTACACAGACTGGAATGTGTTCCGCGACACAGATAACATTAATGTCTACACGGAAACAGTGCTGGACTATGTTTGTACTAGGGTGAAAGAAACAATCCCCACTACCAAAATGAAAGTTTACCCAAATCAAAAACCCTGGGTAGACAAATCCGTCCGTGAAGCTCTGAGAGAGCGCACCAAAGCATACAACGACGGCCTAGCAGGCAACATGAATGACCACAAGGTGGCGCGATACAACGTAAGGAGGACAGTGTCAGAGGCCAAACGGCGCTACAGGGATAAAATTGAACTCCAGTTTGAACAAGCTGACTCTAGAGCTATGTGGCAGGGGCTCAAAACGATGACAGACTACAAAGGCGCCTCCCTCAAACTGAACAGTGACATCTCCTTAGCAAATGACCTCAATACCTTCTATGCAAGGTTTGATGCTGGTAATAACAACACCAGCTCACAAGCCTCGGCAATGGGGGGGGGGGGGGGTCGGCTGCTGATGGAGGCGCAGTGTTCAGGGTAACAGAGCATGAGGTGAGGCGGACCTTTAAAAAAGTGAATATCAGGAAGGCAGCAGGTCCGGACGGCATCCCCGGCCGCGTCCTAAAAGTCTGTGCCGACCAACTGGCCCCAGTATTCACTGACATATTTAACCTGTCCTTAGAACAGGCTGTCATCCCCACCTGCCTGAAGAAGTCCACTATTATCCCTGTACCCAAAAAACGCCATAGCCCATGTGCTGCACACAGCAGCATCACACCTGGACAAGAGGCAGGGGAACTATGTGAGAATGCTATTCATCGACTACAGCTCGGCATTCAATACCATAGTCCCCTCCATACTCATAGCCAAGCTCAGGGACCTGGGCTTGGGCTATGACCTCTGCCAGTGGGTCTTGGACTTCCTGACTGGCAGACCCCAGGTGGTGAGAGCAGGCAACTGCACCTCCTCATCCATCACCCTCAACATAGGGGCCCCCCAGGGCTGTGTTCTGAGTCCCCTCCTCTACTCCCTGTACACACACGACTGTGTGGCTCAGCGGAGTAGCAATACAATCATCAAATTTGCTGACGACACAGTGGTGGTGGGCCTGATCTCTGCCAACGACGAGAGGGCCTACCTGGAAGAGGTCAAGGTCCTGGCGGGATGGTGCCAGGAAAACAGCCTCTCCCTGAACGTCAGCAAAACAAAGGAGATGATTGTGGACTTCAGGAGGTCGGGGGTCAAGGACTACAGCCCCCTCAGCATCGACGGGGCACCGGTTGAGAGAGTCAACAGCTTTAAGTACCTCGGAGCCTACATATCCGAGGACTTGACATGGACCACACACATTGACAGTGTTGTGAAGAAGGCACGACAACGCCTCTACTTCCTCAGGCGCCTAAGGAAGTTCCAAGTCAGCCAGAAGATCCTTAAGAACTTCTACTCATGTACAATAGAGAGCATCTTGACCGGCAACATCACCTCCTGGTTTGGGAATAGCACTGCACAAGACCGAAGCAGACTACAAAGAGTGACACGTTCAGCCGAACGCACAATTGGAGGGGGGCTCCCCACCCTCCAGAACATTTACTACAAGCGTTGCAGGGGCAAGGCTAAGAGAATCATTAAAGACTCCAGTCACCCGAACAACTGCCTCTTTGAACTGCTGCGGTCAGGCAAGCGATACCGGAGTCTCAAGGCGAGCACAGAAAGACTCAGAAGAAGCTTCTATCCCCAGGCCATCAGGCTGCTAAACGAACAATGAATGAACACTACACAACAACAACCACCAAACGCACATAGCACACACATCCACACGCACACACTCACTTTAAACAAACACACTGTAGCACCCACTCCACACACTTTATAGCACACACCCACTTTAAACAAACACACTGTAGCACCCACTCCCCACACTTTATATTTATGGATGAAGGATTGCACTACAACTCGTACACCTTACTGTAAATTGTACCTAAAATTGTACCTCATCCCATTTCTGCTTTGCACTAGATAGTACTGTACATTAGTACACTGCATAGTATTGTGTATTGTATATTATATGGTAACTCAGAACATTGTACATATGTCTATACCGAACACTGTGACCTCATTTTTCTTCTTCTAAATTCATGCTATATTATGTTATTATGTTATTTGATACTATCTTGTCTAGCACAGTCTCTGGAGCGTAACAGTAAGAAGCATTTTGTATGAAAGTATTCTGTACTTCTGTATGACAACTATTAAAGAACTTGAACTTGAACTTGGGCTTGGATTGTTGTGTTGTCGCCAGCCATGGGCTGACTCTTTATGGGGGGAGTGTTACGGACGCGTCAACATTTTAGGCAACCAACTTGTGTTCAGCGTTTCTCTGATTGGCCATGTGACCGCGGCAGCGCGAGACAGCGGCAGTGCGGAAATAGGCTGCATTCTATTGCCATGCTCTGCGACAAACTCTAACCTTAACACTTTGAGCGCCACGCCTGGTTTTCCTTTTTACTGGCTGAATGCCACCATCGGCGCCAATGTTAACGTTAATATCGCCTAATCTATGTTTTAAATTATGGCTATGTGTCTAATCTGCCCATCGCATTATCAAAGACTATTTTCCAGTCAGTGCTGTCAAGGCAGATTGTTTTTTTATCGCGTCGTTTCCGTTTCAGAGCAGTTAGAAAAGCCCCCGTTTTGATATAAAAAACAGCTCATTCTGGAGCATTCTATGAAAATCGTCTTTTAGTGGAATATTCCACAACGTTGATATTCGTCTGCCTTTTTATGAATCGTTTTCAAATAAACGCTAGATGATCAATATTATACGTGCACGCAAGCACATTATGGCCGCGCACGGATAATCGCTCCGTTGATTTCCTCACAGACTTTTACAGTGAAACCGAAAGAAGACATTTCACAAAACAGCTTATAACTTCATCAAACTTACTCTGATTATCCTAACACTGATAACATAGAGTCCTTACCTGACATCAGATGGTATCCAACTGGTATATTCCAATTCCTGATCACCATTCGAAAAAATCGATACGTGTATGGATCCAACGCGATACTGTAGAACTCCATGATCAGCGGGGATCTGAGGTTCCAGAATGAACTGTGGTAACCCCGGCTGGATCAGTGAACTGGAAAATGTGGAGTACCGAATTTTTTTCCCCATTCATTTTCATTGAGTCCATTCCAAAATCACTTATGTCATCTGGGAGACGACAGGGGGCGCTTTTTTCCACAGTGATCGCCGGCGCCGCTCGGCTATACTCGGGTAGGCTCGGGTGATGCAATATTTTTTCAGATCACAAAAAAAAAAAAAAAAAAAAAAAGACATCTTGTGAGTGGCTTTCAACCACCTATAAAAAAACACGAGAAATCTCGTGAGTGGCACGGAAAGTGTTAACCAACTCCGAAACAATGCCTAAACTTAACCCTACCCTTAACCAACTCCGAAACAATGCCTAAACTTAACCCTAACCTTAACCAACTCCAAAACAATGCCTAAACTTAACCCTAACCTTAACCAACTCCGAAACAATGCCTAAACTTAACACTAACCTTAACCAACTCCGAAACAATGCCTAAACTTAACCGGCGAAAGAATGCATGTTAAAAAAAATAAATAAATCAATTAGAACTTGTCACCAACGCACCGCAGGTTCCACAGCAAGGCGGCGAACGAGTTGAGCTAACCGTCGATGTTAAAATAGGGGGGATTACGGCTGCATAATGCCGCGGCAGAGCTCCGCGGCAGAGCGGGCCGCGTCGCCGCGGGGGCGTGGCTAGGCGCAAGTTGGTTGCCTAAAATGTTTAAGTGTTACGCGTGGTGTCCTTATGTATATGTATAGAGGGAGTAATGTATAATATCTGTTGTGTATATATAGGCATGTTTTTGTTTGTTGTTGTCTTGTCTCCCTCTTGTGTCTATATATCCTCATTCTCAGGTGTCTCAGTTCCAGCAGCAGCTGGTCAATCTCCATCTCACTCCAGCAACAGCAACAGCAGCAACAGCTGAGGCTCGTCAGCAATCAACCTTCTCTCTCACTTCATATGTCCCATTGTGTGCAGTGTTAGCCAGAGCTCTGTCTGTGTGTTGGTGGTAACTATGTCTCTGTGCTTTTGTTGGTAGAGCTCTCTCTGTTTGTGTGGTAATAGAGCTGGTTGAAGGCTCTGGCACTTTGTGCTATTAGTTAGTTTAGGAGATATCTTTTGTGTTCAGCCTCATTGTAGAACTGTGGCTTTTGGAGCATTATTGTAATTGTAGAGCTGTGTGCTTTTGAGTAAGACCTTTGGTGAACAGTTCTTTATTGGAATCCTTGTGTCTTTGGGTGTTTGTAGTACATTTCTGTACATTTCTCAGATGATCAGTCCGAACAAGTATGTTTATTTTTTTTATTTGATCAGCGGGGAGAATGTTGTTGTTGTTTGTTGGCGACGTGTGTGTGTGTTTCTGCGATGCGCGGCAAGTGTGTGTGTGTGTTTCTGCGATGCGCGTCGTGTGTGTGTGTGTGTGTGTTTCTACGATGCGCGGCGTGTGTGTGTGTGTGTCGGCGATGCGCGGCGTGTGTGTGTGTGTGTGTGTCGGCGATGCACGGCGTGTGTGTTGGCGGTTGGCACAGAGATCTGTCTGATGAAAACTGCTTCAATCATACAGTAGTAACGCGCAGCATTTTTTGGCAGTAACAGTAACGGCGTTATTAAGATTGGAAGAGTAATCCGTTAGATTATACTCATTACTGAAAAAACTAACGCCATTAGTAACGCCGTTATTTATAACGCCGTTATTCCCATCACTGCTCCTAAGCTATACAATATTCACCACAGGATAACGTGCAAACGTATACATGAACATTTGTTCTCTTTTTTGCATGTTCGACGGAAGAAAGTCACTGTCAAATGACCATAGTATTGTCTCCATAGCTATAATATAGAATATAGATATAGCTCTCCAAACATAGTGACGCACAGTGAAAGTAGGCTATGGAAACCTGGCGCATTAGCTATAAGGATAAGGCTAATGGCTGGCACCCAATGAGTTAAGAGGTTAAGCGAGTTCCGGTGGAACAAAGGATCATTTTTGCATTTTAAGTACCACCATGAATAGATAGCATTCTCTTGTCTTTGCCATGTCCTTGTAAAACTTTATTTACTTGAGTGTTTGGATGCAGATTTTTTTTGACCTCATTGACCGCCACACTGTTTTCCCATCTCTACTCATGGCGCCATGGCGCCAGCGTTGTTGACCATTTTAGCGTTGTTTGTGGACCCATTGTGTGTTCTGTATTATAGCTATGGAGACAATAGCATGGCTCATTTGACAGGCGTTGTTCATAGTCCAACACTGACTAACCAGTTAATTTCGACATACTGTAGTTTGTGCGCTATTCCATGCTAAATGTAGCAGGGTGGATTATCCCTGCTTTATGGGAGTGGTTGTACACGGCCACCTGGTAGCGAGAATGCAGCAGAGCTGAGTCCAGCTGGATCCCCGACTGTAGGCCAGGAATGTTGAAGTGGAGGTCGAGCAGCAGGAGTGGATGGGGACTAGGATTCACTGACCTAGGGATGGTACTCTGGTCCTTCTTGCTTCCAGGGCGATCAGCAGTAGCTCCCCACACACCCACACTTCCCCCAATACTTCCTGAGCCCTCCCACACCTGATGGCAGTAAGATGGATGATATATTCGCTCCCCAAAGCAGTACTCTTCCTTAATGACGAGTGGAGACCTTTCACAATAAACTATAGGCAGGGGGTGGGGAAAGGGTTAAACAATAATGAGCATTACCCGGAGAGAAAAGGGTTAGACGAAATGCACATTAAAGACACGCACACAGTGATCCCATTTACGTCTCCTTTACTGGAAGTCTAGTTCAATATACAGGTGATTTACTCAAATAGGAAAGCTATTCCCACACTGGGCACCTAGTGCTCTCACTCTATATTACAGACACAGTAAGAACCTCTTCCCTTTAAGGGTTATCTACTGCTCCGCTTCGCGGTAGGTGAGAACCAGGTAAGGAGTAAAGGAGTTCAATGGGAATTTTATAAAGAACCACACAGTATTATTACACTCAAAAGAAATGAACAGTGGGCCCACATTAGCAAATAAAAGTCCTAGCTAAAGCCGGCTTCTTCCCCAAAACAATAAATGGTCGGGGCGCCCCTAGACACTGCTGCCAGCGTCAGTTCAAAGCACCGTTTATCTTCGCCCTTAGAGAGCCAGCACCACACAGTGGAAAGGTTTACCGATATAGTTTCAGCACTCGGAGCGCCGCTGTACTTATCCAAGATGGTGGGCCTACTCTCACCACCACTCGTCCGGGTGTTAAGATGGCCGTCGGGAGATCCCGCGATAACAGGCAGCGGGGCGGGGTAGACACTGGGCAGGCGACTGCAGGGGTAACTGCTGGGAGGGGCTGGAGGAGCGTACAGTGCAGTGATGTCTGCGGCGGGCTGAAGGGGCGAGCCGACATGCGGGCTAAACTGTGGTGCTAGCCTAAACAAAGCTAAGCTGTGGGTTGTGGTGAACCCCCTGTCATAACGACTATACACGCTACCACAAGGTGGACAATATCTACCACCTGGTCTTCGTCTTCGGCGGTCGCTCGCCTGTTGATTCATTCACAATGTCTCTGGCGCATCAACCAAATGCTAAGCTACCGCATACTTCTAGGATAACCCGTTTTGTAACTGAGTTTATCTGGCACATTAACCAAACGTTAAGCTACCGCATACTTCTAGGATAACCCGTTTTGTAACTGAGTTTATCTTTCTCTTGCTGAATCTCCGGAGCTCCCGTTCCGTGTCCTTCTCCCTCTGTGGAAAACGCTGAAGAGAAAGCCCCTCCCTCGGCACCGCACTCTGAACCCATTCTTCTTCAACTGTGTCTCCTTGCCCAACGTGACCACCAGCGCCCCTGGCGGCACCTGTATCCTGTCCCACTATGAAGTGTCAATGTTAGGATAGGGAGAATCAAAGAGAGCAGCAAGTTAACTAGAATGGCGCTGCTCCGACCGGCCGCCTTTCTGTTAGCTCCGTCGAGACTGTGCTTACTTTTGTTAATTTTTATAGTTTTAAGAGTTTTATTTGCACCAACTGTTGGTGCATTATATGTGTATGACCGTCAGTCACTCATTGACATTGGATTAAGGAAAACGTACCGACTGGATTACTCTCTGGATCGGATTGCTGAACAACAACAGTGGCCAGCGGAGATCCTTTGTTGCGGCAGAAGCAAGGAAAAGGCGCGACAACGAGGTAGAAGAGCCGGCGTCCGAAACAGACTGAGATCCAAGCGACACAGAACCACATTGCCCAGCATATTGTTGGCCAATGTGCAATCGATGGGAAACAAACTGGACGACATCAGAGCACGGATCCAATTCCAGAGGGACATTCGGGACTGCAACGTCCTCTGTTTCACCGAGACTTGGCTGAGTCCGGACGTCCCAAACCATGCAATAGAACCGGCAGATCACTTCTTTGTCCTCCGTAAGGACCGAACGGCAGAAGAATCACTAAAGACGAGAGGAGGCGGCATAGCTTTCATGGTAAACAAGGAGTGGTGCGATATAGGCAACGCAAAGGAATTGTCTAACCACTGCTCCCCAGACCTGGAGTTTATCACCATCAAATGCCGACCCTTCTTTCTCCCGAGGGAGTTAACGTCCATCATCATGATCGGAGTATACATCCCACCACAAGCAAGCACTGGGGCCGCACTCTCGAAGCTACACGACGAGGTAAACAAACAACAGACAGCTAATGTAGACGCTGCTATTTTGGTTCTGGGCGATTTCAACAGCGCGCGTCTTAAAAAGGTGTTGCCGAATTTCTATCAGCATGTGACCTGTCCCACCAGAGGCGAGAACATATTAGACCATGTATACTCGCAATTTAAGAATGGGTATAAGTCACAGGCTCTTAGTCCATTCGGGAAGTCCGATCACGCCGCCATTTTCCTTTTGCCAAAGTACAAACAAAGTCTCAAGCGAACGCCGGTGGTCTCGCGAGAGGTTAAGCGTTGGACCGTGACGTCAGAGGAGTCACTCCAAGCTGCACTTGAATGCACAGACTGGAGTGTATTCCGTGATAACACAGCCAATATTAACGAATACACTGAAACGGTGCTTGACTATGTCTGTACTCTGGTAGAAGAAACAATCCCCTCCACCACAATTAAAATCTACCCAAATCAAAAGCCCTGGGTAGACAAATCCGTCCGTGAGGCTCTGAAAGTGCGCACATCAGCATACAACACCGGGCTGGTGACAGGCAACATGGAAGAACACAAGATGGCAAGATACAACGTCAGGAGAGCAGTAATAGAGGCAAAACGGCGTTACAGGGATAAAGTTGAACTTCAGTTTGAACAGGCTGACTCTAGAGGCATGTGGCAGGGCCTCAGAACAATGACAGATTACAAAGGCACCCCCCTCAAACTGAACAGTGACATCTCCTTAGCAAATGATCTCAATTCCTTCTATGCAAGGTTTGAGGCTGTGAATAACAACACCAGCCTACAAACCACGGCAATGGGGGGGGGGGTCTGCTGATGGAGACTCAGTGTTCAGGGTAACAGAGCATGAGGTGAGACGGATCTTTAAAAAAGTGAATATCAGGAAGGCAGCAGGACCGGACGGCACCCCCGGCCGCGTCCTAAAAGTCTGTGCCGACCAACTGGCCCCGGTATTCACTGACATCTTCAACCTGTCCTTGGAACAGGCTGTCATCCCCACCTGTCTGAAGAAGTCCACCATCATCCCTGTACCCAAAAAATCTACGCCCGCTTGCCTCAACGACTACCGCCCTGTAGCCCTCACCTCCATAGCCATGAAGTGCTTTGAGAAGCTAGTGAAGGGCTACATCTGTTCCTCCCTCCCCATCAACCTGGACCCTCTGCAATTTGCATATCGCCCCAACAGGTCCACGGAGGACGCCATAGCCCATGTGCTGCACACAGCAGCATCACACCTGGACAAGAGGCAGGGGAACTATGTGAGAATGCTGTTCATCGACTACAGCTCAGCATTCAATACCATAGTCCCCTCCCAACTCATAGCCAAGCTCAGGGACCTGGGCTTGAACTATGACCTCTGCCAGTGGGTCTTGGACTTCCTGACGAGCAGACCCCAGGTGGTAAGAGCAGGCAACTGCACCTCCTCATCCATCACGCTCAACATAGGGGCCCCCCAGGGCTGTGTTCTGAGCCCCCTCCTCTATTCCCTGTACACACATGACTGCGTAGCACAGCGGAACAACAACACCATCATCAAATTTGCTGATGACACAGTAGTGGTGGGCCTGATCTCTGCCAACGACGAAAGGGCCTACCTGGAAGAGGTAGAGAACCTGTCATAGTGGTGTCAGGAGAACTGCCTCTCCCTGAACATCAGCAAAACAAAAGAGATGATTGTGGACTTCAGGAGGTCGGGGGTCAAGGACTACAGCCCCCTCAGCATCGACGGGGCACCGGTTGAGAGAGTGAACAGTTTCAAGTACCTCGGAGCCCACATATCCGAGGACTTGACATGGACCACACACATTGACAGTGTTGTGAAGAAGGCACGACAACGCCTCTACTTCCTCAGGCGCCTAAGGAAGTTCCAAGTCAGTCAGAAGATCCTTAGGAACTTCTACTCATGTACAATAGAGAGCATCCTGACCGGCAACATCACCTCCTGGTTTGGGAATAGCACTGCACAAGACCGTAGCAGACTACAAAGAGTGACACGTTCAGCCGAACGCACAATTGGAGGGGGGCTTCCCACCCTCCAGAACATTTACAACAAGCGGTGCAAGGGGAAGGCTAAGATAATTATTAAGGACTCGAGCCACCCGAACAACTGCCTCTTTGAACTGCTGCGGTCAGGCAAGCGATACCGGAGTCTTAAGGCGAGCACAGAAAGACTCAGAAGAAGCTTCTATCCCCAGGCCATCAGGCTGCTAAACGAACAATAAACACTATGCAACAACCATCAAATGCACACAGCACACACACCCACACGCACACACTCACTCAAACAAACAACACACTGCAGCACCCACTCTCCACACTTTAGATCACACAAACACACTTTACACTTTATATTTATTGATAAAGGATTTGCACTACAACTCGTACACCTACTGTAAATTGTACCTAAATTGCACCTCATCCCATTTCTGCCTTGCACTATATAGTATTGTATATTAGTACACTGCACAGTATTGTATATTATATGGTAACTCAGTTACGTCTATTCTGCATCGAACATTGTACATATGTCTAAACTGAACACTGTGACCTAATTTTTTTACTTCTAATTTTACTATGTTATTTTATTTCATACTTATCTTGTCTTGCACAGTCTCTGGAGCGTAACAGTAAGAAGCATTTTGTATAAAAGTATTCTGTACTTCTGTATGACAACTATTAAAGAAACTTGAAACTTGAAACTTAAGAGTCAATGTCAAGGTAGGGGAATCAAAGACAGCCGCACGTTAAGTGTCCATGTCCGGGTAGGGATGATCAAGAGCGGTCAGCCGGTTACACAATGTCCTCGTGAACACAGGGAATGCAAAAGATTAGCGTTAGACACATTGAATAATAGTCATACATTTTCAGGTGTCTACATAAACATCGCCCCTAATAATCAATTTTTTTTTCATAGATCACGAGATATGACACGTTATATGCATTATGCCCGAATCGTTCGGGTTGCTCGCCTGAAACTCGAAATACTTCCAAATCAAAGGTATATACCATATTATACATATGTGTTTTCAAAAAATCATCGGGGGGGGGGGGGGGTTTAGGTCCGGTAAAATATGACACTGTGATCGGTACAGAAGCATGTTTTAGGTAAAAAAAAACACCAGCAGGTTACCTGAGATAGATCTTACCTCAGTCAGAAGGTACTCCAAAATGAATAAATCCCAATCATGGCGATCGCAATTACTCGTGTATATTGGGCATGGCTACCATACGGGAAAGAATAGGTCTGAGGCACCAAATCTTCCACCGATTGCTATGTGCTGATCCACTCCGAGGCGGAAGCAGCCGGAGGTAACTCAGTAATGGAGGACAACTGATATCCCCAGTTCAAAAGGTAGGCGATACTACCATCTGGCGGGATTCTATCGTCATTGCAATTCCAACATAGGCAGCTGTGCCAGGGAGACCCAGGCAGCTCCGAGCGAGTGTTTAGAATGGGGATCAAAAGAAAAATATCAAAGGACGCTCAGCGCTCAAGCGTTGGCGACGAAGCACGAGTATACTCGTTTTTGGAGCCCAAAGAGTTAAGAGCGATTTTGGTTCTCCAGTAATCCATTTCCTCATGAAGCCATATCTCACCTGGCAGCCACCTGGTGGGGGTTTTGATGTGCAAAGGCCATCCCCATGTGAGTTAAGCTCGAATCTTATTGGCTAATTATTAATTATTATACATACGTACACAGAACAGAAACGACTAACGTAAACGCTTATAATGGAACGAACGGCGCGCACATGCAGATACGAAACAACAGAACAGAAACTAATAACGTAAACACACTGAAACGAACGTACAACAGTACACATATAGACACACAACAAACAATGGAATGAGAGTTATATGTATTTATTCTGCATTGATTAACTGATCACCAAAACCCAGCCAAAGCTGTTAAACACAGAGACAACTAATCACCAAAGCCAAGCGCACAGACAATCAGTCGAACTGGAACAGTTTACCAACCATTTTTATATAACCATTATGCTCACGGCACTCATAACTCAGACAAATTCTCCATACGAATGTCTCGCGTTCCAAGAAAAGATATCCGGACCCCCCCCGGAACTACTTCCTGCTTCTGCAAAGCAAGCTGCTTTTTACTGTCGCTCCGTATTTTTCTGCCTATCGCTACTATAATGATTTATTATAGCCATTTCAACTCTAAATACTCTGTACGTTAACTCCCAGTTCCTATGGTACTTCTCCAGAACTGTGAATTTTCTTATCTATTCAGATTTATGACCACAGTGCTCCGTCGAAAGGACGAGTAGCAAGATCTTTCCGTGGGAGGAATAGCGAGCCGTCTTATCAGCTACACACAAAGGACTATGTCGGCCACTGAAGGCGAGGATATTTATGAAAGACGAGGAATACAGAGGTTTTCCTTGTTATTTTGAGTTTTAACGAGCCGGAAGACGACAGTGGTTTGGTCATGTGAGTAATAGAGCAACGGACCGCTCCAGAGAACTGCCCCGTGTAGGGGAGAGAAACGGACATCTCCAGGGCGACGGAAACTGCCCCGTTTAGGAGAGAGCGACGGACAGCTCTGTTGTATGATATTTCATAAAGACCCCGGTTGTGAAGTGACCCACCATCACCACCACCACCATCACCACCACCACCATCACCACCACCACCATCATCACCACCACCACCATCATCATCACCACCACCACCACCAGCTAAGTACCTAGCTTAGCTTCAGTTTAGCCTAACCTGAAAAGACAGGAAATAAGGGAAGATGCCGGGACTCGGCTCTCCCACAGAATGTACTAACTGCTTGAAGATGAGTATGAGGATTGTAGAGCTGGAGGCTCGGGTTTCTACCCTGCACCAAATCCAACAGGATGATCAACTCATTGACTCTATTTTTGAAGCTACTACAAATATAGCCAACAATACCATGATTGGGACCTGGCCTATGCTAGTAGCTACAGAACAGCACCACCCAAAAGAGGGTCCTTGGCACAACCAAGGAGCTAAACCAAAGCAGTGGACCACCGCCAAGGATAAAAGGAGAAATAAACAAACCAGGACCTCACCCCCGGTACCGCCAGGAAATAGTTTCAACCTACTCTCGGAAACACGCATATCAACACCCAAAGCAAAGAGACTTAGAAGCGTGGCTAACGACGCTAACGAAGCAAACAGCGAGCGTAACGGAGCTCACGCTAACGACGCTAATAGCAGGAATACCGGAGCTCACGCTAACACTAGCGAAGCAAACAGCTGGCATGCCGGAGCTCACGCTAATGCTGGCGAAGCTAACAGCCGGCACATCGGAGCACACGCTAACGATGAGACGACGAGGAAAACAGAGCCACGAGAGCGTTGCAGTAGCCGACGCCGAAGGTACGAGACTAACATTAACATGACGGCTACTGAGAAGGCTAGTGGTACAGCTAGCGAGGCTATTTCACCAAGGCCACAAGACTGTGGTGAGAACCGGCAGACTCGGCCTAATCCAAAAAAAACAGCCCCAGAACTGTTGGAAAGAAAAATACTAACTTCACACAGAAAACAGTCTGCATATTGATTGGAGATTCCACAACAAGGTACGTGGAAATGGCAAACACAGAAAATCGATGTCTAGAAAACACATCTGTGAAGGAGCTGACCAAAATACTTCCAACACTCATCGGGCCAGACATAACAAAAATTGTCATTCACTCTGGATCGTTTGACATCCTGCGAAGGAAAACGGGCACAGAGACATTGAAAGAGGATTTCACTTGTTTAATGAACACACTAGACAAATATCAGGATGTATCCATCAGTGGACCAATTGCATGCTATCGCAGAGGACAAGAAGCCTTTAGTCGACTCCTAAATTTTAATTCATGGTTAGAATCTGCCTGTCTTACACACGGACTGAATTTCATTGACAATTTTAATGTGTTCTGGAATAATCCTGAGCTTGATCAAATGTCCCAGAGAGAGCTAATCAAATCAGCTCATCATGCACTAGAGAAGATGGACAGTCTGCTAGCACCAAAAAGGGTATTAAATGAATAGTACAAACACCATGCCATCTTTCAAAACATACCGGTAATCTTAACCAGCCAATGGCATGGTAAAAGCTATAACAGATATACACCATCAATGCGTTCACCTGCTATTAACCTCAAAGCCATCAAGGTCAAGCCAAAGCAGACCTCCTCTAAAGAAGTCCAACTAATAAAATTAGCCCTCCTAAATGTCAGATCACTGAATAATAAAACATTTTTAGTAAATGATCTGATTAAAGAAAATAACTTAGATTGCATTTGCCTAGTAGAGACATGGCTAAATAATGACACAGCTACATCAATAATGTTAGAGGCTTCTCCACCAGACTATAATTTGTATCAAATACCCAGAAAAATTGAAGGGGTGGCGGAGTTGCAGCAATTTTCTCCTCAAAACTCTTGTTTAGAATCACGGAACTAGGCGAGTTCATGTCGATGGAATATCTTGCCATTGAGCTCAAAACAGAATCAACCATTATTGTCACAATATACTGACCGCTCAGACACTCACCAATATTTATACAGGAGCTCTCTGAACTGATCTCATTATGTGTTACCGGATATGATAAGGTGATCCTAAATGGAGACTTGAACATCCATTTTAATAAGAAAACAGACTCCAAAACTATAGAACTAGAAAATCTACTGGATAGCTTTGACCTAACAAAACATATAACAAATGCAACTCACAAGCTTGGAAATACATTAGACTTAGTTATAACAACAACTGGGCTAAGCATAACAAATGTCTCAATAACTGAATTACCTGTCTCCGACCATCACTGTATATTTTTTGATACTCAAATAACCCTTACTAAAACAAAAAAAGAAATCATAGTTAAAAAGAGGCTCCTAAACGACAAGGCTGAATCAAAGTTCATTAATCTTATCAGATTACATGAACCACATAATCATGACAGCTCTCTAAATGAAATGGTAGAAAATCTCAATGATGCACTGTCATCTGTATTAGATTCTGTTGCCCCACTAAAAATGAAAAAGAAAAAAACCAGAGCCTCGCCCTGGCTGAACTATAATGCTGTCAACAAAGAAAAAAGGAAATGTCGTGCAGCAGAGCGAAGATGGAGAAAAACAAAAACCACCATATGCTGTGATATATACAAAGATGCTTTAACTGCTTATAATAAAACCATCCGCTTAGCAAGGAAAGACTACTTCTCTAAAATCATTACAGAAAATGCTGGAAACTCCAGAATCCTTTTTTCCACTATTAATCTACTACTCAACACTGCCCCTACACCTCCTCAGTCATCAACGGTTAAGTGTGAAGAACTTGCACTATTCTTTAACAACAAAACAACCTTGATCAGGGCCAGCATTACTCATGATGGAAATAAAGCTGATTGCAGCAAACCATGAGATGTAACCATGATAAGTTTCACATGCATCACATTAGATGTACTCTGCAAAACTGTCTCAGAATGTAACCCCTCCACCTCAGACATTGACCCTATACCTACAGCTTTCTTCAAATGGGTGTTTAATAGTGTTTCAAGCCCTGTGCTAGATATCATAAACACTTCCCTTAGAACTGGTATTTTCCCAGATGCCTTTAAAACAGCAGTTGTAAAGCCATTACTAAAAAAAACTAACTTGGATAGTAATGAAATGGCAAATTATCGTCCAATATCCAACCTACCATTCATTAGCAAAGTACTTGAAAAGATAGTTTCAGTTCAAATAAATTCCTTTCTTGAAGAAAACAACATCTTAGAAGAATTTCAGTCAGGATTCAGAAAATATCATAGCACTGAAACTGCCCTCACCAAAATAATCAGTGACCTCAGGCTAAACTCTGACGAGAATAAGATCTCCATCCTTATCCTGCTAGATCTCAGTGCAGCATTTGATACAATCGATCACGATATTCTAATCGATCGTCTTGAAAACCTTGTCGGTTTCTCAGAACATGTGCTAAGCTGGTTCAAAACATACATCAGAGGGAGGAAATTCTATGTTAGACTAGGAGAGCACATGTCTGATATATACGACAACAACTATGGAGTTGCACAAGGGAGTTGCTTAGGTCCTTTACTCTTCTCCCTTTACATGTTACCGCTGGGTGATATCATCAGAGAACATAATGTAGATTTCCATAGCTATGCGGATGATACACAACTGTACATATCTGCTGAACCAAATGATACAGCGATTAGCTCCATTACAGACTGCTTACTGGCAATAAATAAATGGATGAGTAAGAACTTCCTGAAACTAAATGAGAACAAAACTGAAATTCTAATTATCTGCCCCAAAACTAAAAAAGAAACGTTAATAAAGAACCTAGGAGGACTAACCCCTTGGATCAAATCTGAGGTCACTAGTCTCGGGGTTATCATAGATTCAGAACTGAACTTCAATTCTCATATTAGCAAAGTAACGAAAACATCGTTCTTCCATCTCAGAAATATAGCAAAAGTACGACCATTTATTAATCAGAACGATGCTGAGAAGCTAATTCATGCATTCATATCTAGCCGGTTAGACTACTGTAATGCACTT
Organism: Notolepis coatsorum; assembly: GCF_963971535.1. Taxonomy (NCBI): domain Eukaryota; kingdom Metazoa; phylum Chordata; class Actinopteri; order Aulopiformes; family Paralepididae; genus Notolepis; species Notolepis coatsorum. The sequence continues at coordinate 134,455,879 of NC_140167.1, read as the reverse complement.
TTCACAGGTCTCCCTAAGAAAACCACAGAGAGGCTTCAGCTAATCCAAAACTCTGCAGCCCGACTGCTAACTAGAACCAAAAGGAGAGAGCACATTAGTCCAGTCTTAGCTGCTTTACACTGGCTTCCTGTAACATTTAGAATTGACTTTAAGGTCCTTCTCCTTACATACAAAGCTCTAAATGGACAGGGACCTAGCTACATCACCAACACTCTAATAAATTACACGCCAGCAAGAACACTGCGATCATCAGCTGCTGGACTACTAGAGGCTCCCAGAAACAGTCAAAAGAGGATCGGTAATTTATCAACTATGCCCCAAACTGTGGAACAAACTACCCCAAAACATCAGGGAAGCCAACTCGCTAGACATCTTCAAAAGACAGCTTAAAACCTATCTCTTTGCTCAGGCATTTCAATGACTTACCTGCACTATTCTTACCCTGCCTACTTTTCTATGATAATTGTATCTTATTTTACACTGCCTATCAAATTCATGTGTCGGTTATATGACTATTTTTAAACTGAATCATTTTAAACAATTTTTCACACTTTTTACTGTAACCTTGCTATTTCCATTTTTTACTGTTGTTGTATGTCCGTTCTATTTTATAATTTTTAGACTATTTTTAAACTTAATCATTTTAAACTACTTTATTATTTGTATTACTGAATAGAGAGCCTAATGTGATGTGATCCTAATGTGAAACACTGTGATTTACCATACCCTGCTATGCTCACCCATGCCTGTATTTTTACTGTTGTGAAGCACTTTGAACTGCAACCTCTGTATGAAAAGTGCTATACAAATAAAGTTATTATTATTATACATTCATCTTCCATACGCCTAACCGCAGTGGCGGCTGGCCACTAGGGGCGCTGGAGAGCAGGAGAAGAAGAAAATGTTTTATTTTAATTTTAATTTTAGACCCTTAAAAATAAAATAAACATGTTTAAAATGAATAATATTTACTAATTTTAAGTGTGTTTGTGTTTCCAATGCACAATATAACGTTAATATATCAAATATAAATAATTGTTTTGTGATTCACATGACGTCACTGTCTGATATGAGAGTAGACTCTCTGAGGCTGGGCGAGACGTATCGCGCACACAGTGGGCATGCACTGGTTTCATCGCTGTATCCACGCAGCCAATTAAATAGGTATAGCAAATACATTTCGCCAAAATCAGTGCGTTCAAATATGATGTAATATGATGGAATCGGAGCTCGTTTTCTAGCGCACCAAGCAAGCAGGGTCCTTCCGGATGATCGGATCCTTCCGGTGTTGTAGTCCGGATATTTTGCTACCTTGGCTGGTAACTGGATGCAGGAAACGACGGTGGACTGTTTAAACGTTACTGGAGTTTCTTTTTGAGTGAATTTAAAAAAAAAATTGATTATGGCTGCTGTGGACTGGACAGCTGAATATCTCGCCCCATTCAACTCTTGTGATGGTAAGTAAGTCTTGTAACGATAGCTTGCCTTGGATTCCACGTCATGCAGCTGTGTGTGTCTGTGTGAGAGAGAGAGATAGAGGGGGTCGGGGATACTAATTAATTTCGCCGCGGGGGGCCATAATCACCCGGACAATATAATGGTAACTTGTTTAAAATGACAAGATATACATCTGTGATTATTATTGGACGGATCTGAATACGAGAGAGAGAGAGAGAGAGAGAGAGAGAGAGAGAGAGAGAGAGAGAGAGAGAGAGAGAGAGCGAGAGAGAGAGCGAGAGAGAGAGAGAGAGAGAGACCTGGGCGTGCATGTTTGTGTAGGGCTATTGGAAACGTGGCTGCATTGACTGACAGTGATCATATATTGATTGATGGCAATGGTGATAGTTGTACTCTACCTACTTAAATATTCGCCAATGCGTGCCTCGGTACATGTTTGCAAAATGTTTGGTATAGCGCCCCCCCTGGAGAAGAATTCAACAGCCGCCACTGCCTAACCGTAATTCGTTGCCCAACACGGTAGCCTCTGCTCCCCAAACAACGTGTTCCCGAGTCCACATTCACGCACACAATCACAATCTGTCTTTCACAGATAAACACAGAATCACCGAAACCCAAAGGAATTATGCTCACACGACCTACACAGAACCAACGCTGAATCAATGCATACAACAACTCACCTCTCAGCCATAACTCTGGATTGGATGGCGACGACGACGACATGGGTTTGGGGAGCTGGGGGCCTGGAGGTGAGAGACAAAAGGTGAATGGTAATGAGTTGGGGGGGGGGGGGGGTTGAAACATAGGGGGATTGTTTGATTTTGTATAAAGAAAGTCTTGGCTGTCAGACTATCAGAAACTCTTTTCGCCCAGATTCAGGTGATTACAAATAAAAAAATGTAAGCTTGTAAAGGCATGATGACAAGCTAGCAGCAAACATTTGTCAATATACTCTGGCCCCACTCCCACATGATTGTGGTCGCATCTTGCGGGTGAGTGCTCTTAACCACCCACCCACCCTGATCAAAAACCTAGCAATACTACGATGATGGTTAGTTTGAACTTTTATCAGTTATGGTTAAGATATAAAGTTAGGGTTAAGTGTTGGCAATGTTAGGGTTAGAGTTTGGGCAAGGAAAAGTATGAGAAAAGTCAGAAAACTATGTCTCGGTAGTCTTGAGCTAAAGGCACTTGCCTCCCATGTGAGCGCCTCAGGCAGGGGAAATCAAAGGTTTCTGAAGATATTAAATGTAAAAATGATTTGATTATGTAATATACTTATTTGTAAATACATACACATTGTAATGCTTTTTTTTTAAACATGTCAATATGTTACATTGGCTATAACATAACGGATAATATGTACCTATTTTGTGTGTGCTGTCGATTAGTACTTTATTTACATATTTTGAGTGAGATCGGGCTGAATATACATACAAAACGCGTCAATAGAGCTAGGCATGTGAGAATGGGTTTTAAGCAGAGCCCAATCGCTGAACACAGGAGAGGAGAGAATGTGGCGTTTCAGGTTGTTTAATAGTATTCCCAAGTAGGCAAGAGTTACATCCAGAAATGTACAACAGATATGAATTGGGAATGTTCTTGGGGTAAAGGGAGCAGGTGCACTCCAGTGCTACTGCGGACGGAAGACACAGGTCCGTGTCGAGAGAGGGAGCAGGAACTCCTTGGTAAGCTCTAGGGGGGTCCAGACAGGGGCACGCTGGCACGGAGGTCCTGGGCACAAGAGAGGAAAGTTAGAACAGGGAATAATCACACAGGGATGTCTAGCAGGTCTTCGGACTGAGGCATCGTACCTAGGTAATGATACTAACACCACGACGACTTCTGGTCAGCGTCGTCCAGTAGAAGTAGGGTCTTCATCAACAGGGGATGGGTTACAGCTGTGAGGAGTGAGGTGCCTGACAGCGTGCGAATCAGGGGATGAGGTGCAGCTGAGTTGAGTGACAGGGGGTGAAGGGGTGCTGACCATATATGGGCGTGAGGCTTCCATGGTGGATGGAAGGGAGGATGAAGAGGAGTGAGGAGGGCGTGTGGTGAATGTGAGGGGGGAATGAGGAGGAGTGAAGAACGCTCTTGCTGTGATTATGACAGGACCCCCCCCCTCTACGGGGCGCCTCCTGCGGGCCAGGCTTGTCAGGGTTGGCCCGATGGAAATCCCGGACGAGGTCCGGGTCCAGGATCATCTGGCGGAAGATCCAGCTGCGCTCCTCTGGGCCATAGCCCTCTTAGTCGACCAGGTATTGTTGGCCACGCCCGCTGCACCGCACGCCCAGCAACTCCCGGACAATTGCACCTCGTCCCATTTCTCCATTTCTGCCTTGCACTATATAGTATTGTATATAGTATTGTATATTAGTACACTCGTCCCATTTCTCCATTTCTGCCTTGCACTATATAGTATTGTATATAGTATTGTATATTAGTACACTGCACAGTATTGTATATTGTATGGTAACTACGTCTATTCTGCATCGAACATTGTACATATGTCTAAACTGAACACTGTGACCTTCTTTTTACTTCTAATTTTACTATGTTTTTATTTCATACTTATCTTGTCTTGCACAGTCTCTGGAGCGCAACAGTAAGAAGCATTTTGTACAAAAGTATTCTGTACTTCTGTATGACAACTATTAAAGAAACTTGAAACTTGAAACTTGAACTTGAAACAATATAGGCCGGGTGGTCGTCGATGACCAGCGGAGGGGGAGGCTCCGGAGCAGGGGGATACAGGGGACTGGAGACCACCGGCTTCAGCTGGGAGTAATGGAAGGAGGGGAGCTGGAGTCGCATATGGGAGGGGAGCTGGAGTCTGACGACAGAGGGGTTGATGAGGGACAGAATTTTGTAGGGACCAACGAAACGGGGGGTTTGAGCAGCAGGTCATACCATCTGACCTGGCTGATAGTCGGGAGCCGGGGTCCGGTGGCGGTCGGCGAAGCGACGGTTCTGGTCCGTAGAGCGGAGAAGTACGGCCCTCGTGTCCTCCCAAATCCTCCTGCAGCGGCAAAGGTGTTCCTGCACCGACGGAACAGCAATCTCCTCCTCCTGGGCAGGGAACAGTGGGGGTTGGTAACCCAAAGAGGACTCAAAGGGGGACTGACCTGTGGCCGCAGAGGACAGAGTTGTGGACATACTCGATCCACGGCAGGAATGTGCTCCAGCCGGAGGGGTCCCGGGCTGTCACGCAGCGGAGGGCGGATCCCAGGTCCTGGTTGGCCCGCTCCGACTGGCCGTTGGTCTGTGGGTGGTACTCGGAGGAGAGACTGACCGTGGCCCCCAGAGCCCGGCAGAAGGCCCTCCAGACCTGGGAGTCGAATTGAGGGCCCCTGTCGGAGACGATGTCCACCGGGATCCCGTGGAGGCGGAAGATGTGGAGCACCGGGTCCGCGGTCTCTGAAGCAGAGGGGAGTTTGGGGAGAGCAACAAAGTGCACAGCCTTCGAGAAACGGTCAACAATAGTGAGGATAGCTGTGTTACCGCGTGAGGGAGGAAGGCCAGTGACGAAGTCCAGGGCGACGTGCGACCAGGGCCGACCGGGAACAGGGAGCGACGGAGGAGACCGGCGGGTGGTCGATGGGAAGCCTTTCCACAAGCACAGACGGTGCATGCAAGGACGAAGGCGCAGGTGTCCTCCCTCATGGAGACCCACCAGAAGTGCCGTTTCAGCAGGGACAGGGTACGGTCGATCCCAGGGTGACAGGCGAACCGGGAAGCGTGAACCCACTGGAGCACCTGGGAACGGACAAGGTCGGGGACAAAAAGCCGGTTAGGTGGACCGTTACCTGGGTCCGGCTGGGCACGCTGAGCCTCCCTGATGATGGACTGGATCTCCCAGGTGGCGGCGGCCACCAAGCAGGAGGAGGAGAGGATGGTGTCGGGGTGTGCGGGACCCTCTTCGGGGACAAACTGCCGGGAGAGAGCGTCCGGCTTGGTGTTCTTCGAGGCAGGCCTGTAGGTAAGGGTGAAGTTAAACCTGGCAAAGAACAGCGCCCAGCGGGCCTGGCGGGAGTTCAGGCGCTTGGCCGTCTGGACGTAGGCGAGGTTCTTGTGGTCCGTCCAAATTAGGAAGGGGATCTCTGAACCTTCCAGCCAGTGCCTCCATTCCTCCAGGGCTAGTTTGACTGCCAGGAGCTCCAGGTTTCCAATGTCATAGTTGACCTCAGCTGGGGTCAAGCGGCGTGAGAAGAAGGCGCAGGGGTGCAGCTTCTGGTCGAGGACAGAGCGTTGGGAAAGGACCGCCCCTACTCCTGTACAAGACGCGTCCACCTCCACCACGAACTGGCGGGACGCGTCCGGCTGGACGAGGATGGGTGCAGTGGTGAAGCGCCAGCGCAGCTCGGCGAAGGCGGAGTCCACTCTGTCAGACCAGACGAAGGGCACGGAAGGCGAGGTGAGTTGGGTGAGGGGTGCAGCGACCTGACTGTAGGCCCTGATGAAGCGCCAATAGAAGTTAGCAAACCCCAGGAAGCGTTGGAGCTGCTTGACATTGGTGGGACGGGGCCAGTCGGACACCGCCTTAATCTTCTCGGGGTCCGCCCGGATCTTGCCACCCTCGATGATGTAGCCGAGGAACCCGAAGGAGGAGATGTGGAACTCACACTTCTCCGCCTTGACGAACAGCTTTTTCTCCAGAAGGCGTTGGAGGACCTGGCGGACGTGCTGGACGTGCTCCTCCATGGAGCGGGAAAAAATCAGAATGTCATCCAAATAAACAAAAACGGAGCAGTTAAGGACATCGCAGAGAACGTCATTGACGAGGGCCTGAAAGACAGCAGGGGCGTTGGTCAGCCCAAAGGGCATTACCTTGTACTCGAAGTGACCGAGCGGGGTCTTAAAGGCCGTCTTCCATTCGTCCCCTTCCCGGATGCGGACAAGGTGATAGGTATTCCTGAGGTCCAGCTTCGTGAAGATGGTGGCACCTTGCAGGGGCTCAAAAGCAGAGTTAATCAAAGGCAGGGGGTACTTGTTCTTGACTGTGATGTTGTTGAGACCCTGATAGTCGATACAGGGGGAAGGGAACGATCCTTCTTGGAGACAAAGAAGAACCCTGCGCCGACAGGAGAGGAGTGATAATGTCTGAGGCCAAGGACTCGTGGACGTACTTCTCTATCGACTCCCTCTCTGGGCGTGAGAGGTTGAACAGGCGACTAGCGGGGAGCGGTGCTCCTGGGAGCAGGTCAATAGCAGTCGTATTGGCGATGAGGAGGTAGGGAGAGAGCCTGTTGTTTGCTAAATACAGCCTCTAAATCATGGTAGACAGGAGGAATAGCAGACAGGTCAATGGGTTCGTTGGGAAGGTGGGAACCAGCGACCCCTAGTGGCGACCGAGCTGATTGCAGGCAGGATACGTGACAGTGAGCGCTCCTGCTAGTCACCAAGCCAGTAGGCCAGTTTATGATGGGGTTGTGTAGTTTGAGCCACGGCATGCCAAGGACAATGGGATTGTGGGGCGAGTTGGTGACATGAAAACGAATACTCTCGCTATGGTTTCCTGATAATAGGAGGCAGAGTGGTACGGTGTGGCGAGTTATTTGCGTGAGCAGCTTCCCGTTTAACCCGCGAGCGTATTGGCAGGGTGTCGGTAGCGATGTGGTAGTGGGAAACAACCCCAGCCCGGCGCTAGCCCTCTCTCGGCGGCGTTCACGGAGGCGCATGTCCAGTTCCCTGGCTAAATGGATTAGCTTGTCTAGGGAATCCGGTTTTTCTTTAGACGCCAGTTCATCTTTTAAAACGCCGCTCAGGCCTTGGCGGAAAGCCCCTCGCAGTGGCGTGTCACCCCAGTCGGAGCCGGCTGCCAGGATATGGAAATCGATTGTGTATTCGATCACACTGCGACTTCCTTGGCGGATTGTGAATAAACCGGCGGCTCTATCCGAACCCCCCGGAGGGTGGTCCAAGACTTTGCGCATGTCGTCAATATATGTGGAATATGACTCGCAGAGGGGAGAATTATTGAAGTGGAGAGCGGTTGCCCGTTCTAGCGCAGCACCCGTGAGCAGGGCCGACAGGTAAGCGATTTTAGACCTCTCGCTTTGGAAAGTGTGTGACTGTTGCCCGAAAACTAACGAACACTGAAAGATAAAGGCTTGACATTTGGAGACGCTCCCGTCATAACGCTCCGGCGCGGGGATGTGGGGCTCTCTGTGCAGGGGAATCGCAGCAGTGGGTGGGGAGTCTGGCGGGGCTTGCTGAGCCGTGACGTATGCCTCGAAACGGCCGTATTGTCTGTCTCGCTCCGCAGAGCCGAGTGTGAGAGCGGTAAGCTGAGCAGTGACGGCCTCTATTGAGTGGGCGAGTTGGTCTACCCGAGCAGTCTGGCCGTTGATAATACTCACGGATTGCCTCTGAAACTTCCTCCATTCCTCGATCTCGAGTGTAGCTGGTTCTGACATCATTGGTCGTGGTGTTCTGTGAGAATGGGTTTTAAGCAGAGCCCAATCGCTGAACACAGGAGAGGAGAGAATGTGGCGTTTCAGGTTGTTTAATAGTATTCCCAAGTAGGCAAGAGTTACATCCAGAAATGTACAACAGATATGAATTGGGAATGTTCTTGGGGTAAAGGGAGCAGGTGCACTCCAGTGCTACTGCGGACGGAAGACACAGGTCCGTGTCGAGAGAGGGAGCAGGAACTCCTTGGTAAGCTCCAGGGGGGTCCAGACAGGGGCACACTGGCACGGAGGTCCTGGGCACAAGAGAGGAAAGTTAGAACAGGGAATAATTACACTGGGATGTCTAGCAGATCTTCGGACTGAGGCGTCGTACCTAGGTAATGATACTAACACCACGACGACTTCTGGTCAGCGTCGTCCGGTAGAAGTAGGGTCTTCATCAACAGGGGATGGGTTACAGCTGTGAGGAGTGAGGTGCCTGACAGCGTGTGAATAAGGGGATGAGGTGCAGCTGAGTTGAGTGACAGGGGGTGAAGGGGTGCTGACCATATATGGGCGTGAGGCTTCCGTGGTGGATGGAAGGGAGGATGAAGAGGAGTGAGGAGGGCGTGTAGTGAATGTGAGGGGGGAATGAGGAGGAGTGAAGAATGCTCTTGCTGTGATTATGACAAGGCATTTCTATTCTTACTTTTAGGTTAAAGGTTTGAGTACTGAATATACTGACCATGGCACGTTGGTTAGTAATGCCATGTTGTTGTTTATGTGATCTGGTAGGATCTAGTCTTGTTTGTATAAAATATCACAACGTTGGGAAAATGTTGCATGGCTTCGCCCCCCTCTGTGTTTGCAGCCTCCCACGGGAGTGAACTCTACTCTGCTTTTGGCAACAGTGAGTAGCGTTTGTTATTATTTCACCTTACCAAGAGATTACACTGAGTTGCTGTGTCGGCACCAGCTATTGGATATCTTGTTTGATTTAATAAAGAAAAGCTCTGTACACACAGCCAATATCCACACAGCTCTACACCAGGGTTGTCCCTAACCACCAGCAATCTCCTGAGGCCATCTCTAGCAGTATACATTATTGATACCGTGAACTATATATATGATACCATGCAATATTAAAATAAAAATGTGCAGAGGGCATGCCTGTGACCTCATATGTTTGAGACAAAGTCCCCTTTGAATGTGAAGAGAGAAAATACATTTGATTTGCTTTCCACGCAATTATTGTCAATGTGGCTACTGCATCATGTCAGAAAGCTATTAATCAAAGTGGGACAGTATGACATGTTCTATATGCACTGTTGGATAGTTATGATTCACACAATTGTAGCTGTCAAACGGTTTTAATCTCTAATGTAATGTATACAAGACCAGATAAAACCAAGTTAAGGTTTCTTATGATATTTAATGAAATGTATTGAATTAACTTTATTTAACCATACATTGAAATGTGACAAGAGTGTCCTGGTCAAGACAGGCAGCAGCACAACATACAGGGTTGCAGACATAAAAACATACAACAATTTACAATAAAAGAAAATATATATTCCAAAATATCAAACATGTTCAAAAACATGTTCAAAAAGTCATCAACATCACGGTTCATACAGGGGCAAAAATAAATCAGTCAAAACATCTGCGGCCTGCCTCCAAGTCATTAAGAAATGCATCCAGTGAAACCAGCTCCCGAAGATTCAGATAATTTTGCAACTGATTACAAGTCTAGGAAGCAGCATACCTAAACACCATTTTCTCCACCCTTTTCAGTACATGCTTTGGAAGCAAACCAAGAATAGCTTTATAAATAAAAGTATGCCATTGGTTAAAAGTTTACTTGTCGAGGCAGACCATCCAACCCGAGCATACAAAGAGTAATGGTGAGTAAGTGTTACAGCCACTTTCTCTCCCCTGTCTGTCAGCAGGTCTCCACGGCCTTATATGGGTTTCTTCCTGTTCCCGCCTCACCATCACTCTGCCTACCAGGGCCGGCCTACCCACCTGAGAACCCTCACGTCATCACAGAGCCAGGATAAGAGCCCTGCACCCCTGCCACTCCTGGTCCGAGTGTCATTTCACCTGCCTTGGATCACACACCTCCGGCCTGCACCCCCACCCTTGGACATCACCAGCCTGGACTATCCCGGGACCTCATGGACACACACATCGCTCACCTGTATTCTCTCACTGCCTGCCTTGTCGTTTTCTGGGTTTTTCCATGAAATACCCTAAACCGCCTCATTCTCCTGTGCCTTGTGTTCTGCTATTGGGTTCTCTACACTCAAAAAAATGAAACCCCACTGTTGTTGGTTTTACTAAATCCTCTTTTACTGGATTTATGCAACAAATGCAAGTTTCCAAGTGTAATTGAGTCAGTTGTGTTATTTTAACGAAACAATGGGTCTTGGCTATTTTACTCAATGGCTGTACGTTGAGTCGATGCAAAATTCTTGAGTAAGCAGTAGATTGTCCCTCTATTGACGCCGTACATCTGTGAAGTGCCCTTCCACCAGCTCCCAATCTCCCAATTTCTATTGGAGTAGCATGGTCACGCCTACCATGCCCACAATTTCTAAATCTGACGGCGCCATTTTTCTCTCTGCACTATAGTATCTGCAAGTAGCAAGAGCGATATTTTTCTTCACTTGGATGCCTGGATCAAATGCCAGGTAAGATTATTATTATTATTTGTTCATTTATTAAACGGCAATGTGTGTAACTGATTTGCAACATTACAGCTAGCCACAGAGCCATCTATCATGCAGGCTGATGTTAGCATGTTAGCTGCTACGTTAGCAGGCACGCTATTAAATAAACGTTTTACAGTTTTATGGACAATAACTTAGTAAGAACAGGTACGTCGGTGCACGAGTATTTTCACATCCATGTAAATCAGCCAGTGTTAGCCAGAAGCGAATTTTCATCTGTAGGCCCGAGCAGGTTGTTAAAAATAGTGATATACATAAAAAAAACTGACGTATTAAGAACATACAAGACAAGTAGACATAGTACAGGAGACGGAACAATTATATGTTATATTATATTCCAGCCATGAAAGCTGCCAGAGAACGAGGCGACATAGCCTACATCCGACATGACAAGCTTATTGTCCATCCCCCCTTCCCAAAGGCTAGGAGCAGGAGATAGAGACTAGCTCTCTGGTTTCCTTAACTTCAGCTCATTACAGACTGTGTGATGATATACATCTTCTTCCCTTATCAAAGGGTCTTGTTATGGCCCATTTGAATGTCTGCAGTATCAGAAATAAGGTACATGAACTTAACTATCTGATTGCAGAAAACACCATTCATATTTTGGCCATATCGGAGACCCATCTAGATGCTACTGTTTTTGACACAGAGGTGGCCATTGATGGCTATAATATATTTAGAAGGGACAGGAATAAACATGGGGGTGGCATAGCATTATATATCAGAAATCACTTTCCGACAACACTGTGCTCTGAGTTCATGTCAGATAGTTTAGATTCTCTGTGGGTCAAAGTGCATCTTCCTCATCTAAAGCCGGTGCTGATCGGCTGCTGCTATAGACCTCCCGGGTCTGATGTGCAATACCTTAATGACTTATGTGTGTTAATTTACAGAGTTACAGATGTGAATGGTGATATTTTTTTACTTGGGGATATGAACATAGACTGGTTTGCGAATCAATGTCCAATGAAACAAAAGATTGTATCATTAATCGATGCTTGTAATCTGTCTCAGATGATCTCTCAACCAACCAGAGTCTTCACTAACAGTGCTGGCCATACTTCTGCCACTTGCATAGACCATATTTACACAAATATTCCTGAATGCTGCATTAAACCGGTTTCTCGATCTGTGGGCTTTAGTGACCATAATATTATAGCAATTACCAGGAAAACTAAAATTCCTAAATGCAAGGTCAATATAATACATAAAAGGATGTTCAAGAAATTCATTCCTGACAGTTTTTTTGGCAGATGTTGGTGATATTGACTGGGCTGATGTGTATTCTGCTGAGGAGCCTGAGGCCTCCTTAAATATCTTTATGGAATGCTTCATGAAGATTGTTGATAAGCATGCCCCTATGAGAAAGTGTATTGTAAAGGTTAGACCAGCTCCATGGCTGAATGAGACTCTAAAGAGCCTCATGAAGGAAAGAGATCAAGCCAAATCTACATTAGTAATGTCTGGATTAGTGGAGGACAGATTTCCTTTGTGGAATCAGAAGGCACGTTTCTGACAAAACCATCTGATATAGCAAATTATTTTAATGATTTCTTCATAAATAAGGTCTATGCACTAAGGCAGAAGATGGACAATACTGATTATGATTATCTAAAGCTCATAAAAAAGAATGTGATGTTAGACAAGAGTTGCACTTTTAAGTTTAATTGTGTAGATGAGCGGGAAGTAAGGAAGTTGTTGAAGTCCCTTCCTGAACATAGCTCAGTAGGTACTGACATGCTACATAGTATGGTACTTGGTCTGGCAGCTGACTATGTTTATGGTCCGATATGTCATATATTAAATGCATGCTTAATGAAAGGTGTTTATCCCACTGTCTGGAAAGATGGTAAAATGATTCCCTTACCTAAAGATGGCAGACTAGCACTCACTGGGAAGAACAGTGAGTGCTATCGCTATTCTCCCAGTTCTCAGTAAACTGATGGAGAGAATAGTCCACTCACAAATACAGGATTACTTTGACTGTAATGGCTTGAACACAAGTTTTCAACATGCTTACAAACCTAATCATTCCACTTGTTCTGCCCTTACAGTAATGACAGATGACTGGCTCAAGGAAATTGATAACTCAAAGATGACTGGTGCAGTATTACTTGATTTTAGTGCTGCATTCAATGTCATAGACCATGATCTGCTCATCGGTAAACTAGAATGCTATGGGTTTTGTCCAACAGCCATCATATTTATGAAGAGTTATCTCACAAGTAGGACACAAAGGGTTAATACACTGGCAGCTGGTCTCACTCTAAGGTCTTAGACTGTGGGGTCCCGCAAGGGAGCTGCCTAGGACCACTCCTATACGCCATCTTCACAAACGACTTACCATCAGTTCTGTGTAAAGCAACTGTACAAATGTATGCTGATGATTCCACTTTGTACTATGCTGCAAAAACTGTCAGTGAACTGGACAATGTTTTATCAGCTGAGTTAAATATGGTGTTTGATTGGATAAAACGGAATAAGTTGGTACTAAACATCTCAAAAACCAAATCAATTATCTTGGGTTCGAGTCATAAATTGTCATCAATACCAAAAATGAGTTTGAACGTGTCTGACGAACCCATAGAACAGGTAAATAAAGTAAAATGACTGGGCATAATAATTGATAGCCAGCTGTTGTGGGCAGAACACATTGATACCACAGTGAAGAAGATGGGGAGTGGTATCTCCATGGTGAGGAAATTTCTTTCTTATGTCCCTACATATATTGTGGGACAGGTGGCGAAATCTTTAATTTCATGTCACCTAGATTATTGTGCACCAGTATGGTCCTGTGCATCCAAAGGTCAACTAAAGAAATTGCAAACTGCCCAGAACAGAGCTGCAAGGTTAGTTTTACATTGTTCCATGAGAACAAACACCATCACTATGCACCGGCAACTCTCATGGTTAACGGTAGAGAATAGGCTGGTTTTCAACACAGTTAAATTTTTCAGGAACACTGTCTTTTCGTCTCAACCTGTTTTCTTATACAAACAAATTGTCAGATGCAGTCAGGTTCATTCTTATTTTACTAGGTCAGCTGATGATGGACAGATTATGTTACCACGTCCAAAATCAAATGCTTTAAAGAGGACTGTTGTTTATCATGCCATCAATCATTGGAATGCACTACTTAAATATGTGAGCAAAATATTCTGATGTTGATAATGATGTCTACAATGTTTCACTGTTTTTAGATTATCGTTGTTAATTGTGATTGTCATATGTATCTCATGTTGTTATGTGTTGTGTTTCTGTTGTCTTTCTGTGTGGACCCCAGGAAGACTAGCTCGCCACTTAGGTGACAGTTCTGTTTCATTAGGGGCTCTGCTTGGCATCACTACTGCACTTCCTCGCGTACGTGCACGCGCACTGAATAAATTCCACAAATGTACCTTTAATACCAGTATTAGTCTGACCACACCCCTCATCAGCTTACCTTCATAAGCAGGTGTGTGGTCACCTGCTCTCCTCCTTCTCGCTTTCACCACAAGAAAGTGCCTCGGTAGTACCCCACTTGATGTGTTGTTAGTTGACGTGGAGAAAAGTTTGTTTACAAGGAAGGAGATACGTTGACATCATATCTTTATTTTCTCTCTCACTATTTTCGAGAAAATACGGCGATATTGTCTTCGTACTGGAGTGTCTAGAAGATGATGATCATTCTAAAAACCCTCCACCGGTTTTTCGTATTGGGAGCACGCCGCTGCATGCTTCTCAACTGCAGTTCCTTGCTGTGTTTGTTGGGGTGAAACCTGTCAGGCCACAGCTGAACTGTCGGACATGCCGCTGTTGTGAGAAGCGGTGCGTTCCAGGTTGGGTGAGTAGTGTTTGCTGGCAGGCTCCACTTGTCTGTTAGTGCTATGGGGGCTACTTGACAATGTTTATGGAAACCGGCCCCAGGCTAGGGTCCTTTGTTCAGCCACCTAGGCGACAGAAGGCCTTGGTCTGAAGACCATTATAGTTTTAACTAGTGGGCCGCGACCATTAACACTGGTGATCCCTGTGTGTTTTGGACGAGTGGATTCTCTCTGTCACCGTGTTAAGGCCCCATCTTTCATATCCAAATGAGAGTATTCCTTCACGAGGGGATATGTGCATGGATGTGCGATAGCGGCAGATCCATGTTCAAAGTCAGCTACACAGGCCAGTTGGTATTGTGCTGATTCCGTCGGGTGTTGGTAAAATCACTGTTGTGAAGCGGTGTTGACATCTTGTTTTCTCTTTTCTCTTAAAAAGTGAGGAGAGGTTCAGAACGGCGGCCTGTCTGGGTGAGTGTTATGTCATTGTTCACAGGTTCAGTTGATAGCTGCTTAGCTTACGGTTAGCCAGTCAGCTGTTAACTGCTGCGTTAGCCTGCTGGGATCGCTGCATGGCCTGCTCAGGTTGGGCCTACTGTTAGCCAGTCAGCTGTTAGCTGCGGTGCTAGCATGTCGTGATCGCTAGGTAACGTTAGCTTGCTGCTATAGGCCATGGCCTGGCGCGGGGTAGCTTAGCTTCTCGCGCGCCGCCGCGAGCTCGCTTCTGATCGCGTGCGTCGTTAGCTCGGCGTCTCGCGAGCAGAAGCAGTAGCACCCGAACGGTTGGAGCGGCCGTTAGCTTGATGCTATTCTGTTGAACGTGCTTTGATTTTAACATGTTTTACACTCTTGACTACGATGTCATCCTTGACAGGGGATGTTTCGTCGACCCTGCCCTGAGCCAGGACGGCATGGTTGCATCAACAAAGGACTGTAGTGCGGGTTGGAGCGGCGACGCTGCCCAGTTCGAACAACACAGGAGCGGCTGTGTTCCAACGGTGTCTGTGACTGCACTTCGCTGATCTACGTTCCGGGTAGGAACAGGTTTGACCAGACCTTATAACACGTTTTCTGGTTTTACTTTTCTAAATGTATTGTGAATAACGATGTTTTTCCCAAAACGTGTGTTGCTGCAATGCATTTGGGATACGGCGCGGGTTATGTGTGAGCTGTTTTTGTCACTGGCAGTTAGCTTCTCCGTGCAAATCGGGATGTAATGATCTGGTTGTTGTGTGAGAAACATCATGGTGTTTATATGTACCGTGTACTCACAACTAAGGTAACTAACCTATGAAGCTATGCTTGGTGACAAGTGAGTGAAAGAATGTTCTTTTCTCAGCCTGTGATGACAATGAACAGTGTGTTCACATATTAACAGGTTTTCCTGTTTTAACTGGCCGTATTGAGGGTAAAATAAGAGGATTGTGTTTCCCCCCGGTTTCCCTGGGGACTTTTTCATCCTCCTATCAGACATGTTTGTGCACTATTTGTGTCTTTTGTGTGGTAGGGATGCGATGTAACTCTTAGCTTGATTGCTGAGGTTGTGCTAAATCTGCTGGAGAAACTTTATTTTCCTAAAAGAAAAAATGGTTTGGTCGCTGTCGTGTGTGCTTAGCAAGGCCTGTGGCCGATACTAATCGAGAATGATGTATTCTCTCATTGTGAAAAACGGCGTTCCTCTGTTGAGTGTTTTTGCCATTTTTTGTAGGTGATGATGGGTTGTGTGTGTCATGTGACCTACAACTGGGTTGGACTGGCCACAGAAGCACATGTGTATGTTGGACCGGGGCTCTTAGAGCCCTCTCTATTCTGTGTTTTTCCTTAGTAAAAATCAGATAGCAGGTTAGCTCATGCGCTGTGTGGAGCTGTCAAACGCTTCATAGAGCTGACTATGATGAGAGGGGTGAACTGGTAACCTTTCCTCTCCCCCTTGTTTCTGTCGGTCAGGGTTACACCCCCTGTCCTTCAAGGTTCCCGTCACGTGGCGGTTCGGCACGTTACGGGGGGGGGGGAGGGAGTTTCCTGGTCCCACGGCCTGGTATATTGGGCGTGTGCACCGCAGGAATTCCCCCGCCATAGAGTACGTCACCGTGCGCGTCTCTGTTGGTAGGACTTCCGTGTGCTGTTCAGGTCCATGTGATGGATCTGTTTCAGGGGGGTGGTCAGGGCTCCTCCTCACCAAGCGCCTATTCGGGCCTTCTGTGAGTTCGGACTCCTTCTTCCATGTGAGGGAGCCTCCATCTGAGTACAGAGCCTTCCTCCTCAGATTGTCAAAGTGAGTGGACCCTCTAGAAGGGTCCTATTCTATTGTATATGTATTCGATTCAATTCGATTATTGAGTGTGTATGGGTTCAGTGCCTCTTCCCCGGAGAGCTCTAAAACCGATTTTTTACATGGCTCAAGGTGCAATATATTCTTTTCAATCTGTACAGCTCGCGTGGGAAGTCTCTCTGGGGATCCCCGTCTCCTTCCTATGGGAGGGTGGTGGGATGTAAAAATGTGAATTTTTTTTACCCCTGGCTGTGTAGACTGGGATACATACTGTTGATGCTTCCTTCTTTTCTATTCAAAAAGTTTTGGAGTTAGGGAGTGTCACACCCCTCTTGTCGTTCCCCTGGGCGCCTTGGGGATTCAATGACAGGTCTAAATAGCCTGTTCATTGATGGGGGTGTGTCCCGACGCACGTATAGTGCTAGCTCGCTGTAAACAGGCGACTGACTGGCACGCCTTGGTTGCTTGTGGTTGAAACAGCGTTTTTATAAAGCAACTGAGATGGGGGGTTTTCCTCTTCCGACGACCAAATCCCACGACCTAGGTTGGTTTTTCGACGGATTCTCGTTCATGTCTGGGGGATGATGACGGAATGGATCTGAACATATGTAGAGGGGTCTCACGCCCTTGGGGTGGGCCACCAGGCGCGGTTCGGCCGAACGTCTGGGTGGCGCCTTCTTTTTCATGTTAAGATCGACACGCATATCTGCCCTTTCTCCTGGAGTTGGCATGTCGGCGTGGTTAGGGCACGGGACTGGTTCTGGTCACGCTGGACCGGGTCAGTTGAACCCGTTGTCCGCCGGGGATGCAGATCTGCTGTTCTGGTACCCTGAGGGACTTGGGCTTTTTTCAGGGGGAAAAATGCCAGGTCGGTCCGGGTGTCACAGGGTTAAGCGCTATGGAGATCCTGGTTGGGTACGTTTTTACTCAGCACTGTCGTAATGGCTTACGGCCATGCCAACCTGTACACGCTCGATCTCGTCGGATCTCGGCCGCTACACAGGTTGGTCCTGGTTAGTACTTGGTTGGGAGACCGCCTGGGAATACCAAGTACGGTGTGCTTAGGGGCTGGTTCTCCATTATTTTTCGCTTCTCTCTCACGCATGGCGAAGAGGGGCCTGTGGGGGTGGTTTTTGACCTCCTCTGGTGACCCTGTGCTTCCCGTACCGCCAGGCCCGGTCCGAAGTAATGTTTGCGACCCGTAGGCCTGGGTTAACCCTTTTTTGAAAACTGAAACACTTGTACTGCGGTATAGCCGGTGTGTACCCGCAGGTGTGTTTTGGAGTTTTTTCTTGAGGGGTTATAGGAACAACCACCGCATTGGGTAACACCAAGGTGGTTGATTCCCTGGTGTGTTGGAGCAGTGTCAACTCCCGGGTTACCCGGTTGAGGGTGCCCCTGCACGTTCATGACGTCTGCCAATCGTGTCAGCCTTCTCTGCCTCAAACCCTCTGGGTGGGGGTTTTTAAATGGAGGCTTGGTCATGCAACAACGCCAGCATACGCCCCTTCCGCCGGGGCAGCTGTGTTCAGCTGTCCCCTCTGGCGCCTGTCTCGTCCGCAGTCTCCAGGCTAGGGTTAACAGCCTGTTGCCTGGTTTTTCCCCGGTGCGCTGCCTGCTTCCGTTGGTTAACCTTTTTTGTGTGCTTACGGCCATGCTGACTGCCTGTTCTGCAGGGTCAGTGTGCCAGGCGGTGTACTATTGGGGGGACGGGGCCCGCTCGGCTTACGGCCATACCGACCTGAACACGCCCGATCTCGTCCGATCTCGGAAGCTAAGCAGGTTCTGGCCTGGTTAGTACTTGGTTGGGATACCGCCTGGGAATACCAGGTGCAGTAACTGAGGGGCCTTTGTCCGAATACGCTGGCGATGTGGGGGGCGGGGCACTACGTGCCCACCTGGTGGGGTCTTGATGCTGGCATCATGGACTTCTCCGGGCCCCCATTCCAGGGAGTCCAGTCCTTTTGGTGGGTCTGGGTCTTCCTTCGCGCTCCGCTGCTACGGCCTTGCCACGGGGTTGGGTTTGCCCTTGACCCCGTGATTCTGGGGGCAGTAACGAGGTTGTTCCTCCGTTCGTTCCCGGGTGGCATGCGGGTTGTGCGTGTGTGTAGTCGTGGGGTCAAGCCACGGTCTGCTCACCCTGTGCGTTGAGTTGCTTGAGTGCCTCTTCGCACGGTCGGGTCCGTCGCCTTCCCGTGAAGCCCCTAATAGGGGGGATACCCTCCATTAGGGGGGGTCGGGGGGGCTCGGCCCTCCCTGTTCTGATGGTTTTGGGGGGCTGTCAGCGGGGTGTATTTGTCAGCCAGCGGCTCCGCTTGGCCTCCCCTTGTGCAGTAGTGATGCCAAGCAGAGCCCCTAATGAAACAGAACGTTAGGTTATGACTATAACCAAGTTCTGTTAATTAGGGGTGACGCTTGGCATCAGACGGCCGCTGCAGCCCTTGACCTCACCTTGTGGTGAAAGCTTGGGAAGGAGGAGAGCAGGTGACCACACACCTGCTTATGAAGGTAAGCTGATGAGGGGTGTGGTCAGACTAATACTGGTATTAAAGGTACATTTGTTGAATTTATTCAGTGCGCGTGCACGTACGCGAGGAAGTGCAGTAGTGATGCCAAGCGTCACCCCTAATTAACAGAACTTGGTTATAGTCATAACCTAACGCTAATGGGGATCCTTTTAAACAATAAACAACAATATGTTACATGTTGGCAGACTTTGCTGAGACAGTGACCGAAACACTTAAAAAAAAAAATTTTACTCTAAATAGTCACGTAAATTTGCTGCGATGTGTGTTTAACTCTGTAGGTTGACTGTTTTCCTAGCGGTAAATGGACATAACAAGTTAATTTGACGCACTGTTCGGTTCAACAAGTGTTTATCTGAACTGAGCATTGTACTGGGTTGACTAATGTTAATGAATGCCCAACAATTCGCCTCTATATTGTTGATTGACTCTTAATAATGCGGAACCAAACTGTCAAGCGCTTGTTTCTGCCCAGACACTTTTCACTGTCGCTCGTGCTAACAGGTAGCACACTACAGATGAAGCCTTTAGTATTCATGGGCGCTTTGCCGCGACGCGCGCACGGTTATATCACGTCGTTTTAATTAATTAGGAACTCAGGCTGCTGTTCTGTTTTATGCCGCCAGGAGGCGCAAAGTCGACCGGCGGTGGTCTATTGAGTATTGACTTCCTCATCCATCACTGTGCCTTTGTGTCGATAACACGAGCCACTGTCAACGTTGGGACGGCGCGAGACTGAGAGAGACTTTATTGTGAATTTAAAATACGCTGGTAAAGTGGGGAGGGAGATTGTTCATTCAAGTAAGCTATAATACAGTATA
Source organism: Notolepis coatsorum (assembly GCF_963971535.1). Taxonomy (NCBI): domain Eukaryota; kingdom Metazoa; phylum Chordata; class Actinopteri; order Aulopiformes; family Paralepididae; genus Notolepis; species Notolepis coatsorum. The sequence continues at coordinate 134,435,873 of NC_140167.1, read as the reverse complement.
TATTCGTCTGGTACTGTGGTTTAGCGGTTTATGGTCATACCTTTCAAGCTGACGACCGGGGTTTGAATCCCACCCATTCTGATATATTTTTTTTTTAATTATTTATAAAATGAAATTGCCCGCAACGATGTGCATAATACAATAGTAATAATATATAATAAGAATCTAACCAATCCTACATAATATCTGATGGTGAATCGCTGTGCGTGGGGTACCTGTAATTCGGACACCAGGTACCCCGAAAGACTGGATGGAGGAGTATATGTTTGTACCTTTTCCGAAGCCCAAAAGAAAACTCGAGAAATGCAAGCGGTGGATTGTGTTGTGTCGTCGACCAGTTTCAGAAGCTGAACGTGAAGACCATTACCAAGGACACTTATGTTTGCTCAAAGGTAAGGTCAATTCATAAACACATAATATTTGATGGCATGTAATAGAAACGTAGACCAAACTACTGTATTAGTTTGCTAACGTTTGACTTTAACTGCGAACTAGCTATCGTGTATCCAGCCCAGTTAGCCAACGTTAGCAGCTAGCTAATGTTATTGATTGATTGATTGAAAACTTTATTAACAGATTGCAGAATGGGTACAGTACAGTACAGCTCAATACACACAATTGTTAAGGGGATGCAGACCAGAGAAAGACTTTCGTCTTGTTTACATCAGGGTCCCCCAATCAATTCACCTAATGTTAGTGTACAGGGACTGCAGATGTAAATGAGCTCATAGCTATATCTGGTACAATGCATTGTACATTGTCCCTTCAGTGGCACTGTTTTGGCACTTTTTGATTTTAGCCTGTGGTGGTGATTAGCTGTTAAAGTGAAGCTTCTTATGGGTAGTTGTTTATTTATTCTATACTAATTTCAATTATATTTATGTCTTAGGTTTGCACTATCAGCGGCTAAGGGAAGCTCCACTCGAGCCATGGGTTATCCTTCATTCAAGTGGCAAAGTGGAGACTGCCCATTGCACATGCATGGCTGGCGTGGCAGAATCTTGTAATACAAATCCTACGGCTGGTATACATTCAGAGCTGGAAGAATCACAGCTTCGAAGATCCATGACGTGGTGTCCATCAGTGTCACCAAGCCAGCCATCTCTACTGTGAATGCTGTGACCTCACATCCTGACACATTGTCATACTGACTGTTTCGTTACATCTGTTCTAGCAATGTTGTACCATTGTTTACCACTGTTTTCCATATGTTCAAGTTTCAAGTTTCTTTAATAGTTGTCATACAGAAGTACAGAATAATTTTATACAAAATGCTTCTTACTGTTACGCTCCAGAGACTGTGCTAGACAAGTAAAAATAGAGGTCCCAGTGTTCAGTCATTTGTCATATAGCTACTATTATGAATTGAAAATGGGGGAACCTGATGTAAACAAGAAAAATTTTCTGTTTGATATCTCAATGTTTTGTAATAAAAAAAATTATTCTGATTGGACAAGAGATAACAATTATTTGCATCTTTATTGTAACAAATGTATGAACAGTCAGCAATAGATGTCAAATGATTTACAGTAATATCAAGTAACAAGTGACTTATATCTCGACCATTAGCCAATGGAAATGCATCTTCAGAAATAGGATCAGAGAAACAAGACTGACACAAAACCAAATAGGGAACAGGTATTAGTCAGCTAGGTAAGATTGGATTACAACTGAGCTCAACATGATTAGAACACAGACTCAGAATTTGTATATTTACAGTTGAATCACATTGTACTGTACTTGTGCTGTATAATGACAATACATTTTAATCTAATCTAATCTTTAGACAAGGTTTAATAAGGTGCAAGGTTCAAAGTAATCAATTATTAGTATCAATTTATTTGTCTAAAGATGATCCATGATCCTTTTTGATGACTGAGAGTGTGAACTCTCAAATGGCAACGATAAATACTACAGTAGGTGGTGGACAATTAGCATTTCAATGGTGTGGGGGTTGCAGTCTAGAGCGTGGAACTCTAAACCTCCTCCCAGAGGGCAGTAGCTCATACTGGAGTAGTGGCAGTATGTGGAAAGGACTACCCCATTGGATGTGGTTTGAGCTATCAGGTAATGGTATTATTGAGGATGCAAGCAGGGGCGGACCTTCCTACAGGCGATATAGGCGGTCGCCTAGAGCGCCACCCAGAGGGGGGCGCAAATTTTTTTTTTTTTTGTGCAGTTTTGGCGCCCCCCTCTATATCGGCAACCATTATTTTTACATAAAAAAAATTCTAACATAAGGGAAAATGAGCCAAAAATCTAAAACGGTCGGTCGGTCTGAGCCTCAGCTTTAGGTGTTCACAGTCAGAACATGCTAGAGCGCTGTGCATTGATGGGTATCGGTCAAGTGGTTATAGAATTGAACGTTGAGGAAAGAAAGACTAACGTTAGAGAACTATGAAGAAAAAAGCCAGAAAAAATAAAATAAAATAAAAAAAATGGGGGGGGGGGGGGGGGGGGGGGGGGGGGGGGCGCAGTGGTGAATCTCGCCTAGGGCGCCAAATCGGCTAGGTCCGCCCCTGGATGCAAGGCTGGAAGTTAGACAGCATACTCACAACAGTTTGGCTCAGCACCAACAAACCATTTTTCTTTCACTCTAAAGTACAGTTTATTCCCCCTCAAATGTATATACTTTATTATTACTATATACTATTTTTGTATCACAAACAATGCTGTATATTTGTAGACCTCTTCCAATGTACAGTTTATATGTCTGAGGAGAAGACTGGTACTCATCATCTTCGTCTCCACAAAGTAGGCTACTGGGGGTCTACTGTATGTGAGACATATTTCCTTTAGAGTGAAAGAAAAATGACATGTGAACAAGTATGTTGTGTGCCAGGTTAATGTACTCTACTATTTTTGTATCACAAACAGTGCTGTATATGTACAGTTTAGCCCCCCCCCCCCCCCAACAGTGCTGTATATTTGTAGACCTCTTCCAATGTACAGTTTATATGTCTGAGGAGAAGACTGGGTCTCGGGCTGCCTGTCCTGTTCTCCTCCTCCTTCTCCTTCAGCTGAGCCTCCAGCTCCTCGCACCTCTTGGCAGCCAGATATGGACACATGGAACACACACAATCACACATGCACAAGTACACAAACATAAACACAATGACCATCAGACCATCAGTCCATTAGTACATTAAAACCAGACACTGTCCGCAGACTCTTTACATCTTTACTACCGTAGGCTCCATCACCTTGGAACAGATAATACTTGTGCAGGCTCTATCACAACATTATAGAAATATGTGTTTGTTATTAATCAAGCAGGCTTGGATCCCATACATGTAGGTTTAACAATAGAGATGTTTACAGGCTCAAGACAGTCTGAGGAGAAGACTGGTACTCATCATCTTCGTCTCCACAAAGTAGGCTACTGGGGGGGTCTACTGTATGTGAGACATTATTTCCTTTAGAGTGAAAGAAAAATGACATGTGAACAAGTATGTTGTGTGCCAGGTTAATGTACTCTACTATTTTTGTATCACAAACAGTGCTGTATATGTACAGTTTAGCCCCCCCCCCCAACAGTGCTGTATATTTGTAGACCTCTTCCAATGTACAGTTTATATGTCTGAGGAGAAGACTGGGTCTCGGGCTGCCTGTCCTGTGCTAGATTTGTGACAGACGTGTGGTGGCGCTCCATCACCGTAATGTTAGGTATGTGAATGGAAATGTGTGGAACTAGATAGCATACCTGTAGATAGTGCGTTTGTAATCGTTTCTAATTGTAACACTCCTCATAATGCATGAGTTGTTGTGCCCTATCATCTTAGTAACTGTTATTATTTATTTTCCATCAGATGCAGGCTGTACGTGTTAAACACCTAGACCGGCAGAAGTTCATCTGTTTTGAGGGGCAACTGACCTTCACAATATTTTTTGGAGTGTGGTGAGTGAAACATTTTACACAGCATGCCATTGGTTCTCAAAGTGGGGTCTGGGGAGGTTCCAGGGCCCCCCCAGCTAAATGATGGATAGTTAGGAACCAAATGGACCCTTATGGGTCTGTAACTCTGACGGTGTACAAATGGACCCCAACGTCCATTTTTACACTGTCAATAGTTACATTAACATTGGGTCTCATTCCCGAACGAATTTACGACAAAAAATTTCCTCTTAGGCAGATTTCTGCCCATTTAAGACATATGTGACTCGCCGTGACCAAACCCGATTTGATCCGCAAAGGGGGAGGTGCTCTGAAATGACTTAATGTCTTGCTGTCCAGAAAATCCCAAAAATCGAAATGTTGATTTTTTTTACATATTTGAATTGTCATTAATCTGTTCCATTATTTGCCCTTAGTTGCAAACTTAAATACAACTTGTAAATGAGGTAATTATTGCTATAATAGTTCCAAAATTTTTCTTTCAATTGAGGATAAAAAACTACACGAGCGGGCTTGGGCCTGTCCACAGGGGCCAAGTACTGTACTTAATAGGTGTTAACACACAGACATCATTATTTAGCTTTCCTTTCTCAGAGAGAGAATAACACACTATTAATACACTATCTTAATGTTATAAGTTATAAGCAACGTAACGCAGTGTCTAAAAAAAAGATTAAAAAAAAATAGGCCTTGACCCTTATAAAACGTATGTTTTAACTTAATTAAAAACCATTAAAACACAGTTAGAATTTTATGAGCGAACGAATTTCGTTAGGGTGCATTTTTTCCAACCTAATGGGTAAATACATCTAAATAACACTGTTGAAAGCTTGGATGTGTCGACGTTACAAATGGTACAATCGCGCGGCTTGGTGCTCAGCAGCTGCAGCGCGAGGCTGGACTGCTGGAGAGATGTTGTAACCCTTTCACTGCCACACACAGAAGCGCTTAGTACCGCGGATTTCTTTGTGCAGAATAAAAATCTGAACGCTGAAGAGCTGCTGCTGTTGCAGCACGCAAGAGAGATGTTGTAACCCTTTCACTGCCACACACAGAAGCGCTTAGTACCGCGGATTTCTTTGTGCAGAATAAAAATCTGAACGCTGAAGAGCTGCTGCTGTTGCAGCACGCAAGAGAGATGTTGTAACCCTTTCACTGCCACACACAGAAGCGCTTAGTACCGCGGATTTCTTTGTGCAGAATAAAAATCTGAACGCTGAAGAGCTGCTGCTGTTGCAGCACGCAAGAGAGATGTTGTAACCCTTTCACAGCCACACACAGAAGCGCTTAGTAACGCTTCGCCTCAAAGCCGTTTCTGGCCGAATTAGTCATTGAATCTTTAATTTTTTTTTCAGAGGTATTCAGAGGTATTTCGTCGAGATTTCATAATTTGTAATGTGGCAGCTAAATGTGTAGAAATATGGTAAAAAAAACTATTTATCCGTTTTTTTTATCCGTCACTACCACACTACAGAAGGTTAACCTTTCACTACCACACTACAGAAGGTTAACCCTTTCACTACCACACTACAGAAGGTTAACCTTTCACTACCACACTACAGAAGGTTAACCCTTTCACTACCACACAACAGAAGGTTAACCTTTCACTACAACACCACAGAAGGTTAACCTTTCACTACCACACTACAGAAGGTTAACCTTTCACTACCACACTACAGAAGGTTAACCTTTCACTACAACACCACAGAAGGTTAACCTTTCACTACCACACTACAGAAGGTTAACCTTTCACTACCACACTACAGAAGGTTAACCTTTCACTACAACACCACAGAAGGTTAACCTTTCACTACCACACTACAGAAGGTTAACCTTTCACTACCACACTACAGAAGGTTAACCCTTTCACTACCACACTACAGAAGGTTAACCTTTCACTACCACACTACAGAAGGTTAACCTTTCACTACCACACTACAGAAGGTTAACCCTTTCACTACCACACAACAGAAGGTTAACCTTTCACTACAACACCACAGAAGGTTAACCTTTCACTACCACACTACAGAAGGTTAACCTTTCACTACCACACTACAGAAGGTTAACCTTTCACTACAACACCACAGAAGGTTAACCTTTCACTACCACACTACAGAAGGTTAACCTTTCACTACCACACTACAGAAAGTTAACCCTTTCACTACCACACTACAGAAGGTTAACCTTTCACTACCACACTACAGAAGGTTAACCCTTTCACTACCACACTACAGAAGGTTAACCTTTCACTACAACACCACAGAAGGTTAACCTTTCACTACCACACTACAGAAGGTTAACCTTTCACTACCACACTACAGAAGGTTAACCCTTTCACTACCACACAACAGACGGTTAACCTTTCACTACCACACTACAGAAGGTTAACCCTTTCACTACCACACAACAGAAGGTTAACCTTTCACTACCACACTACAGAAGGTTAACCCTTTCACTACCACACTACAGAAGGTTAACCTTTCACTACCACACTACAGAAGGTTAACCCTTTCACTACCACACTACATGTATTTACATCTAAATGCTTCTGGAGAGGCCATCAGAACATTGAACATTGACTTTAGCATGTCTATTTTTATATCGTGTTATTTTAAATGCTAATAAAATCTTGAAACTTGATTAATCTCTTGTTTATTATCAGGGTCCCTTTCACTACCACTACCAGTCACCAGACTCATTGTAATAACAAAGAGCCTCAGACTGGAAAGCTGCCAGGTGTTAATTGCCCTAGAAAGAGGGGGGCCATGGATTACAATGACTTCTGGGTAGTGTTGTAGTTGTTTCACTATTGTCACAGAATAGCCTGCTCGTCTCTTGAAGGTTATTATCTCTGAATACGTTTTGTGATAATCACCATGAATCATAGGAAGTAGCTTGCAAAGTATCCCACCAAAATGTTCAAGTGATGGCTTATTTTGAAGGTATGAATCTGTACTTTCATAATATGTAAAAAAAAAAAAAATTAAGATCCCTCAACATGACCCTGAAGTCCATACCTGGTCACATATTAGGGCTGGTAGCACGAGTCCCAAAATGTTCCTGAGATCAGATTAGAGCGTGGCTGAGAGCAGATTTAAGAGTGCTGAGGAGCACTCTTATGATTGATTGACTAATTGAAAATGTTATTAACTTGACAGACTGTGTTCTCATAGTGATTCCTTCATGTTAACGCTACAGGCCTCCTTGGAATTAATTACTTAATCATAATTAAAATAAATATGACAATATTTGTACGATAAGAAATTACACATTTGATGTCGGAAAAATAAATAATATGGATTCATCTGATCACAGGGCAGCTGCTTAACCATATCTGAACCAGCTATTTTGGACAAATGTATAATTACTTTAATTACTCAGATATTCAAACACAATTATGCAATTATTGTGAAATGATTGAAAATAATAATTATTTAATGCCTTCTGTGGAATTTGTATTTCTTATTTGTTACACATCTGTTTTAATGATTAATTATATACATTTGAAAGAATGCAGGTCAACATGCAATGTATCCCATTGATTGGTATGCAATGGGACAGACCTTTGATTGATTGATTGATTGATTGATTGATTGATTGATTGATTGATTGATTGATTGAACACTTTATTAACAGATTGCAGAATGGGTACAGTACAGTACAGCTCAATTACATACAATTGTTAAGGGGATGCAGACCAGAGAAATACTTTCATCTTGTTTATAGGGTCCCCCATTTTCAATTCATCATAACATATATGACACACACGACATACAGATAGACAGTACTGCTACATCTATACATTTATGACATACCAGATTTGCAAATACAGTACTGTTTGTGATACAAAAAGAGTCCAGAAAAGAGAGTATATACATTTGACGTAGAAACTGTTGGAGGAGGTTGGGTAGGAGGGGTGGGTGTGGGACACTGTACAAGTAAAACTGTACATTTGAATATTGACAAAACCATACTTGGTCATTTACTGTACATTGGAGGGGGTTGATATAGCTATAAACCTGCATTCCTTCGAATATATCATTAATCAATTAAACTTATATTGAAATACACTATATAGCCTGTATACACCAACACTGAAATGACAGTGGATAAATAAATAAATAAGAACTAAAGCTAATCGCATGGAAATAGCAAGTCTTGTGTGCGCCAGTATGGCCTACGTGTCTAATAATAACAGTATAGGCTTAATATATTCTAGTTACTTGTTTCATTAGGATTTAGTAGATACTATATATGCTCTGCCTCTGCCCTATGTACAGTATAAGTACATACTGTACCTATACTGTACATAGGGCAGAGTATAGTATCTACTAAATCCTAATGCAACAAGTCATTAATGGAATAATAAGCCTATACTGCGTTCATTCATTACGCCGTAGGCATTAATGGAATAATAAGCCTATACTGCGTTCATTCATTACACCGTAGGCTACAGTATACTGCGCACGCACGCGCCCGTGTGTGTGTGTGTGTCAGTGGCGGCTCGCCACTAGCGGCGCACAGGCGCCGCCCCCCATTCAGGCCCCTGGTTATATGAGAGTAGAACAAGAAAATGTATCTTTTTGTTTTTTGTTTTATAGCCCTATAAATAATATAAACATGTTTAAAATGAATAATATTTACTCATTTTAAGTATGTTTGTGTTTCCAATGCACAATATAACGTTACTATATAAAATAAAAAAATACTCGTTTTCAGGAACAGGAAGTGACTCACTTTTTTTTATTTTTTTATTTGTTTGTATTTCTCGGCCCGGGCTAGACGCGATAGCGCTCTGAGTGCGCGTCACTGTTCGATCGCTGTATCCGTCACAGCCAATCAGTGCGTAACGCGTTGTGCGTTGAAATATGACTATTATGTTGGAATCCGGGCGCGATTTGAAGCGGTCTAGTCAAGCGTTTAGAATTTCCGTCTAGAATTTCCATAGCCGAATTTCGCGGAGACGCTCTCTGATTGGCCGACGCGGCGATGCCAGTTTTTTCCTTAGCCACAGTTTGCAACATGTTCGAAGCTGTGTGTTGTGAACTTGTGATTCAGTCTGGAGTCTGGACAGTGGGCAGTGAGTGGACTGGATATACATCGACAACAGTCTGGGGGACAGTCAGTGGACATACACTTTATTAAGCCCTCCGGCTGGACCACGTTTCAATTAAACAAAGTGAGTTAATTCTCTCTCTCTCTCTCTCTCTCTCTTAGCCAACTCAGCTAACTTTAGCTGCTGTTAGCCACTCAGCTAATGCTTAACTAACGCTCTCTCTCTCTCTCTCTCTCTCTCTCTCTCTCTCTCTCTCTCTCTCTCTCTCTCTTCTGTTATGCTGCACCCGCCGTGGTCTCTCTCTCTCTCTCTCTCTCTCTCTCTCTCTCTCTCTCTCTCTCTCTCTCTCTCTCTCTCTCTCTCTCTCTCTCTCTCTCTCTCTCTCTCTCTCTCTCTCTCTCTCTCTCTCTCTCTCTCTCTCTCTCTCTCTCTCTCTCTCTCTCTCTCTCTCTCTAATTTCGCCGTGTGTGGGGCATAACCACTCAGACAATGAATGGTAACTTGTTTAAAATGACGAGATATACAAATGTGATTATTATTGAATGGATCTGACATCATCTGAGAGAGAGAGAGAGAGAGAGCGAGAGAGAGCGAGAGAGAGAGAGAGAGAGAGAGAGAGAGAGAGAGAGAGAGAGATGTGCGTGTTTGTGTTGGGCTATTGGAAACGTGGTTGCATTTGACTGACTGTGATATTGATCGATGGCAATGGTGATAATATTCGCCAATGCGTGCCTTGTACATGTTTGCAAAATGTTTGGTATAGCGCCCCTAGTGGCGAAGCATCCACGAGCCGCTACTGGTGTGTGTGTGTGTGGTGTGTGTGTGTGTGTGTGTGTGTGTGCAGGCGCTGCGGCAGTTGTACCACAAGCTGTACTATATATGATGACAATACATTAATCTAATCTCATTTCGATGGGTCGCGCAAGACTCGCAAGGCATAAATGGGGACCCTGATGTAATACGTTCTGTGCCAATCCTCCGTCTGTGCGCAGCCTGTCATGGTTGCTGTTTGAAAATGTCCACAGCAGACACTACTCCACCGCGTCCTAAAAAGACAAAACTCCTCAAGAAGTACAGACGTGAGTGGGAACTGGCAAACCCCTGGCTTGATAGCGTCTGTGGAGATGTTTATAAAGCAAACTGCAAGTATGTTTGTGTGTGTTTTCTGTGTTCTGTGGCGCATGGTGGACTGACTGACATCAGACAGCATGCATCAGGAGAACAACATTCCCGAAATATAAGAACTAGGGATGCTCGATATTGGCTTTTTTACCGATACCGATATTCCGATATTGTCCAACTCTTAATTTCCGATACCGATATCAACCGATATCAACCGATACCGATATATGCAGGGTTCCCCCCCCCCCCCCAAAAAACTGAATAATTTCAGGTAACTAATAATTTCACTGGATATATATATAACAAATATTGTTATTGTTTTTTTCTTTTTTTTAACCGATACCGATATTTTCCGATATCACATTTTACTGCCGATATCGGCCGATAATATCGGACATCCCTAATAAGAACGCAAAGGACCCAAGCACAGGTGTCACAGTTCTTCATGACTGAAACATCTCCTGAGATTGATTCGGTATGGGATATTACATCTTATTTATCTGGTTGTGTTTTTAACTAGATGTCAGTATTTCTATTTACCTGCCCTGGCAGCCAGGAGCCTACATATTGGCTGCTGATGCATAGTCTAGGCTATTTCAGTTTACTAATATGGTTGATTGTTCATTAATATTGAGTTTTTAAAGTCTAATAAATAAACATGTATTTATATTAATCAATATAATTAAATAGTGTGCCCATTTAAACTGTTATGTTGTTATGCTCATATGGAAAACGGAATTATTCATAATGGATTAACAGTTAATAAATACATAAATAATATAATTCATAAATTCATGAATGCAAAAATACTTAAATAAATACTTAAACATAAATAAATAAATAAATAAATAGTGTTCAGACAACAATATTTCATTTCATTTAAATGTTATCATCCCACTCCTCCCCTCTAGGTTACTGCAGCTGAGGTGACACAGGTATACCACACGGTTAAACACAACCTCAGCTACAACAGTGCTGACTGTTTGTTTTCTATGCATTTCAGGAGTTTGTGGGGCTGGCTCCCCTAACCCTAACCCTAAAACCGAAATAAAGTAAATAAAAAAAGTTACAAAATCCGCCCATTTTCGGCCAAATTTTCTTTTGGTGAGGAGGTGAGGAGAGAGAGACAGGTGAGATTAAATACTTCTATAAAATAAAGTAAAGCTGCTGCAGTTTATACAAAGTGACGTCTATGTGCGTGAAATGCTTGCACCATAGTGATATTATGAGACTTGTGTAATAGTTGTGCTCTCCAGGTTTTGTCTAAAATCTGTTTACTGTTTTTCACTTTTTTTTAGAGTAAGAGTTGGACGGGACACCAGAAATAACAGCCCCAGCAAAGCTTCGGATTATCCTGGGTGAAAACAGCTTTGCAAAATTAATTCTGCCTTCTGGAATACCAGAGTCTGTAGATGAACTTAAACTTGAGGTTAAAAGACAATGTGCAGTTGCAGAAGACTTCAGACTGCAGTACATTGACGTTGATTTTAACGAGTTTCTAAATCTGACCTCAACAATGGATCTCCAACACTTGGGCACAGTTAAAGTGGTTATTATTGCTCCTCAGACACTTAACACTTTGATTGCCAGCCACACTGAAAAAACGGGAAAGAGCAGGTCTTTGAATTTACACGAATACAGTTAGTGCATTCAACTAATTAATTTATAATCCTTTTGTGATCATGTTTTAATCAAGTAAAACTTCCGTTGTTTATGGAGAATGTTGAATTTACTGGTTTCTCTCGCGTTGATTGAAAACTGACAACTCAGTTAAATTGAGTAGAGTCACCAACCGGAAATAGTATACCGGAAATAGTATTCGACCGCCAGAAAGTCTGATGGACTCTGAGAGAAGAACTGAAAATTCGTCTTTTGAGAAAGAACTCCCGAATTGAAAGTAAGTTCATCGGACTTCCGGTATGAGAGCAGACGGGTAACACACGTGCGATAGAGCTCCTGGTCAAATGAGCGAAAAAACGGATAAAAAAATACCCGAAAAGTCATTAAAAATGAAAATGCACACGAGAAGTAAGGAAGAGACAACGATTGTGAAGGAAATAGAAATGGAGAACATACGAGAAGGAGAGAATCTGAAGAAACAGAGTCCCCGAAGCGAAGCCGAGAAAAGACAGGCGGAAGAAGGGGGAGGTACCGCTGAGGCAGACACGGGAATGCCAGGATGGGCCGTGGTCATGCAGGCCGGGATACTGGAGAACATAACAGCGGCGATAAAACTGAACACGGACACGATAAGGAATGATATTGGGAAGCTACGGGAGGAATTGAGGAAGGAACAGGAGGACTTCAGAGGTGAAATGAATACAGAACTCAAAAGGGTGGAGGAGAAGATGGCGGAACAGGACAGAAACGTGACAGAGTTACAGACTAGGACGGCACACGCGGAGGAATGGAACACGGAGATACACGAGGTATTAACGTTAGGTTATGGCTATAACCAAGTTCTGTTAGTTAGGGGTGACACTTGGCATCACTACTGCACTATCTCGCATATGTGCACGCGCACTGAATAAAGACCACAATTGTACCTTTAATCCCAATATTCGTCTGACCACACCCCTCATCAGCTTACCTTCATAAGCAGGTGTGTGGTCACCTGCTCTCCTCCTTCCCAAGCTTTCACCACAAGGTGAGGTCAAGGGCTGCAGCGGCCGTCTGATGCCAAGCGTCACCCCTAACTAACAGAACTTGGTTATAGCCATAACCTAACGTTCTGTTCCGTTAGGGGCTCTGCTTGGCATCACTACTGCACAAGGGGAGGCCAAGCGGAGCCGCTGGCTGACAAATACACCCCGCTGACAGCCCCCCACAACCATCAGAACAGGGAGGGCCGAGCCCCCCCGACCCCCCCTAATGGAGGGCATCCCCCCTATTAGGGGCTTCACGGGAGGGCGACGGACCCGACCGTGCGAAGAGGCACACAAGCAACTCAACGCACAGGGTGAGCAGACCGTGGCTTAACCCCACGACTACACCCACGCACAACCCGCATGCCACCCGGGAACGAACGGAGAAACAACCTCGTTACTGCCCCCAGAATCACAGGGTCAAGGGCAAACCCAACCCTGTGGCAAGGCCGTAGCAGCGGAGCGCGAAGGAAGACCCAGACCCACCAAAAGGACTGGACTCCCTGGAATGGGGGCCCGGAGAAGTCCATGATGCCAGCATCAAGACCCCACCAGGTGGGCACGTAGTGCCCCGCCCCCCACATCGCCAGCGTATTCGGACAAAGGCCCCTCAGCCGAGCGGGCCCCGTCCCCCCAATAGTACATCGCCTGGCACACTGACCCTGCAACAGGCAGTCAGCATGGCCGTAAGCCAGTGATGTACCTGAACGCGTTCAATGAACGATCGTTCATGAACGCGTTCGTATTTTGGGCGAACTTGAACTGAACGTACTGTATATCCGCTAAATGAACGTAATTGAGAACGCGTTCATTCTCAGCCCTGTGTAACGGAGTTCAAAAGTGCGTTCATTCTCAGCACTCTATTATAACAGCGTTCAAAGATGTGCCATATTTCATAATGCATTTCAGCCGAAAACTCTGTTAAAACACTGTAAACAGGCTTACAAATTATGCGTAAAACCACCCGATCTGGCAACCAGCCTGTCACCCCCTGCCACGTCATCAGACTCCTCCTCACAACAAGCAGTGGAACAGGAATCTGCGCGCAGAGCCGCAGAAGCCGAGAGCTGCAGCAGCAGCAGCACTCGCTCAGTCGGAGTCAGACTCTACCTCTAGACGTCACGTCGGCGTATGCATTTAAAAGAGTTTACAATTCAAACTATTTGATAAACTTCTACTTTCAGCCCGGAAATGCATTCTGATAAACTGGATTAAGGATAAGCCTCCATTTTTACAAATGTGGTATAGAGAGATCTTCGGTGTGCTCCTACCCCATGAAAGACACTGTGCAATGCATAGAGTCAACAACGCTTCCTTTCAGGAGGTGTGGGCCCCACTATTAGACTATTTTCCTGCTGAAATGTATCGGATCCTTCTAAAGGCCCAGTGCCCCATTGTATGGACAGACCTAGGATAGGAAAAAATAAATATATGTATGTCTACATGTGAATGCGCTCGAGGCAAGTGCAATACTGTACAGTGCCTGTCTTGGTCTGCTTTCCTTTTTGCTTGTTTTTCTTTTTGTTTTGTTTTTGCTTGCTTATGGTGTGGATGATGGCATAGAGATGAACTGGAGGACCCCCCCCCCCCCCCTTGTCCCAATGTGTGTTTTTGTAATGTAAGTAACTGTACGTGAAAAATCTATAATAAATTTCTTTTTTAAAAGAACTAAAAAGAACTAAATTAGTTCATTTTTGAAACCATGAACTTTAGTTCAACATTTTGAATTATGAACTATGAACTGAACTAGTTCATTTTAAAAATGTTGAACTGTGAACTGAACTAGTTCATGTAGAAAGTGAACTTTCCCAACACTGCCGTAAGCACACAAAAAAGGTTAACCAACGGAAGCAGGCAGCGCACCGGGGAAAAACCAGGCAACAGGCTATTAACCCTAGCCTGGAGACTGTGGACGAGACAGGCGCCAGAGGGGACAGCTGAACACAGCCGCCCCGGCGGAAGGAGCGTAAGCTGGCGGTGTTGCATGACCAAGCCTCCATTTAAAAACCCCCACCCAGAGGGGTCGAGGCAGAGAAGGCTGACACGATTGGCAGACGTCATGAACGTGCAGGGGCACCCTCAACCGGTGAACCCGGGAGTTGACACTGCACCAACACACCAGGGAATCAACCACCTTGGTGTTACCCAATGCGGTGGTTGTTCCTATAACCCCTCAAGAAAAAACTCCAAAACACACCTGCGGGTATACACCGGCTATACCGCAGTACAAGTGTTTCAGTTTCCAAAAAAGGGTTAACCCAGGCCTACGGGTCGACGAAACATTACTTCGGACCGGGCCTGGCGGTACGGGAAGCACAGGGCCACCAGAGGAGGTCAAAAACCACCCCCACAGGCCCCTCTTCGCCATGCGTAGTGCCAATGACGAGTTTTCTCGTCTTTTAATCGTTATTTCTTTTATTAGCGATATCCATACATTTTTCATCCATCCAGCCTGACGTTATCATTGTGAATGGGTCTGAGCTTGAAAAGGGCAAATACCGCCGCCTATCGTCTCCCGGATGGTAATGCACATCATTGGATTGGATTGGGTGGCCATGTGCATCAGAAAAAAAGTCCGGTCCGGGGTTTTTCCATCTCTGGCCAGCAGTATCGTGTTACCAGATTGACTGAGGACCCTCAGAGCAGGGTCGATTATGTGTTTCGGACTATAACGTTGGATCAATAAACGCGATCAATATTTGGAATGGCGATCAGGAAGTGGATTCATCTTTTTGCAGAACATCTGATGTGAGGTAAGGACTCTATTTTACCAGTATTGGGTTAATCAGATGTTTTTTCATAGCGATCACAACGTGTCTGTGTGTGTGTGTGTGTGTGTGTGTGTGTGTGTGTGTGTGTGTGTGTGTGTGTGTGTGTGTGTGTGTGTGTGTGTGTGTGTGTGTGTGTGTGTGTGTGTGTGTGTGTGTGTGTGTGTGTGTGTGTGTGTGTGTGTGTGTGTGTGTGTGTGTGTGTGTGTGTGTGTGTGTGTGTGTATGACGTTAGCGCTGACCAGGTCATGGATAATAGATTTTTCAGTCCGCTTCTCTAGCGTGCATAAGTACACATATACTATCGATAATCTAGCGTTTATTTGAAAACGATTCATAAATCAGCCAAAAAATGACAACGTGTTTTGTGTATTCCACTAAAGAGATATTATCGCGTATTTCTCTGGAATCACTAGAAATCTTCAAAACTATACTCGTATTCAAAATGGTATAAAACGGAAATGTACCAATGAAAAAACTATCCGTTTCATACATGTTGACTGCAAGCAAGTCATTGATAAGCGAGGGGTGTTTTAGACCCATAGCCATAATTTAAGATATAGTTTAAGCGTTCGCAATATCCCCGACCTCCCATTGACTAAATCGCTGGCACGGAAGGGGTTATATGGTAAAAGGGGCGTGGCACTCAATATGTTAACAAGGTGCAGAGGAGACATTTATTTACAAAAAGTGACACAAGCGAAATAACTAAACAAAAATACACTATACCTACAATACAAAATAAGTTCCACAATAATACACAGAACTAACAAAACACTTATGGAGCTTCACCATGTTACCTACTTCGTAATTCAGCAGGTGAAGACCCCCCTGCTTGGCCAAAAAGGGCCGTCCTGTACCTGGTAGCCTCATCAGGCTTCACACAGGTGCCACACATACTTAATTAACAACTTCCTACACAGGTGCTACACATCAATTCATTAACCTACCTACCAAATAGCAACACCAATAAAAACCAAAACCATGATAATCTAATAAATATAGGCTATACAGGTATCAATGCATGTGTAATCCATTTGACGTGTGTGGCCAGGTTTGCAAGTATATCTAAATATATAGGTTCTAAAAGGAGACTGGAATACGTTAAAGCAGTGAAGTACCCAATACCAAGTAGCCAATTCCCCCCTCCCCTTCCTGGTCGTTGCTCGCATGTGCCCCCCACTGGTCGGTCTAGGGAGCCCTGAAGTCTATCAGATGCTTCCTTCGAGACATAGGAGACAGCCAGCAGCATCTTGCCAGCACGGACTCTCATTGGTGAGGTGTAACGTGTGGGAGGTCACACTACCCTCACCATCTCCCTCCCACGCTGTGCAGGCTCCCTGACCGACCTGTAGGAGTCGCTGTTTACAACGACCAGAATACCACCCCACCGGCTTCCCTCCCGCTGCCAATTGAGCCAGTATGACGGCCGGCCAAGCCAGAGGCAACGCTGGCAGCCGGAGTCGATACCAGTGTCTCTCGCGTTGGTGACGAGCGCTTAGTCCGCTGCGCCACCCAGCCGCCCTCCCAATGACATTTCTTATACTCTTCCCTTAACACATTCCCGGCCAGCCATTAGATGGGCCCCACTCTAGGAAGGCCACCTTTCCATTACAAACGTTCACTGTGCGTCACGTTGTTTGTAGAGCTAAATCTATATTTTATATTATAGCTATGGATCCAATGTCATTGTCAATTGACAGTATGAACCTTCCGTTCATACTAAATAGCTTTTCCATTATAAAATGGCATAAAATGGTATAAAACGGGAACGTATTGATGAAAAAAGTATTTCTTTATGGCATATTGAACTTCAATATGCCATAAAGAAATACTTTTTTCATCAATACGTTCCCGTTTTATACCGTGGTGAATATGAGTGTTATATCGGAATGAAATGGGATAATTCCTGCAAAGCTATTTATAAGGCGCTAAGTTAATAACGTTAAATCGATTGGCGTTTCGTCCCTACACAAGCTAGAGTTAAAAATCCAAATGCATATGATCGGTATTATGTTCCATCATGAATGCATGAAAGGGGGGGGGGGGGGGGGGCGGGGGAAGTCGTTTCTGATTATTGATTACCAATTACGGCATTCGTTATTACCACAACATAGGCTGAGCATGAAATGGCTATGATGGCTATGAAATCCTTGCACGATCAAGCTGAAATTGACATCAAATTGCTCTTACCTGTGGCCGGTTGGATTCCAAAAAGAATTTTCCAGTTATTTGATCATCATCTGCTAGATCATATGTCCATTGGCTGATGTCATATTCCTTTACTGCATAATGAATTTGGCGTCCCAAAAAGTATTCCATGCGATCTGGTGAAGCCCTCGCTTCAGGCTAACAGAAAAGTCCGGCCGGAGTGTAAAAGATGTGACACCAAGTCTGCAACATGGATTACTGCATTCTCGAGACAGCGCCAATATGAGGATCTGGCCGGTACTGCACTTTCGGAGTCCCAATATGCCTTTTCCAGCCGAAATACAGCTCTGTGACATTGAATAGGATATTAAAATCAAATAAAAGAAAAAACGAGTTAAAAACGTATACTGTATATACGTGATTGGCCATCAAGCGCTGGCTCCCAATCACGTATATACGTGATTGGCCGGGAATGTGTTAAATAACTCACACCAACAATTTAATGTCTTTAAACCCTTGAGAGTCGAAACTCCTTCTGCACCCGTGGGCGGAGAACAAAGGAATTTAGAATGTCTCACAAATGATCAGGAAGTCGCGCTTTTCAGAAATCGGTAAAAATTGAAAATATTTTCGAGTGCTTTGAGATGTTATATATATGTCTCCTTACTTGCTAAACTTAATACGACTTGTAAATATGTTTAATTCTTGCTAAATGGTATAGTTATAATTATCCCTGTATTCATGGGAACTACAACACGTCACGTACACGCACACACACAAACAGAGCGGCGTGTGCGGTTGATAGGTGTTAAATCACTGAGTGATACTGTTGAAAGCCGACGGGTTGTCTCTATCTATCTCAAATCACCTACTCGAGATAGACCCCTGTGGCCGCCCGATATCCCCCAGCGAGGTGCTAAACTCGCTAAGTTCTCGGGTCAATTACTATTCCTAATCACGCTTACTTCATAGTCACTAGTTAGTTATATCCAGTTGATATGAAATATAAGCATAGAAGAGTTGTTAACCTCTTCTTTGTTTGTAATAAACCGAATGTATGTCTGGGAGAACTCTTTTGCCTATAATAATAGCAATTATATTATCACCATCACCGTCACCACCATTATCATCATTTTTTAGGAAAGGCCTGTAATGCTAATCATTTGAAAGCCTGATGATATTACTACTCTTTTAATAAGTATTACTACTGCCAATAGTGTAATATTAGCGCAATAACACTTAATAATCATTTGCAAGCCCCAGTACCTCCTATCAATTCGACAGGTCCATCAATCCGTGGCCCGATCGTCCGGCCCTGCAGTGGCTAGACTCTCAGTTTCCCACAAATCTAATGGAGCCCGTCGAACACAGAGATACCGGCGCCCGCAAACAACTAACAGTGCCATATATACATATATATTATATCCTTTATATAACTTTAGCTGAAAAGCAGTAACCAGCAATTGATTCAATCTGCATGGCTTCCAGAATATAGCTATACCGTTTTACCTCAGATGAGAGCAGGGCGAGGCCAACGTCGTGACACATTGCGATAGAACGGCACGAAGGAAAGCAGTCCACGAATTCAATAAGTATTTAAACAAAGTTGTTTTAATTAGAAAAAGTAAGTTACAAAGATTCTGTCTTGAAAATGTCCAATCCAGTTAAAATAAGTATAAAACAAAACATCTCTCATAGCTTAGCAAAAACTCTCTTTGTCGCTATCATTTAAAAGATTTAGCTAAGAGCTTAGCATAGCTCTTCAAAATCTAAAGAGTATTCTTAATAGGGAGGTTTACTCAAAAATTGGCAGGCCATGCCCCATACACCGCTCGACATTGCCTGGCTCTATAACAACTCAAAATGGAATGCTCTAAAAATCAGACTGGGATCAAGCGAGCTGGCCTTTATATACAGGTTCTGCATCATATCAAGACCTCTTACTATTGGTCTAAATACAGTGATGTCATAGTGATGTCATTCTACCAGCCAATCAACACATAACACATAAAAATGACCACTCCTCCCTTTTCCAGCCATTACTGTAACTTGAGAAAGTAATATATTTCTTATGGCTGGGGAAAGCCCCTAGGATTCCATCTGCCTCTAGCAGGCTAGTAGAGGCCCACAAGGTCATTCACAGGAAGCACATTCCTAAAGGCGTCCAGCATTATTGAATGAAACAATTGCCCTGCTGTGATATACAGTACATGGTCCTTCTAGCATGAAATAGCCTAATACGCTTATATATATATATATATACAGATATATACAGATATATATATATATACATGTACAATACAGTACTCATATACTTAAACATTATTGGATGTGTTTTACACATCATACATGTCGCTGCTGTCGGGACAAAACCTCATAACTCCAAAAACCCAACTTTTCAGCAGATGAAAAAAACTAACACAGATTTGAGGGTGAATAGAGTTAGGAGGTTTAGACAGATGATCGGTTTAATGCTTTCCCATTGTTTAAACTTTGTAAAACCCACACACACATATGGAGGATGATCTACGGAGTTGATTTATATAATAAAAAAATAAATAAAAAAATGGAGTTATGAGGTTTTGTCCCGACAGCAGCGATGTGTTAAAACATCATACAGAGGTTCTCCCTCTGCTTCTCCCTCTGCTTCTGTCAAGGTCAGCGCTCTGTGACCACATTCCTGGCTTTACTAACAGTAAGAGAAGAGGCCCACACAAAGACATTCTTCATAATCACTGACGCTTAAGTCATCTCTTAACGTATGCTTAGATTTAAAACAGATATATACAATAAACATATGCTTAATCCTTTACATCCTACAAGTGACAGAGAGAACAGGATGTCATAATAAAAAGTGTCACTAGTTGTTTGTGGCACTTCAACACCTCCTCTGTCATCCTGGTAGGTCACTTTCCACTGTCCTAATAGCGTCTGTACGGGGGGACGAGATGGCAATTGCGGGGTCACGATAACTGTGACTCTCAACACCCCCTCTGTCATCTTGGTTCCCTGGTACCCGGCGGGAAGACTTGCATCTGTTGTTCCCTGGCTGGACAGCCAGACAGGATAGGGGCCACGTCGTTGCTTGGTAGCCGGCGGGAAGACTTGCATCTGTTGTTCCCTGGCTGGACGGCCCGACAGGATAGGGGCCACGTCGTTGCTTGGTAGCCGGCGGGAAGACTTGCATCTGTTGTTCCCGGCCAATGCACCCAGTTGTTGCCGTCTGAAGTACACAATGTCATAGTTCTTAAGCCTGCCACTTATATAGCCTGCCCATTCTCCTTCACCTTCGTCGGAGACGTCCTCCAATCCTGAGCTCCAGGAGAGCTTTCAGAGAAGGCCCCTTGCTGATAGGTCTCAGTTTGGCCGGTTTAGCTATCTTGTTCCGAGGTCTAGGAGGTTCGTCCCTTGGGTACCGAACTCTCTCCCTAGATCTTGACCTAGATGAGGACCTTGAGGATGCTCTGGAGCTTGACCTATCCCGGTCTTCCTCCATTTCTGAGTTCTGATCTGGATCAGTATACTCTTGTTTGCTACTTGCTGCGTCGTCCACCGACTCCGGGGGACAGCCCCCCCGTCTAAGAATACTCCTGGCCTGAGATAGGGCAGGTTCTGATCCTTCAGGTCCGAACTGTACTGTCGGCCTCCTTGTGTTCTGATGTGAGCACTACAACAGTGAGGTCCCTTCCCTTGTACCGACGTGCTACAACACGGAGGTCTCCTCTTGTGTTCTGTGAATTGCTCCTGTTAGCACTGGCTAGTTAGCCTGCTATTAGCTCCTGTTAGCAATGGCTAGTTAGCCTGCTATTAGCTCCTGTTAGCAATGGCTAGTTAGCCTGCTATTAGCTCCTGTTAGCAATGGCTCATTAGCCTGCTGTTATCATCTGTTAGCACTGGCTCATTAGCCTGCTGTCATCATCTGTTAGCACTGGCTCGTTAGCCTGCTGTTATCATCTGTTAGCACTGGCTCATTAGCCTGCTGTTAGCATCCGTTCACACTGGCTAGTTAGCCTGCTGTTGGCATCTGTCAGCACTGGCTCATTAGCCTGCTGTGAGCTCTTATTAGCTCTGGCTATTTAGCCTGTTGTGAGCTCTTGTTAGCTCTCGGCTAGTTAGCCTGATGTTAGCTCTGGCTAGTTAGCCTGATGTTAGCTCTGGCTAGTTAGCCTGCTGTAGACTCAGGCTATGTAGCATCTTGTAGACTCAGGCTATGTAGCATCTTGTAGACTCAGGCTATGTAGCCTCTTGTAGACTCAGGCTATGTAGCCTCTTGTAGACTCAGGCTATGTAGCCTCTTGTAGACTCAGGCTATGTACTGTAGCCTCTTGTAGACTCAGGCTATGTAGCCTCTTGTAGACTCGGCTCCTGCCGACAACGCCAGCCTGTATGATTACGCTGGTGACTCTTTAAACTGCCTGTCACAGTTGCTGGTTCCACTTCCGTCACAGTAGCAGGACTTTGCTCCTGCTAGCTTCTGGCTCGTTAGCCTGCTGTTCTCATCTGTTAGCACTGGCTAGTTAGCCTGCTGTTAGCATCTGTTAGCAATGGCTCGTCGGTAGGGCATGTCTTCAGTACCATTGCCAGCAAGGATGTCCTTCCTTTGCAGTAGTTCTTTCATACAAACTAGCAGTCTGTCCTGATTCTCTCGTGAGAACAGTGTCTCCTTGAAACTGGATTGGCGCAACCCCGAGTCAGTCGCCATGGGTTTTGCTCAGCAACGAATGTGCACATTTATAGTTATTATGTTTGTTTTTACTACTTTTTTTATCGAAGCATCACTGGCGGGGACGTCATACGACCGTCAGCGATTTCACAGACGCTGTGGTGTCATTCATAACAACACTGGCTGATAGTATCGTCCCCACAAAGAAGGCGAGGGTGTTCCCAAACCAGAAACCATGGATGGACAGTACCATCAGAGCAGCCCTGAACTCTCGCACCACTGCTTATAACCGGGGCAGAGAGTCAGGAAACATGGAAGAGTACAAGACAACAGTCTACACTCTGCGCAAGGCTGTCAAACTTGCTAAGAGGACATATGCCGACAAGATGGAGGCACAAATGGCACAGAATGACACAAGAGGCTTATGGCAGGGACTGAGGGCTATAACTGACTACAAAGTCAGCGCCCCCTCAATGGGGAGCGACGACGCCTCCCTTGCGGACCAGCTCAACACCTTCTACGCGCGGTTTGGTGCAAACAGTGGCACTGCTAGCCCAACGGCTAGTGACGTCACTGGTGCGCCGGCTGTTGTGGAGGGGGGGGGGGCATCCGCGGGGGGGCGGGGATGCTCTCTCATTGACGGTACACAGTGTGAGAAGAGCATTTATGCAGGTGAACACCAGGAAGGCTGCTGGCCCAGATGGTATAACAGGACGCATACTTAAGTCCTGTGCCAACCAGCTTGCCCCGGTGTTCACCGCCATATTTAATCAATCCCTGGCGGAGTCGGTGGTCCCTGCCTGCTTCAAGATGTCTACCATCATCCCTGTACCGAAGAAACCCTCCCCAACATGTCCAAATGACTACAGACCGGTGGCACTCACCTCTGTGGTCATGAAATGTTTTGAGAGGCTGGTCAAGGACCACATTTGTGCCTCCCTCCCCAGTGATATGGACCCTATGCAATTTGCATACTGGACAAACAGGTCCACTGACGACGCGGTCTCCCAGGTACTGCACAGCACCCTCTCCCACCTTGACCGTCAGAAGGGGGGCTATGTGAGACTGTTGTTCATTGACTACAGCTCAGCGTTCAACACCATAGTCCCCACCAGACTGGTGGACAAGCTGATCGAGCTGGGTCTGAGCTCCGCCCTGAGCGCCTGGGTACTGGACTTTCTGAGTGAAAGACCCCAGACGGTCAGGGTGGGGGGTCAGACCTCCAACACCATCACCCTGAGCATCGGGTCCCCCCAGGGCTGTGTTCTAAGCCCCCTGCTGTACTCACTCTACACACACGACTGTGTGGCCAAGTTCAGCTCCAACTCCATAGTGAAGTTCGCAGACGACACAGTGGTGGTGGGGCTGATCTCGGACAACGACGAGAAGGCCTACCGGGAGGAGGTTGAGGTACTGGAACGCTGGTGCCAGGACAACAGCCTGCTCCTGAACATTGGTAAAACCAAGGAGCTGATCGTGGATTATAGGAGAGGACAGCAGGAGACACACACACCACTGATGATTAACGGGGCTACCGTGGACAGGGTGAGCAGCTTTAAGTACCTGGGGGTCCACATCTCAGAGGATCTGACATGGTCAACACACATAGACACAGTAGTAAAGAAGGCGAAACAGCGCCTCTACCACCTGAGACAGTTAAGGAAGTTCAGAGTATCGGGGAAGATACTCCAGTCCTTCTACTCAGGAGCTGTAGAGAGCATCTTGACCGGAAACATCACTGCCTGGTATGGAAACAGCACGGCACAAGACAAGAAGGCCCTACAGAGAGTGGTGCGCTCAGCCGAGCGTACCACGGGTATTGCACTACCTCCCCTGCAGGTTCTATACAACAAGAGGTGCAAATCCAGAGCCTGCAGGATAATGAAAGACCCTCACCACCCCAATAACAGCCTGTTCCAGCTGCTGAGGTCAGGCAGACGCCTGCGAACCCCAGCTACTAGGACAGAACGGCTTAGGCTCAGCTTCTTCCCCCAGGCCATCAGAGCCCTGAACAATGAACATTGAGTGCCACAGAACACTGAACTATCCACACACAAGCACACATGAACACACACACGACACGCACGCTGTGCACGCTCACACACTAGCAGTCACTTAACACTTTAACATGAGCGGGCACACACTCATGCCGCACACTTATGGCCAAAAGGAAAGGCCACTTTAAATTAGAATAACAGGAACAGTGTATTGCACTACCAAAGCTACCTAGCATGTCCTATATGCTCTGTAAATAACTATGTACAGATACCGAGATGTCACACCATGTTACCTGTTACCTGTTTATTGCACAATGTTGTTTTTTTATTGGATTCTATTATATGTTGTAACACTGTATTGCACATCGTTGCGGGCAAGACCACCCGCATTTCATTGTATACTTGTATGCCGTGACAATTAAAACTCTTGACTTGACTTGACTTCCTTGTGTTCTGGTCTCTCCTTGTTGAGAAGGTCTCTCCTTGTGTTCTGACGTGAGCACTACAACAGTGAGGTTCCCTCTCTTTGCACAATAGGCTGTGGGTCATGAGTAGAGCTTTTTACTCTAGTGTGTGCTCCCAATTCATCCTTCGAGTGCTGGTTGCCAAGTTTTGACTTTAAGGCTCCCTAGGCCTTTGACTTTAAGGCTCCCTAGGCCTGTTAGTCGCAAGTAGTAAGTTTTGACTCTAAGTAAGCATTATGTTACTTCAAGTTCAAGTGACTTTAAGGCTCCCTAGGCCTGCTAAACTCTAAGTAAGCATTATGTTACTTCAAGTTTAAGTGACTTTAAGGCTCCCTAGGCCTTTGACTTTAAGGCTCCCTAGGCCTCCTAATCGCAAGTCGTTTTCTACTTAAGTTTTGACTCTAAGTAAGCATTATGTTACTTCAAGTTCAAGTGACTTTAATGCTCCATAGGCCTTGGACTTTAAGGCTCCCTAGGCCTGCTTGTCGCAAGTAGTAAGTTTTGACTCTAAGTAAGCATTATGTTACTTCAAGTGACTTTAAGGCTCCCTAGGCCTTTGACTTTAAGGCTCCCTAGGCCTTTGACTTTAAGGCTCCCTAGGCCTTTGACTTTAAGGCTCCCTACGCCTTCTAAACAGTCAGCAGTCATTTCGGTTCATATTCTTTCGGCTGTTGATACCTATTCAATTAGTATAAAGCCCAACTCACGGATGTTCTAAGCCCCAGAACCTCCGATCCGTTTTGACAGACCTATAAACCAGTGACTTGGCCGCCTAAGCACCACAGCGTCCTGTATGCTGAAGCTTCCAAGTCCCCACAAATCTGATAGGCCCGTCGGATATAGAGAGTCCCCCCGCGTCAAGGTGCTAAGCTTGATGAGAGTTTGCAGAGTCTCAATTTTTATCCATAGGCGCTGGTGAGTGTACATCTCATGCAGCTGATATGGTTGGTACGGGTGTAACCTACCAGATGGTTGCTGTCAGGAAATCCCCTTTGCCTTGAATGAAATAGATTACAAATGTTTTCGTCCTCTTTACTCTGGTTTAGAGAAAAGACAGACATCTTTACATAGTATACTTAAAATGTATACAAAATTAATGTAGTGTTCTATGTCATGTTTCTTCCTAAATGACAATAACACTATATATTATTCCTCTCGACAGATGAGCTGAGTGTCATGTGTCAGGGCCCCAGGAGGTAAGGATACTATTGATGTTTTTTCCTTCCGGGCTTTGAACTCCTCCCTTTTTGCCCTCATCTCTGCTTGCTGCTCTGGGGTTACTTTCTTCCCCATGTTTTCCCCTGGATCTGGACCGGGGGTCCTTAGTTCTATTTCCATCATTTGGGCCATTGAGGCCCTTTCGGAGATCTCCAGTCTTTTGAGATGTCTCAACATGCGAGCTAGCGCCTCCTGTGCTAGCTTCTCCTGAGCTAGCATCTCTTGTGCTAGCTTCTCTTGAGCTATTACTCAAGATGTTGAGTAATCAGAACTGTGTTCAGTTTCAGAGGTACTTAGCTCCCCATCATGTTCAGGCTCAGACTCAGTTTCACCTGAAGGTGTCATCTGTGGCCTCGGGTTCTGATCCCCGGTCTGAATGTCGCCATCCTCCTCCTCTGGGCCATAAAAAATGGAACAGTGCGCATAATTGATGTTCTTGGCCTTTAGGAACTCGTCTAAAGAGTCGAACACCTATGTCAGTGGAGGGAGACGCCGCTGCTCGTTTTGAGGTGGAGCCTTGCGCCTCACAAAGAGGAAGAATGATTACATCGTCTTCTTGGTTTTTTCCATTTCCAATATCCTGTGGCAGAACAGGGTCTCCATCTGTGGGTTCAAATGTCAGGTCCGACACGACCACACACATAACCATCCAGTCGTCATCCTTCTCCTCATTTTGTGGTGATTCCTCCACCGTCAGTTCCCTGTGGTCTAGATCTATGGATTGTTCACATTGAGAATCTTCATGATTCAACCCTTGCTCTTTAATTGAAGCTTCCGTCTTGACCGCACTTTCACACTGCATAAACAGTGTCTCAGGAGGCAGAGCGGTCGTCTGGCAATCAGAGGGTTCCTGGTTCGATTCCAGCTCGTCCCAGGTAGTGTGTCGAAGTGTCCTTGAGCAAGACACATAACCTTTAACTGCTCCAGTTTTGCAGGTTGGTACCCTGCATGGCTGCCTCCACTGTCTGTGGTGTTTAAGCTCTGCCTTTCTCTTGAAGCTCTTCCCACACTGGTCACAGCCGTAAGGTTTCTCTCCTGTGTGTACCATGTGGTGACTTTTAAGTTCTGTCTTCGTCTTGAAGTTCTTGTCACACTTGTCACAGCAGCAAGGTTTTTCTCCTGTGTGTATCATGTGATGTATTTTAAGTTTTGCCTCTCTCTTGAAGCTCTTCCCACACTGGCCACAACCGTAAGGTTTCTCTCCTGTGTGTATTATGTGGTGTCGTTTAAGGTGAGTCCTTCTCTTGAAGCTCTTCTCACACTGGCCACAACCGTAAGGTTTCTCTCCTGTGTGTACCATGTGGTGTTGTTTAAGTTCTGCCTTCGTCTTGAAGGTCTTCCCACACTGGACACAGCAGTAAGGTTTCTCTCCTGTGTGTACCATGTGGTGTTGTTTAAGGTGAGTCTTCGTCTTGAAGCTCTTTCCACACTGGTCACAGCAGTAAGGTTTATCTCCTGTGTGTACCATGTGGTGTTGTTTAAGTTCTGCCTTCGTCTTGAAGGTCTTCCCACACTGGGCACAGCAGTAAGGTTTCTCTCCTGGACCAGGTTTAGGGAGTTCTTTGGGTGTAAATCCCCCATTTTGTGTCCAGAATGAACTCTCATTGAGGGCGGAGCCCTCTTATCCATATATATGGGAGTGGAACAGGCAGTGCTCGGCCTGTTTCTATTCTATTCCCAACTCCTGGGTCCTGACCATGTTCCTGTGCCATCCCCTCCTGGGTGTGTCTCGCACAGGTGGAGTGGAGCTCAGGGCTTTCAGGGTTAGTGAAACCCCCTGAGCCTTCTCTCTCCGTGCTTGGAGGCAGAGTATCTGGTGTTTCCGCATATATCCTCCCTTGTACTGATAGGTGCCACATAATTTGAGCCCTCTGGTCTGAGTGACTCACTGCTTCCCTTGGTGTTCCCGAGGGACCAGACCATGTCTGGTTTCTGTACGCCAGTTTCTTCTGAGCTACCTGTGCCAGCTCCTCCTGAGCTAGCGTCTGTTGCACTAGCATCTGCTGTGCTAGCATCCTCTGTGCTAGCATCTCTTGTGCTGGCTTTTCTTGAGCTAGCTTCTCTTGAGCTAGCTTCTTCTGTGCCAGCTCCTCCTGAGCTAGCGTCTGTTGCACTAGCATCTGCTGTGCTAGCGTCTTCTGTGCTAGCATCTCTTGTGCTAGCTTCTCTTGGGCTAGCTCCTCTTGAGCTAGCTTCTTCTGCGCCAGCTCCTCCTGAGCTAGCGTCTGTTGCACTAGCATCTGCTGTACTAGCGTCTTCTGTGCTAGCATCTCTTGTGCTAGCTTCTCTTGAGCTAGTGTCTCTTGTGCTAGCATCTCTTGTGCTAGCATCTCCTGAGCTAGCTTCTCTTGAGCTAGCTTCTTCTGCGCCAGCTCCTCCTGAACTAGCATCTCCTGTGCTAGCTTCTCTTGAGCTAGCATCTGCTGCGCCAGCTCCTCCTGAGCTAGCATCTCCTGTGCTAGCTTCTCTTGAGCTAGCATCTGCTGTGCTAGCATCCTCTGTGCTAGCATCTCCTGTGCTGGCTTTTCTTGAGCTAGCTTCTCTTGAGCTAGCTTCTTCTGCGCCAGCTCCTCCTGAGCTAGCGTCTGTTGCACTAGCATCTGCTGTGCTAGCGTCTTCTGTGCTAGCATCTCTTGTGCTAGCTTCTCTTGGGCTAGCTCCTCTTGAGCTAGCATTTCTTGTGCCAGCTTCTCTTGAGCTAGCATCTCTTGTGCTAGCTTCTCTTGAGCTAGCGTCTCTTGTGCTAGCATCTCTTGTGCTAGCATCTCCTGAGCTAGCTTCTCTAGAGCTAGCTTCTTCTGCGCCAGCTCCTCCTGAGCTAGCATCTCCTGTGCTAGCTTCTCTTGAGCTAGCATCTGCTGCGCCAGCTCCTCCTGATTTAGCATCTCCTGTGCTAGCTTCTCTTGAGCTAGCATTTGCTGTGCTAGCATCCTCTGTGCTAGCATCTCTTGTGCTGGCTTTTCTTGAGCTAGCTTCTCTTGAGCTAGCTTCTTCTGCGCCAGCTCCTCCTGAGCTAGCATCTGTTGCACTAGCATCTGCTGTGCTAGCGTCTTCTGTCCTAGCATCTCTTGTGCTAGCATCTCTTGTGCTAGCTTCTCTTGGGCTAGCTCCTCTTGATCTAGCATTTCTTGTGCCAGCTTCTCTTGAGCTAGCATCTCTTGTGCTAGCTTCTCTTGAGCTAGCGTCTCTTGTGCTAGCTTCTCTTGGGCTAGCTCCTCTTGAGCTAGCATTTCTTGTGCCAGCTTCTCTTGAGCTAGCATCTCTTGTGCTAGCTTCTCTTGAGCTAGCGTCTCTTGTGCTAGCATCTCTTGTGCTAGCATCTCCTGAGCTAGCTTCTCTAGAGCTAGCTTCTTCTGCGCCAGCTCCTCCTGAGCTAGCATCTCCTGTGCTAGCTTCTCTTGAGCTAGCATCTGCTGCGCCAGCTCCTCCTGATTTAGCATCTCCTGTGCTAGCTTCTCTTGAGCTAGCATTTGCTGTGCTAGCATCCTCTGTGCTAGCATCTCTTGTGCTGGCTTTTCTTGAGCTAGCTTCTCTTGAGCTAGCTTCTTCTGCGCCAGCTCCTCCTGAGCTAGCATCTGTTGCACTAGCATCTGCTGTGCTAGCGTCTTCTGTGCTAGCATCTCTTGTGCTAGCTTCTCTTGGGCTAGCTCCTCTTGATCTAGCATTTCTTGTGCCAGCTTCTCTTGAGCTAGCATCTCTTGTGCTAGCTTCTCTTGAGCTAGCGTCTCTTGTGCTAGCTTCTCTTGAGCTAGCGTCTCTTGTGCTAGCATCTCTTGTGCTAGCATCTCTTGTGCTAGCATCTCCTGAGCTAGCTTCTCTTGAGCTAGGTTCTTGCTAGCATCTGCTGTTAGCTCCAGCTATTCAGCCTTTAATTAGCTCTGGCTAGGGAGCCTCCAATTAGCTCTGGCTTGGTAGCCGGCTGTTAGCTTCTGTTAGCTTCTGTTAGCTCTGGCTTGGTAGCCGGCTGTTAGCTTCTGTTAGCTCTGGCTTGGTAGCCAGCTGTTAGCTTCTGTTAGCTCTGGCTAGGTAGCCGGCTGTTAGCTTCCGTTAGCTCTGGCTTGGTAGCCGGCTCCTCTTGAGCTAGCATTTCTTGTGCCAGCTTCTCTTGAGCTAGCATCTCTTGTGCTAGCTTCTCTTGAGCTAGCGTCTCTTGTGCCTAGCATCTCTTGTGCTAGCATCTCCTGAGCTAGCTTCTCTAGAGCTAGCTTCTTCTGCGCCAGCTCCTCCTGAGCTAGCATCTCCTGTGCTAGCTTCTCTTGAGCTAGCATCTGCTGCGCCAGCTCCTCCTGATTTAGCATCTCCTGTGCTAGCTTCTCTTGAGCTAGCATTTGCTGTGCTAGCATCCTCTGTGCTAGCATCTCTTGTGCTGGCTTTTCTTGAGCTAGCTTCTCCTGAGCTAGCATCTGTTGCACTAGCATCTGCTGTGCTAGCGTCTTCTGTGCTAGCATCTCTTGTGCTAGCTTCTCTTGGGCTAGCTCCTCTTGATCTAGCATTTCTTGTGCCAGCTTCTCTTGAGCTAGCATCTCTTGTGCTAGCTTCTCTTGAGCTAGCGTCTCTTGTGCTAGCTTCTCTTGAGCTAGCGTCTCTTGTGCTAGCATCTCTTGTGCTAGCATCTCTTGTGCTAGCATCTCCTGAGCTAGCTTCTCTTGAGCTAGGTTCTTGCTAGCATCTGCTGTTAGCTCCAGCTATTCAGCCTTTAATTAGCTCTGGCTAGGGAGCCTCCAATTAGCTCTGGCTTGGTAGCCGGCTGTTAGCTTCTGTTAGCTTCTGTTAGCTCTGGCTTGGTAGCCGGCTGTTAGCTTCTGTTAGCTCTGGCTTGGTAGCCAGCTGTTAGCTTCTGTTAGCTCTGGCTAGGTAGCCGGCTGTTAGCTTCCGTTAGCTCTGGCTTGGTAGCCGGCTCCTCTTGAGCTAGCATTTCTTGTGCCAGCTTCTCTTGAGCTAGCATCTCTTGTGCTAGCTTCTCTTGAGCTAGCGTCTCTTGTGCTAGCATCTCTTGTGCTAGCATCTCCTGAGCTAGCTTCTCTAGAGCTAGCTTATTCTGCGCCAGCTCCTCCTGAGCTAGCATCTCCTGTGCTAGCTTCTCTTGAGCTAGCATCTGCTGCGCCAGCTCCTCCTGATTTAGCATCTCCTGTGCTAGCTTCTCTTGAGCTAGCATTTGCTGTGCTAGCATCCTCTGTGCTAGCATCTCTTGTGCTGGCTTTTCTTGAGCTAGCTTCTCTTGAGCTAGCTTCTTCTGCGCCAGCTCCTCCTGAGCTAGCATCTGTTGCACTAGCATCTGCTGTGCTAGTGTCTTCTGTGCTAGCATCTCTTGTGCTAGCTTCTCTTGGGCTAGCTCCTCTTGATCTAGCATTTCTTGTGCCAGCTTCTCTTGAGCTAGCATCTCTTGTGCTAGCTTCTCTTGAGCTAGCGTCTCTTGTGCTAGCTTCTCTTGAGCTAGCATCTCTTGTGCTAGCATCTCTTGTGCTAGCATCTCCTGAGCTAGCTTCTCTTGAGCTAGGTTCTTCTGAGCTAGCATCTGCTGTTAGCTCCAACTATTCAGCCTTTAATTAGCTCTGGCTAGGGAGCCTCCAATTAGCTCTGGCTTGGTAGCCGGCTGTTAGCTTCTGTTAGCTTCTGTTAGCTCTGGCTTGGTAGCCGGCTGTTAGCTTCTGTTAGCTCTGGCTTGGTAGCCAGCTGTTAGCTTCTGTTAGCTCTGGCTAGGTAGCCGGCTGTTAGCTTCCGTTAGCTCTGGCTTGGTAGCCAGCTGTTAGCTTCTGTTAGCACTGGCTTGGTAGCCGGCTGTTAGCTTCTGTTAGCTCTGGCTTGGTAGCCAGCTGTTAGCTTCTGTTAGCTCTGGCTTGGTAGCCGGCTGTTAGCTTCTGTTAGCTCTGGCTTGGTAGCCGGCTGTTAGCTTCCGTTAGCTCTGGCTTGGTAGCCGGCTGTTAGCTTCCGTTAGCTCTGGCTTGGTAGCCAGCTGTTAGCTTCTGTTAGCTCTGGTTTGATAGCCGGCTGTTAGCTTCTGTTAGCTCTGGCTTGATAGCCGGCTGTTAGCTTCTGTTAGCTCTGGCTTGGTAGCCGGCTGTTAGCTTCTGTTAGCTCTGGCTTGGTAGCCGGCTGTTAGCTTCCGTTAGCTCTGGCTTGGTAGCCGGCTGTTAGCTTCTGTTAGCTCTGGCTTGGTAGCCGGCTGTTAGCTTCCGTTAGCTCTGGCTTGGTAGCCGGCTGTTAGCTTCTGTTAGCTTCCGTTAGCTCTGGCTTGGTAGCCAGCTGTTAGCTTCTGTTAGCTCTGGCTTGGTAGCCGGCTGTTAGCTTCTGTTAGCTCTGGCTTGGTAGCTGGCTGTTAGCTTCTGTTAGCTCTGGCTTGGTAGCCAGCTGTTAGCTTCTGTTAGCTCTGGCTTGGTAGCCGACAATGCCAGCCTGTATGGCTGCGCTGATGTCTCTCTAAACTGCCAGACATTTAGAGAGGGGGTTTTCTTTACTTTCTTTTTCTTTAATCCAACTTTGCGGCCTCAACCGCTCCACCAGCAATGCCCACAAAAACGCAGATGCCTTTTAATTTGCCACTGCTTTCCACTGAGGGCCATACAGATCAATATCCTTTGTCTGGCGCATTCTAAAGCGGAAGGTTATGGCTTCCTAGTGCTGATAAGAGCACATTCAAGTAAGGTTTAAACTCCCTTTTGTAATCTGTTCATTTCAGGGTTCTCCGTTATCAATATTCTAGTTTATCTTATTTGGCTGTATCTCATACCGATCTCAGCCCGAACTCAGGGACGCCATGTTGAAAGCCGACGGGTTGTCTCTATCTATCTCAAATCACCTACTCGAGATAGACTCCTGTGGCCGCCCGATATCCCCCAGCGAGGTGCTAAACTCGCTAAGTTCTCGGGTCAATTACTATTCCTAATCACGCTTACTTCATAGTCACTAGTTAGTTATATCCAGTTGATATGAAATATAAGCATAGAAGAGTTGTTAACCTCTTCTTTGTTTGTAATAAACCGAATGTATGTCTGGGAGAACTCTTTTGCCTATAATAATAGTAATTATATTATCACCATCACCGTCACCACCATTTTCATCATTTTTTAGGAAAGGCCTGTAATGCTAATCATTTGAAAGCCTGATGATATTACTACTCTTTTAATAAGTATTACTACTGCCAATAGTGTAATATTAGCGCAATAACACTTAATAATCATTTGCAAGCCCCAGTACCTCCTATCAATTCGACAGGTCCATCAATCGTCCGGCCCTGCAGTGGCTAGACTCTCAGTTTCCCACAAATCTAATGGAGCCCGTCGAACACAGAGATACCGGCGCCTGCAAACAACTAACAGTGCCATATATACATATATATTATATCCTTTATATAACTTTAGCTGAAAAGCAGTAACCAGCAATTGATTCAATCTGCATGGCTTCCAGAATATAGCTATACCGTTTTACCTCAGATGAGAGCAGGGCGAGGCCAACATCGTGACACATTGCGATAGAACGGCACGAAGGAAAGCAGTCCACGAATTCAATAAGTATTTAAACAAAGTTGTTTTAATTAGAAAAAGTAAGTTACAAAGATTCTGTCTTGAAAATGTCCAATCCAGTTAAAATAAGTATAAAACAAAACATCTCTCATAGCTTAGCAAAAACTCTCTTTGTCGCTATCATTTAAAAGATTTAACTAAGAGCTTAGCATAGCTCTTCAAAATCTAAAGAGGATTCTTCATAGGGAGGTTTACTAAAAAATTGCCAGGCCATGCCCCATACACCGCTCGACATTGCCTGGCTCTATAAAAACTCAAAATGGAATGATCTAAAAATCTGACTGGGATCAAGCGAGCTGGCCTTTATATACAGGTTCTGCATCATATCAAGACCTCTTACTATTGGTCTAAATACAGTGATGTCATAGTGATGTCATTCTACCAGCCAATCAACACATAACACATAAAAATGACCACTCCTCCCTTTTCCAGCCGTTACTGTAACTTGAGAAAGTAATAGATTTCTTATGGCTGGGGAAAGCCCCTAGGATTCCATCTGCCTCTAGCAGGCTAGTAGAGGCCCACAAGGTCATTCACATGAAGCACATTCCTAAAGGCGTCCAGCATTATTGAATGAAACAATTGCCCTGCTGTGATATACAGTACATGGTCCTTCTAGCATGAAATAGCCTAATACGCTTATATATATATATACAGATATATACAGATATATATATATACATGTACAATACAGTACTCATATACTTAAACATTATTGGATGTGTTTTACACATCATACATGTGTTAAAACATCTTATACAACGGCATGCAAATTTCTCGATTCTGATTGGCCATTTACACGTCTTTATTGGCAACAATCCACGGTCCTGGGCTCAGGACCCGCCCACAACCGAATCACATATCACTCCCCGGCTCACTCCGGGAGAAAACAAGATCGCGGACAACAAATGGTTATGTTGAAAGCACCATAACGACTAAATATGAAGCGATTCTGTCAAGGGGAATGTGTTAGTCCTTTAAACAATGTTGGATGATGTAATTGATGGGTCTTGAGTCAATCTAGAACAAAAGAAAAATCGCGGATTGATTGATTGATTAATTGATTGATTTAAATGTCTTCCTTCCTACTTTCTACTGACTGCAGCGTTCTCTCTCACACTGTCCGACGCTGGCGTACCCACAAACACACACACACACATACACACACACACACACACACACACACACACACTGTGACACACACACACACACACACACACACACACACACACACACACACACACACACACACACACACTCCTGTCTGCAACAGCGGGGGAGTCAGACTGAGAGAGAAGCAGCGCTGTTTTAAGTGAGCATGGTCTATTGAATTGATTGATTGGTTGATTGCTAATTTTATTACTGTACCCCTGGTTTCCAACTGGTTAAGTTTAGGCTAAAAGAAATAAATAAAAAAATAGGGCGAAGAAAACGTTTTTTTCCTATAGGGCAAAGAAAACGTTTTAATTTGTTTTACCTACTTTATATAGAAGCATCTAAGAATGAAGTTCTATGGAAAGTAGGTCTACATTCCCTTAACAATTGTGTGTATTGAGCCGTACTGTATTGTACCCATTCTGCATCTGGTAATAAAATTGTCAATCAATCATTCCAATAATACACAGTTGGATGTGTTAGTTGGTTGGATGCACTTCAAGCTGCTTCCACATGAGGCAACTTCTCTCAATCATTCCAATAATACACAGTTGGATGTGTTAGTTTGGTTGGATGCACTTCAAGCTGCTTCCACATGGAGGCAACTTGTCTTTTTTGTAGTTGTGGGAACTACTTTTTCTGGCGGATGGTTTTTTCAATAAATCTTCGATTAATGTGTGTTTATTGTATAGAAATAAGGTTGGATGAATCTGGCAGTTGTATAAAAGCTTTACACCACTTGTAGTCGTGATTTGTGACCAATAAACCATGCCTAGGGGGGTCTAACGACCCTCGGCTGCGCCTCGGGCCTAACGACCACCCCTAGGCATGGTTTATTGGTCACAAACCACTCCTGCGCGTGATGTAATGCTTAAATACAGAGGTTCTCCCTCTGCTTCTCCCTCTGCTTCTGTCAAGGTCAGCGCTCTGTGACCACATTCCTGGCTTTACTAACAGTAAGAGAAGAGGCCCACACAAAGACATTCTTCATAATCACTGAAGCTTAAGTCATCTCAACGTATGCTTAGATTTAAAACAGATATATACAATAAACATATGCTTAATCCTTTACATCCTACAAGTGACAGAGAGAACAGGATGTCATAATAAAAAGTGTCACTAGTTGTTTGTGGCACTTCAACAGATACCAATATGCATTCCATGCAAATCATTCAGAGCGAGAGGGGGGAGGGATAGTTTGTTTCTCACATTGTCGCTGTCTGTCGTTGAACTCACTGCTCTCTGAAAGGCTCTCTCGACTCGTGAGGCTATCTGGGCCATGGGGCTGCATATTTCTCCAACAAATCATTTATTTATAAAACCGTTTATAAGATCTATTTTCTGGTATTCCAAGTTTAGTCAGGATAATAGAACCTGCATTATCATTCTCGAGAATACAGTTTTCATTGGCCGTGTTTCCAGCTCCTCACGGACCCGACGGAACGTTATGAATTAAAAGTTTATTCTGGAGCATATGAGCAAATTCAGTAACTTTCTGAACTTGTAAGTCGCTTTGGATAAAAGCGTCAGGTAAATGTACATATCCCTTACCTACTCTTACTAGTTACTATATCTTATCATTAACGTTAACTTTGTCTATTTTAAACGGCATTCGAGAATATGTTCCAGAGACGTGGCATCGATGGAGTGCTGTCACAGCACAGCATAAAATACATCGTAATTGCAGTTGCATTATTGCATATTATATTATATTATAATATAATATAATATAATATAATATAATATAATATATATTATTATTATATATTGTAATTGTTAGGCTATTTGGGCGGCTGAGTGGCGCAGTGGGCAAGGCGCTCGCCACTAACGCAGGATATGCTGGTATCGAGCCCAGCTCTCAACAT
Organism: Notolepis coatsorum; assembly: GCF_963971535.1. NCBI lineage: Eukaryota > Metazoa > Chordata > Actinopteri > Aulopiformes > Paralepididae > Notolepis > Notolepis coatsorum. Next base: position 134,399,354 of record NC_140167.1, on the reverse strand, counting down.
TGCTACCGGCTTGGCCGGCCGTCATACTAACACAATTGGCAGTGTTAGAGGGTGGGAAAGCCGGTGGGTGGGGATTGGACGTTGTGGACAGCGACTCCTACAGGTCGGTTGGGTGACGCCGGTACGGCGGAAACAGGAAGTATCGGGGGCAGCGTGAGCCTCCCACGCATTACTCCTCGCCACTGAGAGTTCGAGCTGTTGCCGTGAAAAGATGCGACATGCTGCCTCCTCGTGTACCGGAGGGGACACATGATGCAAGGCTTCTATCCTCACTACAGCCGACCAGTGGGAGGCATAGTCTAGCAACGTTCAAGACAGGGGAGGGAAGAATTGGAAACACGAAATTGGGATGGGAGACAAATGGAAAATGGGGAGAGAATGTGGATAAAAAATTGTTTTTGGCTATTTGAATCCACCATTTAGGGCTGAACCAGGGGTCTCAAACTCGCGGCCCGTGGGCCAATTGTGGCCCGCTGGATGATATTTTGTGGCCTCCTACTTGACATCAAAGTTTAGTGTTAGTGCGGCCCGCGCGCAACTTTTTGCCGAGTCGTTGCGCGAGTTGGAAGTTTTATTTATTTTATCACTTGTAGGCTACCATAGCACAGGCTCATTACAGCAACGTTACATTAGTGACTTGGTTGAAACGTGATTCCGGAGTGATAAAGTGTGTAGACTCCTTTACCTATAAGCCTACTGCGAGGGGCAAGTGGGCTGGCTTGAGTTAGACGCGTGCTTGAAGAATTCAATGTCCAGAGAGCTTGTATCATTTTCGATATGCCAATCCTTTTATTGACCATTATCAACCAAATAATATAATACAAAAAACTCTTTTCCTAATTACACTGAACGCCGACCTATACGGCACATCAACACGAACACGGTCAAAAACTGTTTGGTTATCCCCTTGCACACCTGCCGCTCGTCACCCACTGATCAGTATAAATGGGTAACGACTTGGTGGTGGTTGCCATGGTGACTGATAATGCCAAACCTCTGCACCGTCAGTTAAAATAAAACTAAATAAACAGATGGGCATTTTAGCTCCAACACACCGGCCCCTAATTGTTCATGGCAGGAGGCCAGGAACAATTCAAAATAATATTTACATAATGGAGCCAATACATTTATACAAAAGAACTCAAAAAAAACAATTCTCTGAATTAGAAGCTTTAAATTGCAGCTTCTTGAAGCAAGCAAAGTTTATTTACTGGTCTATCCAGTGTGCTCGTTTTTGTCTTCACTCGTGCAGAATGCACCAGTCCTTTCCTGTCGGGATAGGTCTCCAGGACTCTTCCAAGTAACCAGGAACCACGTGGAGCTGTAGCGTCAGCGATCAATACAATGTCTCCAGGGACAAGACTTTGTCTCTCCTTACTCCACCTCTGCCGCTCCTATAGCAAAGGTAAGTATTCTCTCAGCCAGTGTTTCCTGTTCCATTTTGTCTGCATCCTCATGACTCCGTTTCTTTTATGACTCATCTCCAATAGAGTCTTTCGTAGTTTCAGGATCCAAGCAACTGACCTCTTCAACCTTTTCTAGTTAGAAAGTAGGTGATCAGTTGGTGTGTGGCACTTGGTGCATCGACAATTACTGCATTGATGTTGAGATCCTTTTTGACCTCAGGGTCATCAGCAGAAATTGTTGTACTCCAAGATACCATCTGGCCACTCTTCCTCTGGTTTCCAAAGAAACTCAGGGCCCTCAATCCAACTTCTGTTGGTCAGCAAATCATCCACCGTAACTCCCCTTGAAGTTTTGTCAGCAGGGTTCTGAGTGGTATGACTGTACCTCCACTGCGTGACATCAGATGTTCTTTGGATGGCAGAAATCCTGTCTCGGTGGAACTTATCATCTCTCCCAAACCTCCTTTTCAGTCCAAGGATGCGTTGCCTAGCAACAAACTGATTGTTTGGCAGAGACACTTCTTTCCTTTTAAAGGGAAGCTCCAAGGTGTAATGTCCGTCCTGACGTTTGCATGAATCAGTCATGATTTCCATGAACTTCAAATCATCCCTCGACATTTCCCCTTTGCCTTCTGATGACCTTTCATTAAAATCATGGTCCTCCAGATTAGTTATAGAGATCCTATTAACAATAGCAGCGGGGTAGACACTCTGGCTCCGCTGCTCACTGTAGCCTGAAAGGGGACCATTAATGACCCACCCTAATAGGGTCTTAATGGCATATGGCCCATTGCCATGACTATTCACAACTTCCCAAGGTTCAAGCAATTTGGAGGCATTGGTACCTATCAATAACTCCACATCAGCCCGAATCCGAGGAAGGGCCACCCCATCTAAGTATGGCCACTTAGCCAACTCCTCTTGGCTAATGATGTTACTCGTGGTTACGGGCATCCTCTTCTGGGTGTAGACCTTGGGCAGGTCCTAGAACTGTTTCCTAGTGAGGCTGGAGATCTCCAAGTCTGTCAGCATGTAGCTGGACACAGATGCCTTTGGGCCCATGGTATGTAAGCTGATTTGTGTTTTCCTTCCTGTAAGGTTCAGCCTTCTCATTAGGGTTTCTGAACAAAATGTGTCAGTGCTGCCTGGATCTAAAAATGCATATGTTGTAATGATGTTGTCTCCCTCGCCGGACTTCACCTGTACAGGCAAGATTGACAGAGCCCCATTGCTGCTTCCGGCCCCCGTTTGTCCACATGTCTGCAAAAAAAAAATCTGTGCGTTACTCACTGAAGGTTTCTTTGGCTGGTTTGTGTTGCTTGCTCTCTCCTTCTGATTTATATGAAGAACACTGGGATGGTTTTGGCTGCACACCTTGCAAGTCAAGCGCTTCTCGCAATTCCTGCTAAGATGTCCAATGCGAAGGCAGCCAAAACAGATTCCTTTTTGCCTTATAAAAGTAATCTTGTCCCTGTGTGTCTTCTCCTCCATCTGAGGACATTGATCCAGAGTGTGGTTTTTAGAGCAACACACACAAGTGTTGGTGTTGTGAGCACATGCATTTATTTGCTTTGCAGGGGTTTCGATAGTAACTGTGGTTGCAAAACTGTCTCCTATGAATTTGGGTTTAATTTGTGATTTCATTCTGTTCATGTTCATAGGTCTACTTCCTGTATTTGGTGGTGTATTTTGAATGTCTCCGAAGACTGGGTCTGAGACAATCTTTACCTGGCGCTCAATGAATGTGACAATATCCATGAATTGTGGTCTGCGATGGTGTTTTTCCATTATCGAACATACAGAGACTCTCCAATTCTCTCTGAGCTTGTATGGAAGCTTTGAAATCAATACTTTCATGTTCGCTGGCATATCGAGTTCCCTCATGTACTGGACATTCTCCATAGCATTACAGCACTCCCGAAGGAAAAGAGCATAGGCTTGAAGAGATTTTATGTCTTCAGCCTTCACTAGCGGCCAGTTGAGCATCTTCTCCATGTAAGCTGCTGTGATTTTATATTCATCTCCAAAGTGTTGTTCAAGTAGGTACTTTGCCATATCATAGCCTCTGTCTGGAGCCATGTGTTGACAGCTACGTACAAGCTCTTTAGGCTGACCCCTGGTGTACTTCTCCAAGAAGTACAAACAATCACCTCTGTTTCTCGTGTTCTTCTCCACACAATGAACAAAGGCTCTGACAAAGGTTCTGTACTGCAGAGGATCCCCATCAAAATATGGAATCTCTCTTGGTGGCAGTAAGTGAGTGGTTTGTTGCTCCACTAGCATTGCTGTTATCTCATTTTGTCTTTTTAATAGGTTACATACAACTGAGGTTTCATTGCTTTGGGGTGAAATTACAGTTGGGGTCATTAGCTGCACAGGAGGGTCCATGTGAGTTGTATTGTCCTGTTCTCCATCCCAAGACACATGTTGTCTTTGTAAAGATGGCGGTTGTGTTTGAATGAGGGTTGGCTGTAACAGCATAGATTGTTGTCTTTGCCAAAATGGGGGCGGTTGAATGGGTGTTGGCTGCACCAAGTGCATAGGTTGTTGTATTTGCCAGGGTGGTGGTTGTTGAATGGGTGCTTGTTGCTGTTGCATAGCTTGTGGTATTTGCCAGGGTGGTGGTTGTTGAATGGGTGCTTGTTGCTGTTGCATAGCTTGTGGTTTCCATAGTGATGGTTGTTGCACATATGATTGCTGTGCAGATGGTTGCTGCAGTTCTGGTGGTTGCATAGATGGTTGCTGTGGTAGTGATGTATATTCTTTTGCATGAGGATTGAGAGTGACTGAGGGTTCCTTTAACCTTGTTCCTTTCCTGTAGTAGGAGTCCATTCCATCGGACTGTGTGAGTGAAAGAGCTTGGTGACTGGGGGATTGTAATACTGCTATTCTTGCGTTGGTAGCTGCCAATTGTGCATCAAGCTCCATCGTTTCCTTTTTCTTTTTCAGGATCTGTTCCTGCTCTTCCAGAGCGTGTTTATCCTTTTTCAGGATCTGTTCCTTGGCTTCCTGAGCGTGTTTCAGGATCTGTTCCTGCTCTTCCAGAGCGTGTTTATCCTTTTTTAGCATTTGTTCCTGCTCCTCCAGAGCGTGTTTATCCTTTAACGCTGCAGCGCGAATCACAAGTGAAGCTCTATCTGCCTCGGCCTGTAAGTGAGCTGCTGAGGTAGAAGATCTGCTGGACCTGCTGGACCTGCTGGTACCAGACCTTGTGTGACCTTTGTGAGCAGATTTTTTACTTCCCACATTAGAAATGCTGTCATTTGGATTAATTAGATGTTGCACGTCCTCCTCATCCTTATTAACACTTTCCACATTAGAAATGCTGTCATTTGGATTAATTAGATTTTGCACATCCTCCTCATCCTCATTAACACTTTCCACAGGTTGTGTAATTTTTGTCCATGCATTCATGTGATCAATAAAGTCATTGACATTGATCATTTTGGCTTTGAACCAAATGTCATGTTTTCCCCTTTCCTCAGGAGGTACTATTGGCAACAGAGCCTCCTGGTTTGCTTCTGCTTCCTTGCATATGTGGAGATATTGCATAAATGCGCATTGCACCTCCTGTTTGCATCCACTTTGCATTAACCCCAAAATCGTTTTTTGCAAGTTAGAAGCCTTGTTAAATTTAGATTTATGTAATTTATGTAATGTGTCAATTTTATCCAATAGGGCTTTTGGTGTTAATTTGCTCTTGCGTTTTGTGACCTGCTGATCGGTATCAACATTGTGTGTGATTTGACCTGTGTCCACCTCGGACTGTGTTTTAGCCACTGTGGGTGTGGGCTGTGACTTTTCAACCAATGAAGGTTGTTTACAATGCGTTTCAGCCGTTGCGGGCTGTTCAACCATAACGCTGGTCTCGGTTGGATTCTGAACACCTTTATCAGAATTCATATCAGCAATATAAGACCAACAGATTCAATATGAAACGGTACCTTTGGTTAAATCACAATAAACAAAACCCACAGTTAATCATCACATGACGTTCTAACCAAACCTTAATAGACACACACACACGAACGGGTTGCACAACCATATACCACCAATGCATTGGAATTTTCCCTTTTTATATTTTCTCATTAAAATGTCTAAGTTTCCCGTGTGCACACATTTGTTTTTTATATGGCCATATAAGATATAACGGTAGCGCGCTACATACCTGTTCGTTGCGCAGCGCTGTCGGGGCCGTTTGACTTTATTCTTTGAACTTCGAAAAGTCTTCAAACAGCGCTCCTTGTCCGAGCGCTATTCAACTTCAAACAGCGCTCCTTGTCTGAGCGCTATTCAATAAACTGCTTGCGCGCAGGACAGCTCCCTGGTCCGTCCGCTCGCCCAAATGGTGCTGGGGCAGCTCAGCTGGTGCCGTCCACTCCCCGACGGTGCTGGGCAGCTCCTCCCGGTCCGTCCGCTCGCCCAAATGGTGCTGGGGCAGCTCAGCTGGTGCCGTCCGCTCCCCGACGGTGCTGGGCAGCTTGGTCCAGATTGTCCACGTTCCGCGCAATTCCAAGCGAAACGGTGAACCAAACAGTTGTCACTAATGTCTTTCAGCGGCCTCAAAAATCAAAACACTGTCCCGCTGATCAGCTGTTGAATCTTGAGCGCAGAGCGCGCTGTCTCGCTGATCAGCTGTTTGAATTAATCTTGAGCGCCGAGCGCGATTATCCTCGTCTTCCAATAAGTAACAAAGGCAATTGTTCATTTCAAATGAAGAGCCTTAGTTTTTGACTAATGTAGACTCCTTTACCTATAAGCCTACTGCAAGGGGCAAGTGGGCTGGCTTGAGTTAGACGCGTGCTTGAAGAATTCAATGTCCAGAGAGCTCGTATCATTTTCGATATGCCAATCCTTTTATTGACCATTATCAACCAAATAATATAATACAAAAAACTCTTTTCCTAATTACACTGAACGCCGACCTATACGGCACATCAACACGAACACGGTCAAAAACTGTTTGGCTATCCCCTTGCACACCTGCCGCTCGTCACCCACTGATCAGTATAAATGGGTAACCACCCCCTGTGGTGGTTGCCATGGTGACTGATAATGCCAAACCTCTGCACCGTGAGTTAAAATAAAACTAAATAAACCGATGGGCATTTTGGCTCCAACAAAGTGGAAGGAAATCCTCAAAATGTTCCGCTATCTCCTCTGCAAGCAGTGCCCTGCATGTCTGGCTGTACTGCTCCACTGTCTGTGTCTGTGTCTGTCTACTCTGGTCCAATCACATTCAGTGTCCCGTCAGCGGTTTTTTCCCCCACCCACAGTCTGCGAATCAGAAGCAGAGTAGGGCGGGTCTTCACGGAATGCGTGTCGTCTCTTTCAACGGGTCCGAGTCAGAGTGAGAGTTGACAGCGCATCTATATGTAGTTTCATCTGCAGGTACTGTAGCTAGTAACTTCGTTCCCAGTTTTATCTCCGTGAGATAAATGTAGCTAGTAGCCTAGTTTCGCCAGCAGGCAGCTAGTAGAAAAATATGGCATGTTGAAAGATGGCCAGTAAAAGAAACTCGACAGTGAAAATCGCTGCAATTCAAAGGTGAATGGACTGTAAAATATGCGTGCATCCTCCCAGCACCAAACCAATGTGCCTAATATGCCAAGAAACGGTAGCTCTTGTGAAGAATATCAATTTGAAACGTCACTACGAAACAAAACAGTTATTTTGATGCAACCTTTCCTCAAAAATAAATGGAATGAAATCATCATATCAAGCTGCAAGCAGAATTATTGTTAAATCTATGTCACAACGAGAAAAAGCGACCAAGTCCTCACTCAGTGGCATGGGTTTTGGCTAAACACAAGAAGCCATTCTCTGATGCATACATAATAAAATAATGTATGAGTGATGGAAACAAAAGCAAATCCCCCTCAGATAGCACAGCACAGAATAACTGAAATACTGGCTGGTGATTTGATTAAACAGCTTTGTGATAAAATAAAAAAATGCACAGTGCATTTCCATAGCTGTGGATGAGTCCACTGACACCACTGAGAAGCCTATGTTCTGGGAGACAATACCGCGGAGACAATACCGCTTGGTCGAAATTTGAAAAGGGGAAAACAATCCCAAACGGTTTAGATTGAAAACGAATAACATTAAAAAAGATGAGAGTAGCCGTTTGTGTAACCGGTAACCCCCCCCACAAATCAATGCAGGTGGAAGATAATCGTATTCGTGCATGCGTGCGTGTGCATGTGTGTGATAAGACTGGGGGTCCAGACCTATAATCATAAGTGATTGTTAGTCTGGGTGGTAATTTCATTTATTTTGAGTACTTAACACCCATTAGAGACAAAAGGAAAAAAATTAATAAGGGCAAAACATATAGGGAGGTATAGTGGTTACGTCATTTTAGTTTTTTCCTGTTCCACCCTCTGTTCCACTTAATGTATTTCCCCATTGACCATTTTTAAATCGGCTTGTTTTAGATAAATAAAGCATTAACGTTGGCATGGTGTACCTTTCTGTGCGTATTTATCAACAATCTATAGCTCAACATGAAAATATTCGCAATTAATCGCAAAGGTAGCAAAATAACAACGTTTATGTTTTCGTTCGCTGGGAAACGACACTGCTATTTGGCGCTGCTGACTGACGTCACCACAGCGTAGCCTCCTGCCTGTAGTCACAGACCTAGGATCAGATTTCCCTTACATTCCATAAGCTTAACAATTCGTACAATGGGAAAATAACTGACCCTGAATCTGTGGCTAGTATCTCTCTGGTGATCATAACCATCAAATACCATATTTGTATTTATATTTTAAATCGTATTAAACGTTATTTTGCTGCATATTAAATCACTGTAAATACTAATGTAAATCATTGTAGGGAGGGATTGATGAGAGACAGGATTTTGTAGGGACCGACGAAACAGGGAGTTAGTTTACGGGAAACGGACTTGAGCGGCAGGTCCCGAGACGAGAGCCACAACATCTGACCTGGTTGATAGTCGGGAGCTGGGGTCCGGTGGCGGTTGGCGAAGCGACGGTTCTGGTCCATAGAGCGGAGAAGCGCGGCCCTTGTGTCCTCCCAAATTCTCCTGCAGCGGCGGAGGTGGTCCTGCACCGATGGAACAGCGATCTCCTCCTCCTTGGCAGGGAACAGCGGGGGTTGGTAGCCCAAAGAGGACTCAAAGGGGGACCGACCTGTGGCCGCTGAAGACAGAGAATTGTGGGCGTATTCGATCCACGGCAGGAAGGTGCTCCAGCCGGAGGGGTCCCGGGCTGTCACGCAGCGGAGGGCAGATCCCAGGTCCTGGTTGGCCCGCTCCAACTTGCCGTTGGTCTGCGGGTGGTACCCGGAGGAGAGGCTGACCTTGGCCCCCAGGGTCCGACAGAAAGCCCTCCAGATCTGGGAGATGAATTGAGGGCCCCTGTTGGAGACGATGTCCACCGGGATCCCGTGGAGGCGAAAGACGTGGAGTTTAAGTTTATTTGCATCCCCATTAGCCACAGGAGTGGCACCCTCTCTGCAGTTTCCTGACTCAGGATGTGACGGGGTCCTCTCTCGATCTCCTTTGATTCTCTCATAAACAGGCGTAGTCGGAAAGATCTCGTTGGTGGGTTTTTATTTCCCGCCTCCCCAAAAGTGCAGAGGTGATATAGTTTTACAAAAAATGTGAAAAGTGAAAGTAACGTAAAACAAAATACCCTATACTTACTATATCTAACAAAAGTGGAAAAAGAGAAAACAAATAAACAAAACACAATATACTTAATACTTAACACTACACAAAGTCTAAATACACAATATACACTACTACTTCCACTACAAGCAATACCAACACGTTTTACTAGGGATTCCGGTTACCTTCACTGTAACTCAGTCCATTCAAGACTGACCTCCCTGGGCCAACGCAGCTCCCTTGTATCCAATAGCCCATCCCACTAGGCTTTAAACAGGATGTACATATTATTATTCTTATTAACACATTAAACCAATTCCTACACACAAAGTCAAAGTCCTTACCGGCTGCTCGTTGGTTTGGGGCAGAGCTGGGGTTACCTGGAGGTTCCTGGTTATACCCTTGCGGTGCAGGCCTTGGATAGGGTGGCTAGAGCAACTGCCAGGGTTCTGTACTGGTGGAGCGTACAGCTGGTCCTCCTCTTCGAGCGTTGACGAACTGTAGAGCCAATTTAGCAGCTGCCAGTCCCTCCCCTGGCTCATGCTCCTTCACCCATGTCCTCACCTCGGAGGGAAGTAGCAGGAGTAACTGCTCCAAGATGATCGCCTCTCCAACCTCCTCCTTGCTGTGCTGCTCGGGTCGAATCCAGCGACGGTAGAGGTCCTTCAGGCGGTGATAGGTCTCGTGGGGTTCTCTCCCGGTGGTACCGCAGTGGACCGGAACTTCTGCCGGTACGTCTCTGGAGAGATGTCGAACTTCATCAGCAGTGCCGTCTTCAGGTCTGTATAGCAGTGGGCTCTTTGCTCATCCATCGCCGTGTAGGCCTCCAATGCCTTCCCGGACAGCAGTAGCACGAGTCGGCATGCCCACTCACTTTCCGCCCAGTTCCATGTTCTAGCCATGCGCGCAAAACGTAACAGATAGTTCTCAATGTCCTCACCCATCAAAAATTGGGGAATTTTAGGCTCACTATAGTGCCTCCAATCTGGCCTTGACTGCTTCGTACCATCAGATCTGCGGTTTCTGCAGCAGAGGGGAGTTTGGGAAGAGCAACAAAGTGCCCAGCCTTCGAGAAACGGTCAACAATAGTGAGGATGGCTGTGTTACCGTGTGAGAGGGGAAGGCCGGTGACTAAGTCCAGGGCGATGTGCGACCAGGGCCGACCGGGAACAGGGAGCGGACGAAGGAGCCCGGCGGGCGGTCGATGGGAGGCCTTTGCACGAGCACAGACGGTGCATGCCAGGACGAAGGCGTGGGTGTCCTCTCTCATGGAGACCCACCAGAAGTGCCGTTTCAGCAGGGACAGGGTACGGTCGATCCCAGGGTGGCAGGCGAACCGGGAAGCGTGAACCCACTGGAGCACCTGGGAGCGGACAAGGTCAGGGACAAAAAGCCGGTTAGGTGGACCGTTACCTGGGTCCGGCTGGGCACGCTGAGCCTCCCTGACGATGGACTGAATCTCCCAGGTGGCCACCAAGCAGGATGTGGAGAGGATGGTGTCGGGGTGCGCGGGACCCTCCTCGGGAACAAACTGCCGGGAGAGAGCATCTGGCTTGGTGTTCTTGGAACCAGGCCTGTAGGTAAGGGTGAAATTAAACCTGGCAAAGAACAGCGCCCAGCGAGCCTGGCGGGAGTTCAGGCACTTGGCCGTCTGGACGTAGGCGAGGTTCTTGTGGTCCGTCCAAACCAGGAAGGGGACCTCTGATCCCTCCAGCCAGTGCCTCCATTCCTCCAGGGCTAGTTTGACTGCCAGGACCTCGGCTGGGGTCAGGGGGCGCGAGAAGAAGGCGCAGGGGTGCAGTCTCTGGTCGACGACGGAGCGTTGGGAAAGGACCTCCCCCACTCCGGTACAGGAGGCGTCCACCTCCACCACGAACTGGCGGGACGCATCCGGCTGGACGAGGATGGGTGCGGTGGTGAAACGCCGGCACAGCTTGGCGAAGGCGGAGTCCACTTCGTCGGACCAGACGAAGGGCACGGAAGGCGAGGTTAGTTGGGTGAGGGGTGCCCCGACCCGGCTGTAGGTGGGACGGGGCCAGTCGGACACCGCTTTGATCTTCTCGGGGTCCGCCCGGATCTTGCCGCCCTCAATGATGTAGCCGAGGAAGCCGATGGAGGAGACGTGGAACTCACACTTCTCCGCCTTGACGAACAGCTTATTCTCCAGAAGACGCTGGAGGACCCGGTGGACGTGCTGGACATGCTCCTCCATGGAGCGGGAAAAGATCAGAATGTCATCCAAATAAACAAAAACGGAGAGGTTGAGTACATCGTGGAGAACGTCATTGACGAGGGCCTGAAAGACAGCAGGGGCGTTGGTCAGTCCAAAGGGCATTACCTTGTACTCGAAGTGGCCGAGTGGTGTCTTAAAGGCCGTCTTCCATTCGTCTCCTTCCCGGATGCGGACAAGGTGTTAGGCGTTCCTGAGGTCCAGCTTTGTAAAGATGGTGGCACCTTGCAGGGGCTCAAAAGCAGAGTCAATTAAAGGCAGGATTAGCTCGTCTAGGGAATTTGGTCTCTCTTTGGACGCAAGTTCGTCTTTCAAAACGTCGCTCAGGCCTTGGCAGAAAGCACCTCGCAGTGGCGTGTCCCCCCAGTTGGAGCCGGCTGCCAGGATGTGAAAATCGATAGCGTATTCGCTCACACTGCGACTTCCTTGGCAGATCGTAAACAAGCCGGCGGCTCTATCCGAGCCACCTGGAGGGTGGTCAAAGACTTTGCGCATGTTGTCGATATACGCGGAGTATGACTCGTAGAGGGGAGAATTATTGAAGAGGAGAGCGGTTGCCCATTCTAAGGTATGCTACCTTAGACGTATCGCTTTGAAATGTGTGTGTTTGTTGTCCGAAAACTAGCGAACACTGAAAGATAAAAGCTCTGCAGCTGTGAGGAGTGAGGTGCCTGACAGCGTGTGAATCAGGGGGATGAGGTGCAGCTGGGCTGAGTGATGGGAAGTGAAGGGATGCTGGCCAAATAAGGGCGTGAGGCTTCCGTGGAGGAAGGGAGGATGAGGAGGAGTGCGTGGTGGATGGAAAGGAGGATGAAGAGGAGTGTGTGGTGGATGGAAAGGAGGATGAAGAGGAGTGTGTGGTGAATGTGAGGGGAAAAGGAGGGGGAGTGAAGTACGCTCGTGCTGTGACTATGACAGAGTTGTAGAAAAACTTGTTACTCAAGTTTTTCTGTAGTAGTTAGTAGTCCAGAGGTAGTATTTCCCCAGAAGGTGGTATGGCTTAGAAATCCATACGGACCCATATCCTGAAGCCTTATGTAGTACATGTCCAAATTTCATAAAGATCCATCTAGAAATCAGTTTTTAGGAGTGATTTCGGTCAACTGTGTACAAAAGAAAAAATGAGTTTTGTCATAGACTTCAATTCATTCTGCTGTTTTTCTTTTCCTGTTTTCGCTCGTTGGCTTTTCACCAGATCCCTGATTCATACATCACCAGTTGGGGTATAATTGGAAAGCCACACTCATTGGCTAAAACCCTCCACAATCATTTTCGAGATCGGATCTAGATTGACGGAACTAGAGCCCCAAGAGAGGGGAGTGGTATTTTGCGCAATACCGTGTACTTTGCACAAGCCTCAAATACAGCCATGTAACTCGACAACCGCTGAGTGGATTTTGTCGAATTTTGCCGCTATCGACAGGCAACAAATAAGCCTTCAATTCGATATATATATTGTATTACAAAATATGCACACCCGAGCCACTAGGGGTCGCCAAAGTGCCGGTGGGCAAATCGTCCTAAAAAGGGCCCACATGTGGGCCCCCGCAAGGTAAGAGATTGGACATGTATCATATTGCATGTGTAGCAGGGTGGATTATCCCTGCTTTATGGGAGTGGTTGTACACGGCCACCTGGTAGCGAGAACGCAGCAGAGCTGAGTCCAGCTGGATCCCCGACTGTAGGCCAGGAATGTTGAAGTGGAGGTCGAGCAGCAGGAGTGGATGGGGCCTAGGATTCACTGACCTAGGGATGGTACTCTGGTCCTTCTTGCCCTCCAGGGCGATCAGCAGTAGCTCCCCACACACCCACACTTCCCCCAATACTTCCTGAGCCCTCCCACACCTGATGGTAGTAAGATGGATGATATATTCGCTCCCCAAAGCAGTACTCTTCCTTAACCCTTTCTTCGCCAAGAACGTGTTACGACGTCATTCTCCGCCATGCGTATCTGCCAATGACGTCGTACAGCGTCTTTGAGATCAATATTTCAAAAATCTGTCATGGCAATCATATTTCACCCACGGAGACTTGACGGGTGCTGTAGATCTCCTCTCAACTCTCCAACGGTTCAAGACCGCCATCTGGTGGCCGATCGGCGAATTGCCAAAACCGGAAGTGGTGCTCACCCATATTTCGTCCGGCCACTCGCTATCGCTCCCGGGGCTCCATCTCGACACACTGGATAATCGATCGGTTGCCCTAACTCAATAAACAACGTTATTTGGACGTATATAGTATTATACAACCTGGAAATGGATTGCATATATCAACATCCCATAATAGGGATCTTTCTGCTCCACGCTGATCACCCAACGGTCAGAGGAATCTGCGGTGAGTTTCAGCGTGTTTGATTATTATTATCCATACAAACTGCTATGATCAACATATCACCCATACTACATGATTCATTTAGCGTCAGTCATTGCATTATAAACGACCCCCCCCCCCCCCCTCCGGTCAACATCAGATGATGAGTCATGACGTTTAGGACCTTGTACAATTGAAATTTTTTATCTGACGTCAATCGGTATCAAACTACATTTGATGATCTAATATATGTATTTATGGCTATAACTCACGTTCTATGGAATGCTGCAGAAAACGATAAAAACATATTTATACTTTAAACAGTATTTTAGTATGAATGTGTGAATGAAAAAGTAGAACGTTGCTACATCCTAAACGATAGATACTTGATGTTGAATGGGCCATAGTAATGTCAATTTAGCAATACAATTTAAAAAGTTATAGCCCTGCAAAGAAGGGGAACATCTCCATAGATTTACAGTACTGGCAGAGAAGGGATTAAGATGAGAATAATCTCCGGCAGATAAAGGGTTAATGATGAGTGGAGACCTTTCACAATAAACTATAGGCAGGGGGTGGGGAAAGGGTTAAACAATAATGAGCATTACCCGGAGAGAAAAGGGTTAGACAAAATGCACATTAAAGACACACACACAGTGCTCCCATTTACATCTCCTTTACTGGAAGTCTGGTTCAAGGTACAAATTAATTACTCAACTAGGAAAGTTATTCCCACACTGGACACCTAGTGCTCTCGCTCTACAATACACATGGAGGGAAGTTATTCCCACACTGGGCACCTAGTGCTCTCACTCTATATTACAGACACAGTAAGAACCTCTTCCCTTTAAGGGTTATCCACTGCTCCGCTTCGCGGTAGGTGAGAACAAGGTAAGGAGTAAAGGAGTTCAATGGGAATTTTATAAAGAACCACACATTATTATTACACTCAAAAGAAATTAACAGTGGGCCCACATTAGCAAATAAAAGTCCTATCTAAAGCCGGCTTTTCCCCAAAACAATAAATGGTCGGGGCGCCCCTAGACACTGCTGCCAGCGTTAGTTCAAAGCACCGTTTATCTTCGCCCTTAGAGAGCCTGCGCCACACAGTGGAAATGTCTACCGATAAAGTTTCAGCACTCGGAGCGCCGCTGTACTTATCCAAGATGGCGGGCCTGCTCTCACCACCACTCATCCGGGTGTTAAGATGGCCGTCGGGAGATCCCGCAATAACAGGCAGCTGGGCAGGTGACTGCTGTGGTAACGGCTGGGAGGGGCTGGAGGAGCGTGCAGTGTAGTGACGTCCGCTGCTGGGCTGAAGGGGTGGGCCGACACGGGGGCTAAACTGTGGTGCTAGCCTAAACAGAGCTAAGCTGTGGGTCGTGGTGAACCCCCTGTCATAACGCCTATACACAGCTAACGCAAGGTGGACAATATCTACCACCTGGTCTTCGGCGGTCGCTCGCCTGCTGGTTCATTCACAATGTCTCTGGCGCATTAACCAAACGCTAAGCTATCGCATACTTCTAGGATAACCCGTTGTGTAACTGAGTTTATCTCTCGCGTGCTGAATCTCCGGAGCTCCCGTTCCGTGCGTCCTTCTCCCTCTGTAGAAAACGCTGAAGAGGAAGCCCCTCCCTCTGCACCGCGCTCTGAACCCATTCTTCTTCCCCTGTGTCTCCCTGCCCAACGTGACCACCAGCGCCCCTGGCGGCACCTGTATCCTGTCCCACTATGAAGCGTCAATGTTAGGATAGGGAGAATCAAAGAGAGCAGCAAGTTAAGTGTCAATGTCAGGGTAGGGATGATCAAGAGCTGTCAGCCGGTTACACAACGTCCTCGTGAACACAGGGAATGCAAAAGATTAGCGTTAGACACATTGAATAATAGTCATACATTTTCAGGTGTCTACACATGTAACAACAAACGTTACATGACGGTCAGTGTAACTCTTCTCGGTTCGACAAATAATGC
The DNA here is from genome assembly GCF_963971535.1 of Notolepis coatsorum. Taxonomy (NCBI): domain Eukaryota; kingdom Metazoa; phylum Chordata; class Actinopteri; order Aulopiformes; family Paralepididae; genus Notolepis; species Notolepis coatsorum. The sequence continues at coordinate 134,383,795 of NC_140167.1, read as the reverse complement.
AGACGTTCAGGTTGAGCTCACATGCATTTATTGGGCAACAACCTCTTCAAATCACAGAACAGCCTGCCTCACAAAATGCTTTAAACAAACTTATTGTTACCAAAAAGCATTACAATAACAGCGTTGTGATCCTATAGTATGAATTAGTTCCCATTACGGTTCAACACATGCAATACAATGATAGCTTTCCTATTCAAGTTTCAAGTTTCAAGTTTCTTTAATAGTTGTCATACAGAAGTACAGAATACTTTTATACAAAATGCTTCTTACTGTTACGCTCCAGAGACTGTGCAAGACAAGATAAGTATGAAATAAAATAACATAGTATAGCATGTAAATTAGAAGTAAAAAAATTAGGTCACAGTGTTCAGTATAGACATATGTACAATGTTCGATGCAGAATAGACGTAACTGAGTTACCATATAATATACAATATACTGTAGGAGACGGGAAATCACGACCAAAGAGAGTGAAGTTTCTTTGACCACACATCAGTGTGCATCATTTAATAGCATAACCATGGATACCACAACAAACCAAGTGAAGCGTTAATATGGCCGCTCTAGATACCCCGGATGCCCCGTGTCCTTAAAGTGACAGTGTAGGTGGATTATGTCCCATCCAGGTAAGTGCCCATGTAAGTGCCCACTACATATGTCCCCCCAGAATTCACCCTACTAACTCACAAAACGGGTCTGTAGACGGACCTCCCGACCATAATGGCTCCGAACAACTGGAGCCGGCATATGAGCTACCGTGGGACCCCCTGGGGCCTTGCGGTGGCGGGGAGGGCAAGGGGCAAGGTGCCTAATGGGCGGTGAGGGACTCATATTTTCAAAAAGCGACCTATGGTGACGAGGTTTAACACGGGGAGGTCGCCCCCGCCGCGGGGGCTGAGCGAGTGCCACAGGGTGATCCACATCCAAGTGAGCTGGCTTAAGCCTGTCCACCGAGACATGTTCCGGTTTACCGCCAATGTCCACCACGAAGGTCTTACTTCCCGTCTGTAGGACCCGAAACGGGCCATCGTAGGGGGGTTGAAAGGACTCGCGGTGGGCATCGTGCCGTATGAACACGTATTCTGTCGCCTGGAGGCCGGGTGGAACACGAACCATGCTGCGAGGTGGGGACCGGCACAAATGCCCTAGCGTTCTCCAAGTTTGAAACGCGCTGCTGGGTCGCAGACCAGGGGTCTGTGGTGTCAGGTAAAAACTCCCCGGGGACCCGCAGCGGTTGGCCATAGACCAGCTCAGCCGACGATGACTGGAGATCATCCTTGGGGGCGGTCCTGAGACCCAACATGACCCACGGGAGCCTGTCGACCCAACTACCATCGCTAAGGGTAGCTCGGAGAGAAGCCTTCATGGACCGGTGAAACCGCTCACACAAACCGTTAGCCTGCGGGTGATAAGCGGTAGTGCGGTGCAGTCTCACGCCTAAGTTTCTGGCAATCTCGGACCAAAGCTCAGAGGTGAACTGAGGTCCGCGGTCCGACGAAAGGTCAGACGGAGCACCAAACCGGGCCACCCACGTATATATAAACGCCCGAGCCACATCAGTGGACGTTGTGGATGAGAGCGGAACGGCCTCTGGCCACCGAGTGGTTCTGTCCACCATCGTGAGGAGGTATGTGAAACCATGCGATGGGGGTAATGGACCCACCAGGTCCACATTCACGTGGTCAAACCTCCTTTCGGGCACGGAGAACTGGGCCAAAGGAGCTTTAATGTGGCGGTGTACCTTGGCGTGCTGGCACATCACACAGGTCTTAACCCACCCGCTCACATCCTTTTTCAGCCCGTGCCAAATGAACTTGGCTGCCACCTGCTTTTGAGACGCCCTGTTACCGGGGTGAGAGAGACCATGTATGATGTCAAAAACATGACGTCTCCAACTGCTGGGCACCACCGGTCGCGGCCGCCCCGTGGAAACGTCGCACAGGAGTGTGCTGTTAGCCTCATTAAATGCCACATCCTCCAGCCTGAGTGCTGTGATGGCCGTCCTGTAGGCCTGAACGTCCAGGTCGGAAACCTGGTCTGAGGCCATGCGTGCATAATCCAAACCAACATGGACGGCCCCGATCAAGGCCCGAGAGAGACAGTCTGCCACTAGATTGTCCCTGCCTGCGACATGCTGAATATCCGTGGTAAACTCTGAGATATATGACAGGTGCCTCTGCTGACGGGCAGACCATGGCTCACTTACTTTAGCCATAGCAAAAGTGAGTGGCTTGTGGTCTACAAATGCTGTGAACGAACGAGCCTCCAGCAGGGAACGGAAATGCCGCACGGCCAGATAGAGGGCGAGGAGCTCCCTATCAAAAGTGCTATATTTGCACTCATTAGGACGAAGCTGTCGGCTAAAAAACGCCAGTGGCTGCCAAGCCCCACTCACCCACTGCTCGTATACCGCTCCAACAGCATAGTCTGAAGCATCAGTGGTGATGGCAACAGGAGCGTTGGGAAGTGGGTGTGCCAGCCTGGTTGCATTGGCCAGGGCGGTTTTAGTATCGACAAACGCCTTGCGTCTCTCGTCCGTCCAGTCCACCACATGTTTGGCGATTTTACCCCTGAGAGCCTCGTAAAGAGGTCGCATTAGCTGAGCAGCCCGGGGGACAAACCGATGGTAAAAATGTACCATGCCAAGGAACTCTTGCAGAGCCTTGATGGTGGGTGGCAGTGGAAAATTTGCTATGGCGTCAACCTTAGATGGGAGGGGAACTGCCCCATCTTTGGTGACGTGGTGCCCGAGGAAATCGATCCTAGACAGCCCAAACTGACATTTAGCTGGGTTAATTATGAGCCCATGCTGACTGAGTCGGTGGAAAAGGGTCCTGAGATGGGACAAGTGCTCTGCCTTGGTGGTACTGGCGACTAAGATGTCATCTAGGTAGACAAACAAAAAAGGCAGGTCCCGTAACACAGAGTCCATCAAGCGCTGGAATGTCTGTGCTGCGTTTTTAAGCCCAAATGGCATGCGCAAGAACTCAAACAAACCAAAGGGAGTAATCACCGCCGTCTTAGGGATGTCCGCTGGGTGGACCGGCACCTGGTGGTAACCTCGAACTAAATCTATTTTTGAAAATATGAGCTTCCGGGCCAGGTGGGTGGAAAAATCCTGAATATGTGGAACCGGGTATCGGTCCGGTGTGGTTACCTCGTTAAGGCGGCGGTAATCGCCACACGGGCGCCACCCGCCGGCAGCCTTGGGGACAATGTGAAGGGGTGAGGCCCATGGGCTGTCAGAACGACGGATAATACCCAGGTTCTCCATGTTGGAAAACTCTGCATTGGCCACGGCCAGCTTGGCAGGATCTAGGCGCCGAGCCCGGGAGTAGACTGCCGTAGCGATGTGATGCTCCACACCGTGCTTACTGGTGGAGGACGAGAAAGTGGGCTGGGTAAGGACAGGGAACTCGGCTAGCAGCTGGTGAAACTCATCTGTAACAGACAACATGTTAGACAAACCCACAGGAGGCGCTGCCCCGACAGTACATTCAAATGAACAAAAGGTGGTGGCGTCGATCAATCGATTGTTCCTGACATCCACCAACAATCCATAGGCACACAGAAAATCAGCACCCAGCAGGGGCACAGACACATCAGCAGTAATGAAGTTCCAGCTAAACCGCCGCTCACCAAAACACAACTCCGCTAGTCTAGTGCCATACGTGCGGATCGTAGTACCATTGGCAGCTTCCATAGGGAGCCCATGCCCGTCGGCCAGGGTGTCCACCCTTGACGCAGGCAGCACGCTTCTCTGTGCCCCTGTGTCACACATGAAACGCCTGCCTGAGATGTTGTCCCGAATAAACAGTAGCCTGCCGGCCCCACCAACGCTCATGGCCACTGTTGAGCGCCGGCCCGGGCGTTTCCCGGCCCCTTGTAAGTACATGGGGGACGGCATTGGTTAGCCCTGGCTCCATACTTGGTGTGAAAGAAACACCAGCCAGTGTCTCTCCCTCGCTGGCGAGGGGCTGCCACCGCAGCAGCGACGGTATAATCCCCATGGTGAGAAGTAGAGGGTTGGTCATGATAGAACACGGCCGTACAGTGTTGCTGCTGGCTGGCCAAAAAGAACTTATCCGCCTCCGCGGCTAACATACGGCAGTCATTTATTGTTGTGTTTGCCAAGGCGGCCCTTACCTGAGCCGGTAACTGGCGCAAGAACAGCTGTCGGAAGAGAAAATGGTTGGGCTCATGCTCTCCCATCAACGCCAGCATCCTATCCATAAGCTCAGACGGTTTACTGTCGCCCAGACCTTGCAATGAAAACAGCCGGTTAGCTCGTTCCACCTCAGACAGTTCAAAACACTTCAACAAGTGTGCCTTCAGTGTGCCATATTTGTCATGCGCCGGAGGGTTTGTGAGTAGACTCACCACTCTGGCTGCCGTGTTAGTCCCCAGCACAGCGACAACGTGATAGTACTTAGTGTCATCCTCCGTTATTTTCTTTATTGCAAACTGCGCCTCCGCCTGCACAAACCATGCAGTAGCTTGCGTTTCCCAGAACTCTGGCAATTTCAGCGCGACTGCTGCTTGCATAAACTTCAGCGCGACTGCCTCTTCCATTGTTCAATCGTCCTTGAAAGCGTCCAAGAACGTCAGGTTCACCAATGTAGGAGACGGGAAATCACGACCAAAGAGAGTGAAGTTTCTTTGACCACACATCAGTGTGCATCATTTAATAGCATAACCATGGATACCACAACAAACCAAGTGAAGCGTTAATATGGCCGCTCTAGATACCCCGGATGCCCCGTGTCCTTAAAGTGACAGTGTAGGTGGATTATGTCCCGTCCAGGTAAGTGCCCATGTAAGTGCCCACTACAATACTATGCAGTGTACTAATATACAATACTATATAGTGCAAGGCAGAAATGGGATGAGGTGCAATTTAGGTACAATTTACAGTAGGTGTACGAGTTGTAGTGCAAATCCTTTATCAATAAATATAAAGTGTGTTTGTGTGATCTAAAGTGTGGAGAGTGGGTGCTGCAGTGTGTTTGTTTAAGTGAGTGTGTGCGTGTGGGTGTGTGTGCTGTGTGCATTTGATGGTTGTTGCATAGTGTTTATTGTTCGTTTAGCAGCCTGATGGCCTGGGGATAGAAGCTTCTTCTGAGTCGTTCTGTGCTCGCCTTAAGACTCCGGTATCGCTTGCCTGACCGCAGCAGTTCAAAGGGGCAGTTGTTCGGGTGGCTGGAGTCCTTGATGATTCGCTTAGCCTTCCCCCTGCACCGCTTGTTGTAAATGTTCTGGAGGGTGGGAAGCCCCCCTCCAATTGTGCGTTCGGCTGAACGTGTCACTCTTTGTAGTCTGCTACGGTCTTGTGCAGTGCTATTCCCAAACCAGGAGGTGATGTTGCCAGTCAGGATGCTCTCTATTGTACATGAGTAGAAGTTCCTAAGGATCTTCTGACTGACTTGGAACTTCCTTAGGCGCCTGAGGAAGTAGAGGCGTTGTCGTGCCTTCTTCACAACACTGTCAATGTGTGTGGTCCATGTCAAGTCCTCGGATATGTGGGCTCCGAGGTACTTGAAACTGTTCACTCCCTCAACCGGTGCCCCGTCGATGCTGAGGGGGCTGTAGTCCTTGACCCCCGACCTCCTGAAGTCCACAATCATCTCCCTGGGGGGCCCATATGTTGAACGTGATGGATGAGGAGGTGCAGTTGCCTGCTATTACCACCTGGGGTCTGCCCGTCAGGAAGTCCAAGACCCACTGGCAGAGGTCATAGTTCAAGCCCAGGTCCCTGAGCTTGGCTATGAGCATCCCAACATGCCTATAACAATCAGTTTCAGCTTCCGGTTTAGCTGCAATATGTAGCGCACGCAATTGGTAATAGCTCCGCTCCCGTTAACGTTAATTTTGTTTAAAAACCTTATTTGGACAATACCAAAAGAGATTAGACCACATCGTATGTATTGATAAGACCTTCTACTAACTATATCAAAAGACAACATGGTTAAGGATAGGGAAAGGACGGGAAAGAAACAAGAAACGGCAACTTCAGCGGCGCAGATTGAAACACGCTGCTACAGATCCGTTGGCGACAAGCCCCGACGAGGAGAATATGGAGGAGATTACACTGAGACCATCGACTATTGGCCCCGACAGGGAGACAATAGTTGTCAACATAACAGGAGCGACAGGAACAAGCTCTGTGAGAGATAAAGCAGTTGATTTTGAGAAGATAATAGCAGACAAATCCATCGGTACCGTCACTGCACCGCCACCACCAACTGACACAAGCAGTACAATTACACCACCCGATTTCAACTCATTGACTACCCTGATGAAAGAACAGATGGTCGCTTTCAAATTACACATCGAGGAACTCAAAGATGAATTCAAAGCACACATCGATGCTAAACTCGAAGAGGTTATGAGAGCGGTCGCTGTACAGTCCGAGCGAATCACGACAGTGGAGAATACGGTGACAGATATTACACGGGCAGTCAAAGTGAACGAGAACACCATCAGCATTGGCATGACAGAGGTGACAAAAGAGATAGAAAGGGTGGAAGAAGCATGCCGGAGGAAAATACAAGAGGTTAAAGATGAAGCGATGGAGAGGCTACTCGAAACCCAACGCTACCACAGGCGAAATAACATCCGCATTGTAGGACTTGATGAAGCAGTCAATTGCGCAGACGACAACTTTCCAACAGTGCTATCAGTGATTTTGGGTAACAACTATCTAAACACAGTGCCGAAAGTGGACCAAGCTTACAGAATCGGTTCTCGGGAGCAAAGAAGCAACGGGCCAAGAGTCATCATTGTTACTCTGCGGAAGACGGCAATAAGAGATGACATCATCAAAATTGCTCGCATTCAACGGGGGAAGCTGAAACATGGTGATCACTCAATATTTATCTATGAGGATCTAAGCAAAGACGCCATCGCTCGACGTCTACCCTACAAGGAGGTGATGCAAAAATTGTTCATGTCTGGCCTCAGACCAAGGCTAACATACCCGGCGCTGTTATCGATCGTGGGCAGGGACGGCCGTAGGATTGGATTACACACACCTAAAGAAGCTGAGGAATATTGGAATCGATATGGTGCAGAACCCCCAAGGCAGAACGAAACACTGTCTGAAAACAGATAAGCCGTTTCATCTCTCTCTTTCTCTGTGTATATCAGTATTAGAATGACTTTATTTGTGTTCATCAAAAGTAGCAGATGATATGCAGGCCGTCTACACCAATGCGTATTGTGTATAATACGATTCGTAATACATTATAATTTCAGACCTCTGGTCTCCGTGGAGACAAGAACATATCATTGACAATAAGAACAATCTGGAAGATTCTGGGCTTATCGCTCGACTGCTCTGGGTCACTTAGATCATTCTGGAACACAACAACAGTCTATTAGTACTAGTGTATTCTACAACCTTCTAGAATATAATGCACCATTACAACGAAGGCTTGCAACCCTAACATTAACAACCGGTGTGTATAAACATAGCATATGATCAATCGACTGAAGTTTAATCAGGCCTTAATAAAACTTTAAAAAATCATCCACACCTAAACGTATGAGCACAACAAGGTTATTCTAACAATTTAAGTAATCACTCCACTGATGAAGAGATTGGCACATTGTAGCTCTAAAAGGCTCTGTTTTTCTATTTTATCTAATTACTCAATTCTGTTCTAGTGGCTTCTCCACGTTGAGTATTATTCTATCTCTCACTCCTTATTTTTATCTTTTTTTTATTTTTTATTTTTTTTTTCTCTCTCTCTTTTATCTTACATTGTTCTTTTCCATTGTTCTTCACATTAAGGTGTTAATATTTCTCTACAATCTTTTCCTTTTTCCTGATGTTTCCTACAGTACATATGTTAGTAGAGGGTTCAAATGAATATGTCGATGAAAGTTTATTCTCTTTTTTTTCATTTTTCACAATATTTCATTACAGTAAGGGAAGGTGCAAGACCAAAAGCGACATTCTATTGTATTAGAATGAAAATGTTAGATCCTATGGCAATTAGCATAGGAAGATTAGGATTACAATGCTCAGTTTGGGCAATCCGGTGGCCTAAGGGAGAGAGTCATACGCAGAGGATGTGTTTTTGGAACACAGGCCTGTACGACTCTCTGGGTGAGGGGAAAATAGGGGATTTTTATTTGTATATATATATGTTTTTAAGCTCAGCTCTCAACAGGACCTCAATAATTGGATGTACATCTATTGTAGCTTCACACTCCAGAAGCATTACCAAAAACTACACAAAAACATGCATAGATTATGGCTAGTTTGAATATAATGATATGGAACACTGGCGGGATAAACAAACAACACAAACGCAAAAGCGTGCTCACACTGATGAAAAAAGAACATGTGGACGTGGCTCTACTAAGCGAAACGCACATTTTAGAGGAAGACATAGATACGTTAGCGGATAACACATACCATAATATTAGTCACTCTTCTTTTGGTACGAGAACTCGAGGTGTAGCCATAGTCGTCAGACGTAAATTAAATATCGAATTAAAGGGGGTATGGTCGGATGCTGAGGGGCGTATAACTATAGCTAGGATTGTACACAATAACAGGAAAATAGCGTTGGCAGCGGTATATGCCCCAAATTTGTACGAAGAGGGTTTCTTCACTTCACTAACCGATGAAATGTTAAACCATCCCGAGTACTCATTTATAATAGGTGCGGATTTTAATGCCATTTGGAATCCAAGGATGGACAAATCTTACCTCGCCTTTTCCAGCGAACAAAAAAATTCATCTAAAGCATTAAAAGATTGGTCAAAGACTACAGGGGTAAATGATTTATAGCGTTCACTTAATCCCACGACCCGAAAGTACTCCTGTCGATCGGCGAGACATAACACATTATCCAGAATTGATTATGTCTTTGCATCCCCGAGACTATTTGATAAATATGAAGTGGAAATGATACCCAATGCGCTTTCAGATCACTGTTATTTACTCCTAAAAGCAACATTTGGTATACTATCTTCCCGGGCCCCAAGATGGCGTTTTAATACGATGCTGCTTAACAACAAGGAATTCATTACACAACTCAAAGAAGCTCTCACAGTATTCCTACGGGAGAATGCAAACGCGGTGCAAGACCCCAGAATAATATGGATGTCGGTAAAGGGTATGATCAAGGATTTCACGGATAGATTTTCCTCCATATTGCGCAAGAATCAATGCACAAAACTGTCTGAACTGGAAACGCTTTACTCAACGTTATTTAATTCTTTAAAATACAACAACTCAACTAGACTAGAAAATCAAGTTAACGTACTAAAAACAGAGATCAATGCAATATACAGACAAAAATCGGAAATGCAAATACGCAGCACAAGACAACAGCAGTACTCCCAAGGTTCTAAACCTAGTCACCTATTAGCCATGCGATTAAGAATTAATGCAAAATTTGCAGATATAACTGCCATTAGAAAACAACAAGTACTTGTAACAGACCCCAAAATAATAAACGATACATTCAAAGAATTCTACTCCGACTTATATAAATCAGAAACGACCTTTGATCAAAACAAATTGGACACATATCTTAATCAAATTATTCTCCCTAAACTTTCGGAGGACGACGCTAAACAGTTAGAAGCACCGATCACATTAGAGGAACTCAAGAAGGCCATATCCTAAATGAAAAATGGTAAGGCTCCTGGAAGAGACGGTATCCCATCAGAAATGTACCTTTCTTGTTGGGACATATTTGGACCCTTATTACTAAATATGATCTTATACTCAGTCAAGGAGGGGAGCTTCCATAAACACGACAATATTGCACTCATTTCAGTCCTTCTCAAAAAAGACAAAGACCCCACGAGTGCGGTAGTTACAGACCTTTAAGCCTCCTCGGAACCGATGTCAAACTGTACTCTAAGGTGTTAGCCATCAGATTACAAAAGCATATGACGTCTTTAGTTCATCCGGACCAAACTGGCTTCATAAGAGGTCGCCTGATCAATGATAACATAAGACGAATACTGCACATACTAGATGCAGACAAAGAGGACACCATACCTAAGGCGATGCTATCCCTGGATGCTATGAAAGCATTTGACAGGCTGGAATGGTCGTTTCTATGGGCAGTATTAGAAAGGATGGGGTTAGGAAAAGGATTCATTGATATGATTAAAGTATTATACAAGGACCCATCGGCCATGATTACAACAGGTACATTCATCTCCAAAATCTTTCCGGTATCACGCTCAGCCAGACAGGGTTGCCCTCTTAGTCCCGGACTATTCGATCTATCATTAGAGCCTTTAGCACAATATATAAGACAATCCCAATACATAGAACCAATCGTAATCAAGGGCACACAACATAAAATTAGTTTATATGCGGACGACGTAATATTGTTCATGCAAAGCCCCAACACCACATTGCCTCATCTACTCAAGTTGATAGAGAACTTTGGTGATTTATCGGGATTTAAAATAAATTGGCCGAAGTCGGCTTTCCTTCCACTTAACACCCATGCAAAAAAAGACACAACCCTCCCAGGTGCGATACCCATGGTAAAACATTTTAGATGCTTGGGTGTGGAAATATTTCCCACCATAAGACAAACGGTGAAGCACAATTACACAAAAATACAGAACAAAATCAAAGACGACCTGGACAGGTGGGCAAAACTTAAAAATTCAGTACAGGCAAGGGTATCAATAGTTAAGATGGATGTACTACGAAGAATCAACTTCATCAGCTCAATGCTACCGTTACCCCCTCCAGAGGGCAACTGGAAAAGATTACACTCCTCCACATACAAATTTATTTGGAATAACAAACCACCTCGCATAAAAAGATCCACCGCACAGAGAAATAAAGCAGACGGTGGCATGGCAGTTCCAGATTTTTTCCAATATTTTAAGGCTTACACATTAAGACCATTGACAATATGGTTTGATCCCCAGGCTTTGGTATCCTGGAGAGAATTGGAAGAAAACATAGTAGCCCCACAGAGACTGAAGGACATAGCACACACTAAACTTCCAATCAAGCACTGTGAGCGGAAATTTGGCCCCATAATTACCCATGCAATCCGAACATGGCGGGAAACACAAAAAAAATATCCTAACCCCCAAAAATGGCATAATCACACTCCCATATTCAATAACAATGCACTCTTAATGGAAAAACGTCCTATAAGATTCCCTATATGGGAAGAGCAAGGCATACACTCATTAGGGGATATTTTTAATAACCAGGGCTTTTGTAGTTATGGAGAAATATGCACAAAGTTTAACCTCACCGAGTCCACATGGCTTTTTTACATACAGTTACGCCTATGTTTGAGGTCTCACGGTGTTCCATTAGACATACCAGTTGAACACCACAGATACCACAAATTCATCTATGAAAGAGAAACATTGAGAGGTTTTGTATCAGGTTTTTATTATCAATTACTAACGTCCTCGTATGAAACCCTCCAACTAGACACTGTCTGGAGGAGGGATATACCAGACCTGGAAAGTGACTTTGATTGGCAAGAAGCATGGGCAAATGTCCGTCTTACATCAAGGAACCCGGACCATCAACAAATCAATCTTAACTATATTCACAGGACATACTTGACTCCTATAAGACTGAACAGAATGGGTCTGAAACAAGACTCAAAATGCTCCCAATGTACAAATGGAGACGAAGGGACATTTATGCACATGTATTGGGACTGCCCACCAGTTAAGGCATTCTGGAAAGATGTGACCCATCAATTATCAAAACTCGTATCTTGGAATATTCCAGTACACCCCTCTGTATTGCTTTTGAATGATGTTTTTGAGTTTGCAGTAGATCCACAGCTAAAGAGATTGGTTTTATCGGGTATCACAGTAGCTAAAAAAACTGATCGCATCACGCTGGTTTCAACCGGAAAAAATGTGCCGGAAAGTTTGGTCTCTTACATATCTCGATGTGATTTATCAAGAAATATCTACAGCAAGAATTCTGGGTCTCAACAAATCCAAAATGTCAATGAGGTTAGAAGTGGTGGAGAGAATAAAAGCTAGCTTATAATGGTAGTGTCTGGTTAGGAGTGAGGGATAATGGAGGTACTAACCAAGGAGGGGTCCGGGAGGGGGGGGGGTTCGAGCTGGAGCATATGTGTGTAGGGTTTTAGAAAATAGGTATTAGGGGTATATCCTGTATAAGGCATTTGTATAATTGTTAATTTCGTTGGATATACACTGTATACGGTAAAATATTATTATAGACTTTTTTTTTGTCTTGTTTCTGTACTTGCATGTAATTTTAGCCACCTTGACTGTTAGTTTCATTATGCATTGTGTGTTGAGTACTGACTTTTAATAATTTCTGTTTTGCAATAAAAAATAAATAAAAAAAAATCAGTTTCAGCGAAGATGGAAGAAAACATCAAATAAACCGAGCTAAAGCACACAATCATATAGCCTCATTTTAGGACCATCTTATGGCAAAGATAATAATAATAACTTTATTTGTATAGCACTTTTCATACAGAGGTTGCAGTTCAAAGTGCTTCACAACAGTAAAAAATACAGGCATGAGCGAGCATAGCAAGGTATGGTAAATCACAGTGTTTCACATTAGGATCTAGCATCCCAATAGGCTGTTTACAGTTTCATTCAGTAATACAAATAATAAAATAGTTTAAAATGATTACGTTTCTAAAAATTATAAAATAGAACGGACATACAACAACAGTAAAAAATACAGGCATAAGCTAGCATAAAAATTAAAAATGTAAATAGCAAGGTTACAGTAAAAAGTGTGATAAGATTGTTCAATCAGATGAAAATGGCCCAGTTAGGAGAATCAACCTTGGCTAGGCGGTGATGTTCACGATGTACCTAACTGGAATGTTAAACAACTTTGATAAGATTTAGGTCAAAAGTCATCTTCTCCTCACAACAGAGCATCACATATTTGCCTGCATTACCCCACAGTGAAATGCCTGAGCAAAGAGATAGGTTTTAAGCTGTCTTTTAAAGATGTCTAGCGAGTTGGCTTCTCTGATGTTTTGGGGTAGTTTGTTCCACAGTTTTGGGGCATAGTTGATAAAGGCTGCATTACCGATCCTCTTTTGACTGTTTCTGGGAGCATCTAGTAGTCCAGCAGCTGATGATCGCAGTGTTCTTGCTGGTGTGTAATTTATTAGAGTGTTGGCGATGTAGCTAGGTCCCTGTCCATTTAGAGCTTTGTATGTAAGGAGAAGGACCTTAAAGTCAATTCTAAATGTTACAGGAAGCCAGTGTAAAGCAGCTAAGCAGAGAAAAAAAGCAGAGAATGTGCTCTCTCCTTTTGGTTATAGTTAGCAGTCGGGCTGCAGAGTTTTGGATTAGCTGAAGCCTCTCTGTGGTTTTCTTAGGGAGACCTGTGAAAAGTGCATTACAGTAGTCTAACCGGCTAGATATGAATGCATGAATTAGCTTCTCAGCATCGTTCTGATTAATAAATGGTCGTACTTTTGCTATATTTCTGAGATGGAAGAACGATGTTTTCATCACTTTGCTAATATGAGAATTGAAGTTCAGTTCTGAATCTATGATAACCCAGAGACTAGTGACCTCAGATTTGATCCAAGGGGTTAGTCCTCCCAGGTTCTTTATTAATGTTTCTTTTTTAGTTTTGGGGCCGATAATTAGAATTTCAGTTTTGTTCTCGTTTAGTTTCAGGAAGTTCTTACTCATCCATTTATTTATTGCCAGTAAGCAGTCTGTAATGGAGCTAATCGCTGTATCATTTGGTTCAGCAGATATGTACAGTTGCGTATCATCCGCATAGCTATGGAAATCTACATTATGTTCTCTGATGATATCACCCAGCGGTAACATGTAAAGGGAGAAGAGTAAAGGACCTAAGCAACTCCCTTGTGCAACTCCATAGTTGTTGTTGTTGTTGTATATATCAGACATGTGATCTCCTAGTTTAACATAGAATTTCCTCCCGCTGATGTATGTTTTAAACCAGCCTAGCACATGTTCTGAGAAACCAACATGGTTTTCAAGACGATCGATTAGAATATCGTGATCGATTGTATCAAATGCTGCACTGAGATCTAGCAGGATAAGGATGGAGATCTTATTCTCGTCAGAGTTTAGCCTGAGGTCACTGATTATTTTGGTGAGGGCAGTTTCAGTGCTATGATATTTTCTGAATCCCGACTGAAATTCTTCTAAGATGTTGTTTTCTTCAAGAAAGGAATTTATTTGAACTGAAACTATCTTTTCAAGTACTTTACTAATGAATGGTAGGTTGGATATCGGACGGTAATTTGCCATTTCATTACTATCCAAGTTAGGTTTTTTTAGTAATGGCTTTACAACTGCTGTTCTAAAGGCATCTGGGAAAATACCAGTTCTAAGGGAAGTGTTTATGATATCTAGCACAGGGCTTGAAACACTATTAAACACCCGTTTGAAGAAAGCTGTAGGTATAGGGTCAATGTCTGAGGTGGAGGAGTTACATTCTGAGATTCTTCTCAGTTTTGCAGAGTACATCTAATGTGATGCATGTGAATCTTCTCATGGTTACATTGCACGGTTTGCTGCAATCAGCTTTATTTCCATCATGAGTAATGCTGGCCCTGATCAAGGTTATTTAGTTGTTAAAGGATAACTCCACTATTTTGGGAAATTAGCTTATTTAACATCTTCCCTGGAGTTAGACAAGAAGATGCATACCTTTTTTGTCTCTGTGCGTGCATTTTAGCTTTGGGAATAGATGCTCCGTTAGCATAACTTAGCTTCATCACTGGAAGTGAGGCAGGACAGTAGCCTTACAGTGCCTTACAGTGTATTGCAAGGTCTGACATTGACCAAACTTGATATGCATGACCTTGGTGGGCTCTAGGTCAACTCCTGAAAAGGGGGTCAATGTCAGACCTTGCAATCAAAAGTTAGGGGCGCACTGATATTATGGCAAGGGTTATTAGCCCCCTAACTTTTGATTGCAAAGTCTGACATTGACCCCCTTTTCAGGAGTTGACCTAGAGCCCACCAAGGTCATGCATATCAAGTTTGGTCAATGTCAGACCTTGCAATACACTGTAAGGCACTGTAAGGCTACTGTCCTGCCTCACTTCCAGTGATGAAGCTAAGCTATGCTAACGGAGCATCTATTCCCAAAGCTAAAATGCACGCACAGAGACAAAAAAGGTATGCATCTTCTTGTCTAACTCCAGGGAAGATGTTAAATAAGCTAATTTCCCAAAATAGTGGAGTTATCCTTTAAAGAATAGTGCAAGTTCTTCACACTTAACCGTTGATGACTGAGGAGGTGTAGGGGCAGTGTTGAGTAGTACATTAATAGTGGAAAAAAGGATTCTGGAGTTTCCAACATTTTCTGTAATGATTTTAGAGAAGTAGTCTTTCCTTGCTAAGCGGATGGTTTTATTATAAGCAGTTAGAGCATCTTTGTATTAATCACAGCATATGGTGGTTTTTGTTTTTCTCCATTTTCGCTCCGACGCACGACATTTCTTTTTTTCTTTGTTGACCGTATTATAGTTCAACCAGGGCGAGGCTCTGGTTTTCTTCTTTTCCGTTTTTAGTGGGGCGACAGAATTTAATATAGATGACAGTGCATCATTGAGATTTTCTACCATTTCATTTAGAGAGCTGTCATGATTGTGTGGTTCATGTAGTCTGATAAGATCAATGAACTTTGATTCAGCCTTGTCGTTTAGGAGTCTCTTTTGAACTATGATTTATTTTTTTGTTTTAGTAAGGGTTATTTGAGTATCAAAAAATATACAGTGATGGTCGGAGAGAGGTAATTCAGTTAGAGATATTTTTTATGCTTAGCCCAGTTGTTGTTATAACTAAGTCTAATGTATTCCCAAGCCTGTGAGTTGCATTTGTTATATGTTGTGTTAGGTCAAAGCTATTGAGTCGATTTTTTAGTTCTATAGTTTTGGAGTCTGTTTTCTTATTAAAATGGATGTTCAAGTCTCAATTTAGGATCACCTTATCATATCCGGTAACACACAGTGAGATCAGTTCAGAGAGCTCCTGTATAAATATTGGTGAGTGTCTAGGCGGGCGGTATATTGTGACGATAATCGTTGATTCTGTTTTGAGCTCAATGGCAAGATATTCCATCGACATGAACTCGCCTAGTTCTGTGATTCTAAACAAGAGGTATTTGAAGAAAATTATAGTCTGGTGGACAAGCTTCTATCATTATTGATGTAGCTGTGTCATTATTTAGCCATGTCTCTACTAGGCAGATGCAATCTAAGTTATTTTCTTTAATCAGATCATTTACTAAAATAGTTTTATTAATCAGTGATCTGACATTTAAGAGGGCACATTTTATTTGTTGGACTTCTTTAGAGGAGGTCTGCTTTGGCTTGACCTTGATGGCCCTGAAGTTTATAGCAGGTAAACGCATTGATGGCATATAGTTTTGACCATGCCATTGGCTGGTTATGATTACCGGTATGTTTTGAGAGATGGCATGGCAGTTGTACTATACTGCACTGTACTCTAGTGCTTTCGGGGACATTTGATCAGACGAAATGGCCTTGGGTGATATGGGGGGGGGGGAACGCCTTGTGCTGCTGCTGCACCTCGTGGCGAGTTTGTGTCCTTCGTGATTATCTCTCGTGCTGGTATGAGTTTGATATCCTTGGAGGCCATTAAGGCATGACGCATGTTTGCTGCTAGAAGCCTCGAACCTAAGCGATTTGGGAAGAAGCCATTTCTTTGAAAGCGTTCTGGGTTATTCCAGAAAACATTGAAATTATCAATGAATTTCAGGCCGTGTATAAGACAGGCAGACCCTAACCATGAATTAAAATTTTGGAGTCGACTAAAGGCTTCTTGTCCTCTGCGAAAGCATGCAATTGGTCCACTGATGGACACATCAGTGTCTATGTACACAGACTGATGTTTGTCTAGTGTGTTCATTAAACGTGTGAAATCCTCTTTCAAAGTCTCTGTGCCCGTCTTCTTTCGCAGGATGTCAAACGATCCAGAGTGAATGACAATTTTTGTTATGTCCGGTCTGATGAGTGTTGGAAGTATTTCGGCCAGCTCTTTCACAGATGTGTTGTCTAGCCATATATTTTCTGTGTTTGCCATCTCCACATACCTTGTTGTGGAATCTCCAATCAGTATGCAGTCTGTTTTCTGTGTGAGTGTAGCGGAGTGAAGTTGTTATGCTAGATCATGGACAGAAACTTTTATCTTCATCTTAAATAAGTAGGTCAAGACGGAAACACTCTTATTTTGAAGGAACAAAGTGGACCGAGCTCACTCTAGTGTTTTGGAGGGGTGTCTTGGTTATTAGTTTATATTAATTTCCTCATATTGAGTTACTGATTCTCCAAACGAAATCCCGTTTGGTCTTTTATAATGGGTTTAGAGAGGATAGGTCATCTTTCCAGTTGAGTATTTGGTGTACTGTAAATACTTTAAATAATGTAAATAATGGTTTAGCCGGTTCGACGGCAGGAGAAACGCCGGCGGAAGTGATCTGCCTCTTTGAGTGTAACGTGAAGGAGAGCAGAGGTACGGATTTTTGGTTGCCTAATAATAGGTTGAATTGCTATGTATAGTTCAAGTTCAAGTTCTTTAATAGTTGTCATACAGAAGTACAGAATACTTTCATACAAAATGCTTCTTACTGTTACGCTCCAGAGACTGTGCTAGACAAGATAGTATCAAATAACATAATAACATAATATAGCATGAATTTAGAAGAAGAAAATGAGGTCACAGTGTTCGGTATAGACATATGTACAATGTTCTGAGTTACCATATAATATACAATACACAATACTATGCAGTGTACTAATGTACAGTACTATCTAGTGCAAAGCAGAAATGGGATGAGGTACAATTTTAGGTACAATTTACAGTAAGGTGTACGAGTTGTAGTGCAATCCTTCATCCATAAATATAAAGTGTGGGGAGTGGGTGCTACAGTGTGTTTGTTTAAAGTGGGTGTGTGCTATAAGTGTGTGGAGTGGGTGCTACAGTGTGTTTGTTTAAAGTGAGTGTGTGCGTGTGGATGTGTGTGCTATGTGCGTTTGGTGGTTGTTGTTGTGTAGTGTTCATTCATTGTTCGTTTAGCAGCCTGATGGCCTGGGGATAGAAGCTTCTTCTGAGTCTTTCTATGCTCGCCTTGAGACTCCTGTATCGCTTGCCTGACCGCAGCAGTTCAAAGAGGCAGTTGTTCGGGTGACTGGAGTCTTTAATGATTCTCTTAGCCTTGCCCTTGCAACGCTTGTAGTAAATGTTCTGGAGGGTGGGGAGCCCCCCTCCAATTGTGCGTTCGGCTGAACGTGTCACTCTTTGTAGTCTGCTTTGGTCTTGTGCAGTGCTATTCCCAAACCAGGAGGTGATGTTGCCGGTCAAGATGCTCTCTATTGTACATGAGTAGAAGTTCTTAAGGATCTTCTGGCTGACTTGGAACTTCCTTAGGCGCCTGAGGAAGTAGAGGCGTTGTCGTGCCTTCTTCACAACACTGTTAATGTGTGTGGTCCATGTCAAGTCCTCGGATATGTAGGCTCCGAGGTACTTAAAGCTGTTGACTCTCTCAACCGGTGCCCCGTCGATGCTGAGGGGGCTGTAGTCCTTGACCCCCGACCTCCTGAAGTCCACAATCATCTCCTTTGTTTTGCTGACGTTCAGGGAGAGGCTGTTTTCCTGGCACCATCCCGCCAGGACCTTGACCTCTTCCAGGTAGGCCCTCTCGTCGTTGGCAGAGATCAGGCTCTAGTCCTGGAAGGGAGAGTGTAGAGGGGCCCTCTGATAGAAATGCCCCACCTTTAATTTTCACCCCGGTTGTTCCCTCACCCGGTGAAATGAACAACACTAGTGTTGAAACATCCCCCAGCCAAATGGCCAATTTGATCAAGTCCATTGGGTCAGAAATAGGGGAAGCTATTAGAATGACGTTAATGCAGAACACAACCTCGGGGACTTCACCTGTATTAGCTTCTCAAAATCCCCAACAGAGGTTCCAACCTGACCAATGTGGGAATACTGTGATTGATGCATCCAAAATCAATCTGGTGTTACGTTCAGATGCAAATGCCCCACCCTATTTTAGAGGGGACAGCACAGATAAGTGCTCTGTTTTTGAGTGGGAGGAACTCATGAGGACGTATATCAGAAAGAAAAATAACTGTACTGGGGCTGAACAAGTTGAGGAGGTTATGAACAAGCTAATGGGGAGGGCCCGGGACGTTACCAAAGTATGGATGCGTAGCAACTCAACTGTCAGTGAGGTGGGTGTTATTTTTAGCATTCTGAGGCAACATTTTGGTGATATTATTCACTCAGATCTTCCGTTAGCTGACTTTTATGCAGTCAAAGCATATGCAAGCGAGAATCCTCTTGACTATTGGATTAGGCTTAACAAAGCAGCAGAAGCCACGGAGCAGTGTCTTCTTAGTAAGGGGGAACCTCAGACTAACCTGAGCCAGCATCTAGTTCTCATGTTCATCCGTAACTGCCCTGATAAGGAGTTGTCTTTAGTGTTCAAAAGTAAGCCATCTCGTGAGTGGACAGCATGTGAGGTGCAGGAACATTTGGATGAATATTTGAGAGAGCACAAAACGAGTCGAGGTCGGTTGACACAACATGTGGTCACCATTGAGTCATCACAGGAGAGGGTGGTTGTTAACCACGAACAAAGCGCGTCATCTATTGCTGTCAGTAGTCCAGAGTTAGAGCAGCTGTCGTCTGTATCTGAGAATAACACAATGGATAGAGTTTTGAGAGTGTTATAGATGGCTTTAGGCAACAACACTCAGTCTGTACAAAATGGCCCCCATGTACAAAATGGCCCCCATAAACAATTCCCCAAACATTCTCAAGAATGTCAGGTTTGTGGCAGTTTGGAGCACAACACTAGGATGCACTGTAGGACGCATAGGCTGTGCTTCAAGTGTCTCGGTCCAGGGCATATCGGTATCTATTGTGGGCAGACCACTCATAGACAGCCCCCTGGTCAGAGACAGACTGGTCCTCCTCAGGAAAACTAGACGGCCCCCATTCAAAGGAGGACAATGTGGGCCCCTATGGTTTTTCCTCCAATTGTAATGATGATATTCAGTCTGTATATACGTCCGTTTGTGAAGCAGCACCCAAAGACAAAACAGTAATTATGCAGAATGTGACCAGAACATCCCAAAGTGACAGTTTATTTTTCACCACTGTATTAACAGGAGACAAGGATGAGTTACAGGGGATGTTAGATAGTGGATCCATGGCTACTTCTCTGCGTGCAGATGTGGTTCCTCGGCTGAGGGAGGCAGGAGTAGTAACGGGTGACTTGATATCTACTACCAATGTTGTTCTTGTGGGTTGTGGTGGGAAACAGACTAGTCCGGTGGGAACGTGTGAGCTGAAACAAAACTTACGGTTTTGAATACATAGTACCAGTCCTGATAGTTGAGGGTCAGGTTGATGAGCTCATTATAGGCACAAATGTGATGAAGCCCTTAATCAGACAGTTCAAATCCACTGGGGCCTACTGGCGCATATTGGGAAAAGCTGAGTCACCATGTCAGGATGAAAACAGTCAGTTTATCAGGTTCATGGCCAACCTTGAGAGATGGAGGGGGGAGGAAATTCCTGACAAAGTGGGAACAGTCAAGTTGAAACAGGCCGTGACACTTGAACCTATGAGTGAGCATGTAGTGTGGGGTCGTCTCCCACCCAAGACAAAACTTTCTATGGGGAGTACTGTTATTGTTGAGCCCAGCGCCTCTCGTTGTGTGCACCGTAACATACTAGTTGGCAGGGTAGTTACACCTCTCTGGGGGGATGGGTGGCTTCCTGTCAAGATTATAAACCCGACTACCAAATCTATCACCTTGAGAAGGAATGCAAAAGTGGCTGACGTGTATCCATGCATTGCATTAGAGGATTTTGACAGTGATACAAACACGACAGTCCACCAGAATGCCGGTAGAGTGAGTAGTGATACCTCTCACGGCAGTCTCACAGCTAAGAGTTGTGCTAGCAACAATGTAGCTAGGGGGAATGATAGACTGGCTAGTCTAGGGCTCCAGAACCTGTCAGTTGATGACTGTCAGGTCTCACCAGTCTGGAAGGATAGACTGACTGACCTAATTGAGAACTATGAGGATGTGTTTTCTAGACATCGGTTGGATTGTGGTGAGGCTAGTGGCTTCTGTCATCGTATCCGACTGACTGACGATCGGCCCTTTTGGTTACCTTACCGGAGGCTCTCCCCCGCCCATTATCAAAAGTTGAGAGAGACTCTGAACGAGATGGAGGACAGGGAGATAATTAGGAAGTCGAGTAGCGAGTATGCATCCCCACTTGTTCTTTGTTGGAAAAAGAATGGTGACTTGAGACTGTGCACAGATTTCAGGTGGTTAAATGCTCGCACGGTGAAAGATGCACATCCCTTACCTCACCAAGCAGATGTACTTGCAGCGTTGGGAGGCAATGCCTTTTTCAGTTCTATGGATTTGACATCCGGATATTACAACGTCCCACTGCATGAGGATGATAAGAAATACACTGCTTTCTCCTCTCCTCTCGGTTTACATGAATATAACCGTATGCCCCAGGGGCTTTGTAACAGTCCAGCTACGTTCATGAGAATGATGCTCACAATCTTTGGTGATCAGAACTCACTGAGTCTTCTCTGTTACTTAGATGACCTTCTGGTCTTTGGCAAGTCTGAAGAAGAGAGCTTGCAGAGGCTGGAGATGGTATTTCAGCGTTTACGAGAACACAACCTGAAGTTGTCTCCATCTAAGTGTCAGTTTCTGAGAAAGTCACTGAAGTTTTTGGGACATATTGTTTCTCTGGAAGGGATAGCCACAGACCCTGATAAGGTGCAGGCTATAGTGGGTGTGACGGAGAGCGATATTATGGAGTCGGATGGTGTCACCCCGTCTGCCAATAAGATCCGGTCATTCTTAGGAATGGTGGTGTATTATCAACATTACATTGAGAACTGCTCTGTAGTTGCAAGACCACTGTTTCAGCTGACCACGGGTGTGAAAAAGCCACGGAGAGGCAAAGTTAAAGGGAAGAGAGCTGCCCCCCTTCGTAAGCTTAGTGCAGCAGACTGGACTATGGAGTGTAGGGAGGCCTTTGAGGTGTTAAAGGCCGCATTGGTGGGACAAGCTCTGTTGGCTCACCCTGACTTTTCTCAGCCATTTCTATTGTCTGTAGATGCATCCACTAGTGGACTGGGAGCTGTGCTTTCACAAGTGTAGGAAGGGTGTGGCAAAGCCAGGCCCATAGCTTTTGCTAGTAAATCTTTGAATCATGCTCAATCTAAATATCCAGCTCATAGGCTTGAGTTTCTCGCCATGAAATGGGCTATACACGACAAGTTTAGCCATTGGCTGCGAGGACATAGATTTACAGTGTGGACAGATAATAATCCGCTTAAGTACATCCTCACAAAGCCAAAACTTGATGCATGCGAGCAGAGATGGGTAGCTAAGCTGGCACCTTTTGATTTTGACATTCAGTACATTCCTGGGCCTAAGAATACAGTAGCTGATGCACTGAGCAGGGAGCCTTTTACTCGGCCTAGGGTGATGCACAGGCTGACAAGGACCTCGTATGATGTCTTGTTGAGGGAGGCTAAAGGTTTGCAGGTGGATGACGTGCAGAACATGTTCCGTCTTACCTGTGAGGAACCAGAGGTGAGGAGGAAGGGTCTAGGGTTGTCCACCCAGAGTTCCCTTAAGGCCAGTGGTGAGGTGGGTAGTGACAGTGGGAGCATATCCCGTGAAGAGGTATCTGCTGTACTCCACACACATCGCTGTTGGGAGGATGGCGCAGCTATGAGAGCAGTCTCTCATGTGCAGCAGTTAGAAAGGTTGGTGTCCATGGGACAGAGTCCATTGCCTGTCCTCACTCATGAGGAATTGTACGACAAGCAGTGCCAGGACCCTGTTACTAGTAGAGTCAAATTATTTGTAGATAGAGGCCGCCGCCCATCTCGAAGAGAGAGAGTTCATGAGTCAAAAGAAACAAACCGCACACTGAGACAGTGGGGAAAACTCACAAACAAATTAGGAGTGTTGTACCGTGTTTCAAAACACGCTGTGAGTAAGAAGAAGGTCTTTCAATATGTTGTACCGAGCGCTCTGAGAGGACAAGTGCTGAAAGGGGTACATGATGAGGCTGGTCACCAGGGCCAGCAGCGCACATTGTGGCTCACTAGACAACGTTTCTATTGGGACTCCATGGAACAGGATGTCAAAGAATATGTGAGTCATTGTAAGAGATGTGTACTGAGCAAAGCACCTGAGCCTGAGGCTAGAGCTCCGCTGGTATCTATAGTCACCACTGCACCACTGGAGTTGGTGTGTATTGACTTTTGGTCGGCTGAGGATGCCAATAATAAGTCCATTGATGTGCTTGTTATAACTGACCATTTTACCAAACTAGCATGTGCTTACCCGTGTCCCAATCAATCTGCCAAGACAGTGGCCAGAGTGCTCTGGAATAATTTTTTTTCTGTCTATGGTTTTGCAGCCTGCATTCATAGCGACAGAGGGGCCAATTTTGAGAGTGCACTTATAGCAGAAATGCTTCAGATGGCAGGGGTTGAAAAATCCCATACCACGCCATACCATCCTATGGGAAATGGACAGGCAGAACGTCTAAATCGCACTTTAGGTAATATGATCCGTTCTTTGCCACCTCGTTCCAAGGTGAAATGGCCTCAGATGTTGAACACATTGACGTTTGCTTATAATTGCACAGTGCATGAGACCACAGGGCTCCCACCCTTCTTTTTGATGTTTGGCCGCACCCCAAGATTACCTGTCGATGTCATGTTTGAGAGTGTTCTTTTGGATGGAGATACGGTGGATGTGGATAAGTATGTCCAGTCACTGGGAAAGGATCTGAGGGAAGCAATGGCACTTGCTCAAAAGCATGCTGAGAAGCAACAGACCAGGCAAGCTGAGGTGTATAACAGACAGTTAAAGGGACATTCGGTAGAGAAGGGGGATCGGGTCTTACTGGCAAATAAAGGGGAAAGAGGCAAGAAAAAGCTAGCTGACCGTTGGGAGAGTGCTGTCTATACTGTAGTGTGTAAAAACAGTGTGCTGAACATATACAGTATCCGTCATCCTGTCACAGGGAGGATTAAGACTGTTCATAGGAATTTGATTATGCCCGTCAATTTCCTGCCTCTGCCGTCATGGGATGAGCCAGAGATTGAGGTGTCTATTCCTGGCACTGTTCCGAGTGAGGAAATGACAGACGATTCTGATCAGGATGAGCTGAGAACTGCCCGGTGGGTTGCTCATCTTCCTGAGTCCAGTGTGGAGGGGGTAGTAGATACCATGACAGGGACGGGTATATCAGAACCAGCAGAGGTACAGGTGGGAAGTATGAGTAATGATCAACATCATAGAATTACACTTGAGACACGTAATGGTGGGGAGCAGGAGTGTAAACTGGAGAAACCACGCCATTTTTGGATGGAGAGACCAGATGCAGATGTTGAATCAGAGGAGTCATACTCTGTAATTGTTTATCAGGATAGTGATCAGTCGTCAGATACGACAACTGTGGAGTCGTTCACTGAGGACATGATGGCTTCGGAGGAGGCCCCTTGTAGTTCATCCTTATTTGTACCAGTGAGTGGACCTGAATCGGCCATTGTCACTGTCATACCGAGTGTAGTGGGGGAAGCTCAAGGGGTTCGCACTAGGCTGGGGAGGTTCATCAGGCCAGTTAACAGGCTCATTCAGACGATGGCTGTACAAAGAGTCAGGGCTCTGCTGTCATCTTAAGAGATGACACAATTTTTTTTGTTTTCTTTTTAGTGGTTCTTTTTATTACTAATTTTTTTTCTTTTCTTTCTTTGATTTTGCTGTTTGATTTCCTTTGAGTCATACTGGTAGTTATGGTTGTCTATTGCATTAGACATGATTTAGTAATTTTGGTGTGTATTCCATGGTATAAATATGTACATGGCATGTTTTTTTCTATGGTTAGATGAGGGATTAGCTACCCTTTATCTTTCCTGATCCTTCATCGGATAGCTTTTGAGCTGGTCAACCTATTTTCTAGGTTTGGAATTAAGGGAATACACCGAGTTACATGTGACGCGTTGACTCATTGTGATAATTTTTATTTTATTTTCTATTTCTTTGGTTTGTACTTGCGCTATTGAGTTAATTGAAGGGAACACTGTCCATAATCTGGCATAAAACAGTAGGGGTGAATGTAGCAGAGTGAAGTTGTTATGCTAGATCATGGACAGAAACTTTTATCTTCATCTTAAATAAGTAGGTCAAGACGGAAACAGTCTTATTTTGAAGGAACAAAGTGGACCGAGCTCACTCTAGTGTTTTGGAGGGGTGTCTTGGTTATTAGTTTATATTAATTTCCTCATATTGAGTTACTGATTCTCCAAACGAAATCCTGTCTGGTCTTTTATAATGGGTTTAGAGAGGATAGGTCATCTTTCCAGTTGAGTATTTGGTGTACTGTAAATACTTTAAATAATGTAAATAATGGTTTAGCCGGTTCGACGGCAGGAGAAACGCCGGCGGAAGTGATCTGCCTCTTTGAGTGTAACGTGAAGGAGAGCAGAGGTACGGATTTTTGGTTGCCTAATAATTGGTTGAATTGCTATGTATAAATTGTAATATTGATTTATGTTTTGGTTTTGGTTCTGAAATCGTCCTGTGTGTGATGACATTAATTCGTCCTGTGTCAAACAGCCACAGTACCGTCGTGTACTAACTCGTATTCTGTTAACAATAACAGGTGAACTACACCGGCTATGACGGTAGCTCACCACCATCTTGTTGTGCTGTTTTTGGTTTGATAACAGGTATGAACCGTTGTTTTTGTATTTCGGTTTAATTAATGCTTACACACTGTCTTTCATTTCATATTATTTCAGATGTTTGCTGAAGTTGACTTGTATTGAGTTAAATGTATTTGGTAGTAGCCAACATTTGCTGTAAATGTGGATGGCGCGCTGTTTTGAGTGTCCGCACTCTTTGAGTGTAACGTGAAGGAGAGCAGAGGTGGACTACACCGGCTATGACGGTAGCTCACCACCATCTTGTTGTGCTGTTTTTGGTTCGATAACAGATCACCAATAAAACCAGATGTCAATTGAGTATCGTTGTCGGAGTCTACTTCTACAAAACACCAGACACAACGCAGATTGGATCACGCTACATGAGGTTGGCATTTTTCTTTCCAACAGTTTTGGGGCCGTTTGTTTTTGGATTAGGCCTAGTCTGCCGGTTCTTACCACAGTCCTGTGGCCTTGGTGAAGCCTCGCTAGCTGTACCACTAGCCTTCTCAATAGCCGGCATGTTAACGCTGGTCTCGTACCTTTGGTGTCGGCTACCGCGACATTCTCCTCTGCGCATGGTAGTCTCTTCGCTGTTAGCCGTTAGCTCAGTCTGGGTCGTGTTTGCTAGCCGCGTTGCTTGTGGCTCTGTTTTCCTCGTCGTTAGCATGTGCTTCGCTAGTGTTAGCGTGAGCTTCGGTATTCCTGCTATTAGCGTCGTTAGCGTGACAACACAATAATTATTAGCATCTTACTTTGAAAATGGCTCAACAGGTGTGATAGGTCTGAACTTGAGTTGAACTTGAACTTGTGTACTCACGTTGTAGTAGTTGCAATATCCCAAAATAAATGCGGGTCCCAAATTTCATAAAAATCCGTTCAGAAATGGGTGATTAAGAGCGATTTTGGTTCTCCAGTAATCCATTTCCTCATGAAGCCATATCTCACCTGGCAGCGACCTGGTGGGGGTTTTGATGTGCAAAGACCATCCACATGTGAGTTAAGCTCGAATCTTATTGGCTAATATTTGTATTTATTTTTTGTTAAAAAAAAACATCAACTACTATTTACTATTTACAAAAAAGTAGAGTTGGCTCCAATCAATCAAAAATAATGCTACCAGAGAAGTGTATGTACCTGCCTGCAGTGTAAGATATAGAGAGGGGGTGCAGTTTTGCTCCTTCGGTTAATTTCTCCAGGAGGGAGACAATTATTATAACACAGAGATGAAAAAAAAAGATTTTCTTATTATTGAAAACTATAATTAATTAATACTTTTTTTTTACTGGTAACATTTTTGGGGAAGCTTCGCTTCCATTGGCGTCCATGAATATTCGCCACTGGTTGGTGCTACAATTGTGCTTGTGTCTGTGTCTCTCTAGATGAGGAACAAAAAGAAAAAGTTATCTAGTGCATTTTTGGAAACATGTCAGGTGCATACTCACCTCCCTATTTAAATTACACCACCAGGTAATAATGACTGCTGAGACAGCCTGGCTACATTATGCATAATAAGATGAATGAATGATTGGGATGGTTTTGACGTTCTCAGTACAATAACAGAAGGGAATGGTGAATGTTTGGTGTGTGTATGTGTGTGCGTGTTCATGTGTGTGTGTATGCGCTGCTCACAGTCCGTGACGGAGCCGCTCCATCACAATATGTAGTATGTCATTGTTCTAGAAAAGGGATGGTTTAGGAGGAGTTGTCAAATGGCCCGTATTCGGGCCGACGTGCCCATGGGTGGAACGCACAAAGTCACAGCACTTTGTGAGCGTCTATCGGCTCGTGGCTGCATTTTTTCTTTTTACATGTCTTGAGTTACATAACGATATGTCAGGCGAGCGTATTTTTTCGTAAAGATGACCACCCCAGACTCCAGACGCTCCAGAACTTCCAATCATCCGCTGATGGCGAGGATCTTTTGTCAGCGTTGTAGCCAATGAATGTACCTTTCCAATGATACCGCACTTGGGGGGGTCCGAATAAGGGATCTAGGTGAAAGTTGATGAGCGAAAACCAGAAGTCAATCACACTTGAGAATGAACGGCCGTGGATGAGGAAATGGATTTGGATTTTTTTTGTCGCACTGTTTACCCGGAACTCTCTCAAAGACCAATTTCTGAACGGATTTGTATAGAATTTGGACCTGTACTACATAAGACTTCAGGCTATGGATCCGCTGTGTTTTCCAGCTTATACCTATTCTTTCTTTTTTGGGGGGGGGGGGGGGGTATTGCAACCACTACAGAAAAATATGAGTACACAAGGTCAAGTTCAACCCAAGTTCAGACGTCTGTTACTTTGTTCATTAGCACTAAAACTGATTTTCCTTTTTTGCATTAGCAACTTCAGAATGTTATCTTTCAAAAGAGACCAGGCTCATGCATGTGCTATAAGTATAAAGCTAAGCTTTGCAAATAAAAGTATGCAGTTCTCAAGTTCAAGTAAAAGAATTGCCACTTTTCTGGGTGCCTGTTAACTCATTCAGTGCCAGCGATTATCCCCATCCCTGTAGTCAATGGGCCACGCTTTAAAAGATAGGCATTTTCACTGTGTGTCACAATGTTTGCAGAGCTATATCTATATTCTATATTATAGCTATGGAGACAATACTATGGCTCATTTGACAGTCACTATCTCTCGTCCAACATGTATACTTTCGCGTAGGACTGACCTTCAAAGCTTTTTTTGGCAATCGAAGCTTCGGGGCCGAGCTTCGATTTTAATTCGAAGCTCCAAAAAAATTTATCTTTTTTCTTTTCTTTCTTTTTTTTGTATCTTATGTTGTGGGACGTGTACAGCACTTTGGTAAACTTTGTTGTTTTTAAATGTGCTCTATAAATAAAGTGGATTGGATTAATTAATTAAGTAGCCCCTTTCGTGACTGTGACGCAGCCAACAAGGTTTCACTCGGCTGCGCTGCCTGGGTGCAGTGGGGCTGCTCTCACAGCCAACGACATGACATTACATAATTATGTTGCAACCTTCGTCTATCAAGCAAACAATTATATTATATTTAATTCATAATTTATAATTATATCAGACAATGCACCTACAAAAGCAGATGATTACAATTAAATTAGCCAACTTGGTAACACATTAGTCATAGCAGCATAGGCATAGCCTTATTAATGTTTTGTGTGGCGTCGCCATATATTTTATATTTTTTAGGTGATTTGACAAAGTTGTTGTAGAGTTGTGATATGCCATTTTCTTCTGGCATATCTGGCACTCGGCTTTTTGGGCATTGTCTTTGCATATTTTAAAGTGTAACCACTAGGGCTGTCAGTTTATCGCGTTAATTAGATTAATTAATTACACAGCAAATTATCGCGTTATGAAAATTAACTCAAAATTAATTACAATTTTTTTTTTTTTTTTTTTTATAATTTTTTTTTTATCTCATTCATTCCATAAGAACGTAGAATACACATTACAGACTTTTTTTTATATGGACCATTTGCATGTTCTTGGTATCTGATTCTAGGGACATCTATGGATCTCAGGGAATGTATTCCCAGTGTCAGAAAGACTGTGTCTGTTACTAGGCTTGAGTAAATTGTAATGAACCAAATGAGAATATCAATAAATCTTTTTTTTTTATCTTTGACTGTGAATAACACTATGCTCAAATTGACCTGACCTGAAAAATCTAAGCAAATTAATAGATGGAAGATGATTGTAACTGAGGGGTACAATTCCCTGACTGTATTGAGAGTATGGTATTATTAAACCACTACTTAGTTATGTACTTTAATTACTGGCCATACAGTACATGATATATCTGGTGAACACCCACACAAGAATACGACAATGACACCTAAAGTTCTATTTGGAGGGATTTATTATTATTAGAGCAGCAACGGTAGGTTACAGATTGAGAATTATACTTGCGCTTGTAAGGCGAAGAACACTTAAGTAAGTCAAGAGTGTAAGTCCATGAGAATAGTAAGATGGGTATAACTGACGCCACCTGTAGCATAAGAATTACATAAGGCACACTCGTAGTCAGCTGGAGACACTAGGGGGTTCCCTCCGGTTGTAAGCCGGCAGGGTAGAGGAATGTTCGGGAGCAAAGTCTGGATCAACGCGGAATAAAGAAGCCCCAGCTACGGGAGGCGGTACATTACTCCCTTGATCGGCAGACAAAAGCAACAGCTATAATCCAGTATGCACGACAGCATGGATGAAAGCTAGCCAGCCTCTGTGGTCCTAGAGGCGGGCTCGATGGTGCTCCTCACAAGGGTAGATCCCACACGACAGTGGGGTAGACGGTTCTCTGCTCCAGCAGCCACGGTACCAAAGCAATATAATCCAGCCGGAAAAGGCTCTGCATTCGCCGGTGTAGATTCTCCTGTGCACTATCCTTCACACTTAACTAGGTCGAACTTGACGTTATTTCACTAAACTCTGACACTTTTTCTATCCTATTCGCACATGTTATAAGTGCTCTATTTAGACGCAAAGTTGCTCACTTCACTTGGTCGTTGACTCGTGGTGAAGGCTTCAACTTTGGGATAAGACTACTGCTGTATCCACCTGCGACGTATTTATACGTAAGGTGAATAATCTAGTGCCAACCTCAGTTCTGTCTCGTATTACTGCGCAAACCTGGACATGTTGAGACATGCCTTGGCTGTAGGGTGACCAGGTGTCCCCCTTTTGGTTGTACTGTCCCACCATTTGACCAAATGTCCCGCGTCCCTCATATTGAGAGGATGTCCCTCTTTTCGAAGCCAAAAAAAACATGCGTCTAAAAGCCCCTCCCTACAGACAGTAAACGTAGGAACCCGCCTCTTGTCCACACACATTGCTCTGATTGGTTATAGTACTTTAGCATGCTGCTTGTGACGTGACTGAGACTGAGTCGTGACGCTACCTCATATCGCAAATCTGATTGGTCAAAAAAAACATAACAACATTACAAGCGAACTAGTTCAAGATGGAAAGCAGTAAAAAGAAACGGACCTGCAGTTACAACCAAGACTGGCAAACGACACATGACTGGGTGAGGCAGATGGCAGGCAATCCGCAGCAGGCTTTCTGTGTTTTGTGTCATAGTTCGTTTTCAATTGCGCATGGAGGAAAATACAACTTGAAGCGCCACAGTGGACGTGAGTCTCACTTGAAAGTGGCTCACCAAAAAGAAACATCCAGATCTATGGATACGTTTCTTTTTAAACCAAACAATGATAGCCAGACGGACAAGGTCACTGCAGCTGAGATAACAAGTGTCTATCACACAGTACAACACTCCCATTCATACAGGTCAGCCGACTGTGGTAACCTTTAACCTTTGATTTAAATCTATTCGGTGAAGACCATGGCAGTTATTCTAATATAGAAACACAATTTATTTGTATTATTATTTTTGTATTATACTACACTGTTTTCCCTTGTTCTGTGTTAACAGGGAATATCAAACACAAGACATTCCTGTCAAGTGATGACGTTTGAATATTTAAAACAGATGTTAGGTGATATTTAATTTGTATTTATTTTGATTTAACCTTTAACCTTTGATTTAAATCTATTCAGTGAAGACCATGGCAGTTATTCTAATAAATTTTTTTACATTATCTATCTGTCCCACTTTGTCCCACCAAAATCGTACTGTTGTCCCACTTTGTCCCACCAAAATCTTACTGTTGTCCCACTTTTGGACTTTTTGCATCTGGTCACCCTACTTGGCTGTGGCTTTGAACTTGCCATTGGGGGTATGGCCGTTGGCGCCTAGGGGTCGCTGTCCAATAGGAGAATGAATATTATGGTCTGGCTTGTACCTAGGTAAAGGGATATTCCGTGTATATATACAAAGAATATACAAGGGATATCAGACGATATACAAATATTATACAAGGTATCTCAAGTAATAAATATATATATTCGGTTTAATCTGACCCTTTGTAACAGCCACCTCCTAATTAGTCCGCACCTAATTAGATAAGCAGAGACAGATTAACCGTCTTGTCAACTACTCAATGTCCGTTGTGGGGAGTAGGGCCATTCACAAAGTCAGTGGGTCATGGTCATCATCAAGGGAGTCAGGGAGCCTTGGCAACTCTATCAGCCTCGCCACGGGTCGGGTGTATGTCCGTCCCTGGACAAGAACTTCTGCCACTCTGACCTTTCCGTCGGCACCAGTGATCACTTTGCTTACGCGGCCGGCCGGCCACATAGCTCGGGGTAGTGACTGGTCTATGATCATAACGACTGTGTCCACTTGTAAGTTGTCCCTGTCCTTGACCCGCTTCTGACGGGCTGGAAGGGATGGTAGGGGGCTTAAGAGGAAGCGGGCCCGAGACTGGTTGATCTGTGGTTGGCTGTGCCTCCACATCCTCTGTCTGTTTCTCTTGTTTGGTCTGTACCCCGTCTGAGGAGGGGCCGGTTCCGGCCGCCCCATCAAGGAGTCGCTTGGGGTGCTGGGTTCGAGGTCAGCTACGTCGCTTGGAGCGCAGCTGAGGGGGGTGGAGTTCGGAACTCCCTCTTCTTGGGCCCACGGTTCTCTCACAGGCCTCTCGTCTAATGTCAATAGCCTCTCAACGGGCTGTACGAGAGAGTGGCCGGTGTCGCTCACCTTTGTGTGCAGGCAGCGTGTAGACGTGGGTTGACTGTCAAGTCCGTAGAGGGGGCCCTGGAGCGTCCACCCCAGTCGGGTCTGAACCGCGACTGGGCATCCTTTGGGTCCGATGTGGGCCGCCTCAATTGGGAGAATGAGGTCCGCGTGGTCGGAGCCTATGAGCAGGGTCGGTGTGGCGCCGTCGATAAGCGGTATAGGTAGTCTGCGTAGGTGCACGTACTTCGCCATCAGCTGTGGGATGGGGTAGGTGTACTGTGACAAGCCTATGTCGTGGCTGGTGAAGACGTTAGTGATACTATACTGCTTCTCGGGCTGGTCCACCGCTGCTATCTTGAAGGAGACATTTTCACCCTTTATGGTCTTCTGGTCTCTTCTGATGGTACGTATTGTCATTGTTCCTTTGGCACCCCGCAGACCCAGCTGGGCTGCGGTGGAAGCGAGGAGGAGGGTCTTTTCAGACCCATCGTCTAGGACGGTGTAAGTGTCCAGGACCTTGTCCTCGTAGCTCAGGAGCACTCTGACCACTTTGATGAGCACTCGGGGGGTCCCGCTATGCTGGTCTATGTGGAGCACTCCTGTTGGTGGGTTGCCTTGGATCTTCTGGAGTGGTGCCGACTCGCGGTCGTCCGAGTAGCACCGTGACTCCCAGTGTCTGCTGTAGCAGTCGGTACACCAGGGGGCGGTCTGGTGGATCTTCGGTACTGGTGCCACCGCCTCGGCCTGATACATCACCGTGACGGGCCCACTTTGTTGTCCTGGCGGACGCTTGTTGATGTCATGCAGGACCTCCAAGTGGGCGCCGTCACACTTACTGCATTTCTTCTTTAAACGGCACTCCGCTGCCATATGGCTGCGCGCGCAGCGGAAGCAGCGGCGGTTGGCTTTGATCCACTGACTCACCTCGTCCGTGGTCAGCTTCTTGAAATTGTCACATTGATACAGCCGATGTTCCCCTTCACAGTACTGGCATTCAATCTTCCACTCCCCCTTGGTCGGGGGGTTGCTGTGGTTCTCGTGCTGCGGTACTGATTCGGCTTGGTGCATAACGGTCACCGACCGGCGGTTATCATTAGGTCTCCGAGGTCCATCTCTTGGGCTTGGTCCACTCCACACGAACGTATCCAGTCGTAGGCTGCTGACTTCTCTCGCGAGGAAGTCGGCCAGGTCTAGGAGGGATGGCTCGGGACCGTCGGGATCACGGTGGTCTCTCTGCCGCCGAAAGCGCTCTTGTCGGGCGGGAGGGAGCTTCTCTAGTATTCGTTCCACATTAGAGTTAGCATATAGTTCATATCTCCCTTTTTCCCTTTGGGACCCCAGCATCCCTACCAGGGATTGTACCTTGATAGAGAGGTCATCCAATGCTCTATTGTCTTTGGCTGGGGGGAGGCGGTCGATATCTCTTATTTCTTGTATCACGTAGTCCCATATGCGTCCATAACGCTGGTCGAGGGCCACTAGAGCCGCGGAGTATGGGGTGCTTGAGTTGGAATATGCCAGCGCTATATTATGCGCTCTGGGCACCTTGAGATGCTTGAGGAGGATGGCATATTTGTACGACTCATCGGGGACGTCGGACATCATAGTCTCCAAGCATATCCGTAATTCCGTGTACTGTGCTCTGTCCTCGCGCGTAAAGTCTGGGAACGTCGGTGTGCCAAGGTACGATGCCATGGATGGCTGGCACATCGGTGAGCGTTGGGGAAGAGGCCTCCTGGGCGAGTCTCCCCGTACGTGTTGCCGTGGGTTGGTACTTGGTGGGTACCAGGGGCCGGGTACCCAGGTGCTGTTCCTCGGTGCTGACTGTACGTCAAACTCACCCGTGAGTTGGGTCGGGGGTTTGTAGTGCAGTGGCTCGGGGCTGACGTCGGGGCTGTACTTGGCCTCCTGGTCCAGAGTACGTTGCTGCTGGTCGGGGCTGTACTGGGCCTCCTGGTCCAGAGTACGTTGCTGCTGGTCGGCTTGACATTCCTCCTCTTCCTCTTCCTCTGCTAGGTCCTGGAGTCTTCTAGTCAGTCTCTCGGCTACGTAGGCCGGTTCTTCCCGGTGGCTGGGTCTCGTATGGACCGGTCGGGGAGGGGGTTCGGAGACGTAGACAGGATCCTCCTGTTGGCGGGGTCCCGGGTCGCTTGGTCGGGTAGGGGAATGTGCCCTAGACCCTTGTCGTGATGATCTCCGGGAGCTCCGTGCGGAGAGAGGGGATGTCGCCATGGCAATCAATTGTTCTACCATCTGCGCCTGCAGCCGGTCGCGCTCTGCTTCGCGCTGGGCATGGGCGGCGTCGCGCTGTGCTTCGGCGGCGGCGCGCTGTGCATCGGCGCGGCCTCTTTCAATGTTCTCTTCCGTCTGAAGGCGTCTGGTCTCCAGTCTTATGCGGTCGTCTTCAC
This sequence comes from Notolepis coatsorum, assembly GCF_963971535.1. NCBI lineage: Eukaryota > Metazoa > Chordata > Actinopteri > Aulopiformes > Paralepididae > Notolepis > Notolepis coatsorum. The sequence goes on along the minus strand of NC_140167.1, from coordinate 134,349,060 downwards.
TCCTTTGTTGCGCCTGGAAGCGCTCTCGCTCAGTTGCAGCGTGTTCGCGCTCACTAAGGGCTTGCGCTTGGAGTTGCGTGTGAAGGCGCTCTCGTTGGTCTGCAGCTTGTTCGCGCTCGCTCGTCTGTTGAGCCTGGAGGCATTCTCTTTCCATGGTAGAATGTTCGCGCTCACTTAGTTGTTGCGCTTGAAGTCGATCGCGTTCACCCTGAAGTCGATCGCGTTCGGTGGAGGCTGCCAGGGTGGCGATGAATGCCTGCGCCAGCATCTGGTCCACCTCGCTGGGGGATGACACTGACGGAGGTGATCGGCTTCTGACAGTGCTCGTTGGAGATCTGTTCTCTGGGCACGCCTCGAGATCCATCTTCTGGGCGCGCTTCTCTTCTCTTGGTTGTGTGTCGGGTTCTGTCCCCGGAGCGCTTTCTTTATCCTGGAGCTCTCCGGGGACTCTCCCGGTGACGTTGTCTGGAGGTATAGTCTGGTCATGTCCCCCCTGGTCCCCCCCGTGAGCTTGGTCAGTTACGTTAGAACCCACTGGGTTCTCTACTGGCAGGGTCGCCTGGTCGGTAGGTTTTGACATGCTTTGACTATCCGCTTTATCCGCATTTAACGTCTGTATAAAGCTAGGTATTAGACTGACAGCGTATGCCTCTAGATAGGGAGGTGGCTGACGTCTGCGCTGCGGGCGTTCTAGCTTGGGAGAGCTGCTTGGGGAGTGTTCACCGCTGGCCATGGTTAATATCAATATTATATTTAGATATTACACTGATATTCCTCCGGCTCGAAGGACCAATTGTAACTGAGGGGTACAATTCCCTGACTGTATTGAGAGTATGGTATTATTAAACCACTACTTAGTTATGTACTTTAATTACTGGCCATACAGTACATGATATATCTGGTGAACACCCACACAAGAATACGACAATGACACCTAAAGTTCTATTTGGAGGGATTTATTATTATTAGAGCAGCAACGGTAGGTTACAGATTGAGAATTATACTTGCGCTTGTAAGGCGAAGAACACTTAAGTAGGTCAAGAGCGTAAGTCCATGAGAATAGTAAGATGGGTATAACTGACGCCACCTGTAGCATAAGAATTACATAAGGCACACTCGTAGTCAGCTGGAGACACTAGGGGGTTCCCTCCGGTTGTAAGCCGGCAGGGTAGAGGAATGTTCGGGAGCAAAGTCTGGATCAACGCGGAATAAAGAAGCTCCAGCTACGGGAGGCGGTACATTACTCCCTTGATCGGCAGACAAAAGCAACAGCTATAATCCAGTATGCACGACAGCATGGATGAAAGCTAGCCAGCCTCTGTGGTCCTAGAGGCGGGCTCGATGGTGCTCCTCACAAGGGTAGATCCCACACGACAGTGGGGTAGACGGTTCTCTGCTCCAGCAGCCACGGTACCAAAGCAATATAATCCAGCCGGAAAAGGCTCTGCATTCGCCGGTGTAGATTCTCCTGTGCACTATCCTTCACACTTAACTAGGTCGAACTTGACGTTATTTCACTAAACTCTGACACTTTTACTATCCTATTCGCACATGTTATAAGTGCTCTATTTAGACGCAAAGTTGCTCACTTCACTTGGTCGTTGACTCGTGGTGAAGGCTTCAACTTTGGGATAAGACTACTGCTGTATCCACCTGCGACGTATTTATACGTAAGGTGAATAATCTAGTGCCAACCTCAGTTCTGTCTCGTATTACTGCGCAAACCTGGACATGTTGAGACATGCCTTGGCTGTGGCTTTGAACTTGCCATTGGGGGTATGGCCGTTGGCACCTAGGGGTCGCTGTCCAATAGGAGAACGAATATTATGGTCTGGCTTGTACCTAGGTAAAGGGATATTCCGTGTATATATACAAAGAATATACAAGGGATATCAGACGATATACAAATATTATACAAGGTATCTCAAGTAATAAATATATATATTCGGTTTAATCTGACCCTTTGTAACAATGATTAAACAGAAGGTTTTGTAGATACAGTACTGAATTCTGCCATCCGGACACATGCAATCTGAAATATGATTATAGAATATAGAATATCAGGCATAGAATGGTTATGCGATTAAAATGTGATTAATTAGATTAATTAATTACAAATCCTGTAATTAATTAGATTAATTCTTTTAATCGCCTGACAGCACTAGTAACCACACGTCTGATGACTTCTTCTGTTACGTTCTGGTTTGCTGACTGCTGTCTGTGAACCATCCACCATTCTGTCATCTGTCACTTGGCTACTGTCACCTGTCTCCCTTGTCACTTAGTGCTTCACTTAGTGTATGGGTCCTGATTGGCTGTCACAGGGGGGTGTGTGGAATGTTGGAATGTGGTCGCCACTTAACCCTTCTATCTTTTGTTTGCTCTTCGTCAGGTATTCATTATAACGTTCGGAGATAACGTGGGCGGTTCCGGTTTTTGGACCACCATTAAGCTTCATTATATATTCCCTCTTTCTTTCCTGCCACTCGGCAATGTATCCTAGTATTACTCTTTGTGTTCTTTACTATTAAATCGAACCTACTTAAGAGTACACCCTCTCCGTCTCCTTGATTGCATACCACAACTGGAACTCACCTACCTCCATCCTGACAGAAGACCTGACCATCATCAGAGTTCCATGGATGCAATCATGGAGATGCTCCAGGCACAAAAGAGTGCGCTGGAGCGAATGGACGGACATCAACAACTCGTCCACACGAGCTGGTTCGGCTGGGCGGGCTCATCATCACGTCGCAGGAGACAGCGCATTCGGTCTTGCTCACCGCCCAGAGGACGCAAGGCAAGGTGGCAGGAGTAAGATCAACGGTGGCAGAGGCGGTGCCGGGAGAAGCGGCGCTCGGCGGCGAAGAGGGTCGGGGAGCTTTTGGTCACCAGGAGCGGGCCCAGGAGCCACGGCTATCTCCACCGGGCCGCTACGCGGGATCACCGGAGGGATGCAGAGAGTTCATCACCCAGTGTTCACTCGTGTTCCAGCTGCAGCCACGTTCATTCCCCTCTTCCAGATCCCAGGTCGCATATATCATTACCCTTCTCACCGGTCGAGCACTCTCCTGGGCTACGGCCGAATGGGAAAGTGGGTCGTTAATCTGCAACAGTGTGGACGCCTTTACCGGGGAGTTGAGAAGAGTCTTCGACACTTCCCTCGTACTCTCGATCTTCGAGGCCGGTGGGCGGCTTCTCGCCTGCCGGCAGGGCCTCCGCACTGTCTCAGATTACGCCATTGATTTCCGGATCGTGGCTCGGGAGGCAGCTTGGCCGGAGATTCCCTGTGTTGTCTTGTTTGTCCAGGGGCTCTCCGCACGGATGAGGGACGAGCTTTCCGTGCGTGAGATCCCGGAGCAGCTGGAAGTGCTCATCAACACGGCTATTCGTATGGACAACCGACATCGGGAGAGAGAACGGGAGCGTGAAACTACTACCCAGGTACGTGTCCCTTCTCCTCCCGGTGTTGACAGCTTCCTGCATTACACGAGTGGGCCACTGGGTGATGAATCCATGCAGCTTGGGGCGCTGTCGCTCTCGGACGAGGAGCGGCGGCGCTTCATTGAAGAGAGACGCTGCTTCCGGTGCGGCCGCACCGGTCATCGGTTTGGCAGCTGTCGGGACCAGGCCGGCTCGACTCAGCGCCAGTCGGGAAGGGGAGGTGCACCGCTGGGCCCTGAGAAGGCGCCAGCAGGTGGGCTCACCTCAGCACTACCTACTGACACACGCACTTTTTTGGAGGTGGCGGTTAACTGTGGGGGTAGCATTAGGAGAACTAAGGCTCTCATTGACTCAGGGGCGGCGGGCAATTTTATAAACTTGGGGTTGGTGAGGGAGTGGGGGATCCCGGTCGAGGAGTTGGGGGTTCCTGTCCCCATCTACGCCCTGGACGGTCAGCCCCTGGACAGTGGGAGCGTCACTCAGCGTACTGTTCCTGTTCACATCCGGGTGGCGGGTGGTGGGTGGGAGTGGGTACAATTGTTTGTTATTGTCTCCCCCTATTCTGTTGTGGTGTTGGGTCATCCCTGGTTGGCTTCTTGCAAACGTCATATTAACTGGGTCACGGGTGAACTTTCAACGGAGGACGGCGTGAAGTCGGTCTTCGGCGAGAGTTTGCCCATTCCCCCCCCCCCCTCTTCTCTTTTGTCTCCTCCTTCTCTCTCCAGGATGGTGGGGAGCGTCGCAGATTCTGTCATACCCTCTAATCCTGATTTGATAGGGGTTCCTAAAATCTATTGGGACCTTGCGGACGTTTTTAGCAAAATGCGTGCTAAAGCACTACCGCCTCATAGATCATACGACTGTCCCATTAATCTCCTACCCGGTACCTCCCCGCCCCGTGGGCGTATGTTCTCTCTCTCACGCCCGAGACCGTGGCCATGAACACCTACATTGAGGAGGCATTGCTTGCGGGGCACATACGTCCTTCCACATCTCCTGCCGGCGCTGGCTTCTTTTTTGTTGGTAAAAAGGATGGAGGTCAGTGTCCGTGCATTGATTATAGGGGATTGAATGACGTTTCCATCAAGAACCGATATCCGTTACCTCTCATGGACACTGCCTTTGAGTGCTTACAGGGGGCGCAGGTCTTTTCTAAACTTGATTTACGTAATGCATACAATCTGGTCAGGATTAGAGAAGGAGACGAGTGGAAGACTGCATTTAATACGCCTGTTGGAGCCAAATAGCTTTTCTGCTTATTTCATTTTATTTGTACTCACGGTGCAAAGGTGTGGCATTTTCAGTCACCATGGCAACCACCACAGGGGTTGGTTACCCATTTATACTGATCAGTGGGTGACAAGCCGCAGGTGTGCAAGGGGAAAGCCAAACAGTTTTTGACCGTGTTCGTGTTGATGTGCTGTATAGGTCGGCGTTCAGTGTAATTAGGAAAAGAGTTTTTTGTATTATATTATTTGGTGGAAAAAAGGTCAATAAATGGATTGGCATATCGAAAATGATACGAGCACTCTAAACATTGAATTCTTCAAGCACGCGTCTAACTCAAGCCAGCCCACTTGCCCCCCGCAGTAGGCTTATAGGTAAAAGGCTCTACATTAGTCAAAAACTAAGGCTCTTCGTTTGAAATGGACAATTGCCTTTGTTATTATTGGAAGACGAGGATAATCGCGCTCAGCGCTCAAAATTCAACAGCTGATCAGCGAGACAGTGCGTTCTGCGCTCAAGACTCAACAGCTGATCCGCAAGACAGTGTTTTGATTTCTGAGGCCGCTGAAAGACATTAGTGACAACTGTTTGGTTCACCATTTCGCTTGGAATTGCGCGGAACGTGGACAATCTGGACCAAGACACGCCAGCACCGTCAGGACGAGCGGACGGATCAGGAGGAGCTGCCCAGCACCGTCAGGACGAGCGGACGGATCGGGAGCTGCAGGACGAGCGGACGGATCAGGAGGAGCTGCCCAGCACCGTCAAGGAGCGGACGGACCAGGAGGAGCTGCCCAGCACCGTTAAGGAGCGGACGGACCAGGAGGAGGTGCCCAGCACCGTCAAGGAGCGGACGGACCACCAGCTGCCCAGCACCGTTTGGACGAGCGGACGGACCAGGGAGCTGTCCTGCACGCAAGCAGTTTATTGAATAGCGCTCGGACAAGGAACGCTGTTTGAAGTTGAATAGCGCTCGGACAAGGAGCGCTGTTTGAAGACTTTTCGAAGTTCAAAGAATAAAGTCAAACAGTCCCGACAGCGCTGCGCAACGGACAGGTATGTAGCACGCTACGGCCATATAAAAAATAAATGTGTGCACACAGGGTCACGTGAGAAAAATATAAAAAGGGAAATTCCAATGCATTGGTGGTTTTATGGTTGCGCAACCCGTTCGTATGTGTGTGTTTAAGGTTTGGTTAAAACGTTTAACCATGTGATGATTAACTGTGGGTTTTGTTTATTGTGGTTTAACAAAAGGTACCGTTTCATATTGAATCTGTTGGTCTTATATTGCTGATATGAATTCTGATAAAGGTGTTCAGAATCCAACAGAGACCAGCGTTATGGTTGAACAGCCCGCCACGGCTGAAACGCATTGTAAAGAACCTTCATTGGTTGAAAAGTCACAGCCCACACCCACAGTGGCTAAAACACAGTCCGAGGTGGACACAGGTCAAATCACACACAATGTTGATACCGATCAGCAGGTCACAAAACGCAAGAGCAAATTAACACCAAAAGCCCTATTGGATAAAATTGACACATTACATTAATTACATAAATCTAAATTTAACAAGGCTTCTAACTTGCAAAAAACGATTTTGGGGTTAATGCAAAGTGGATGCAAACAGGAGGTGCAATGCGCATTTATGCAATATCTCCACATATGCAAGGAAGCAGCAGCAAACCAGGATGCTCTGTTGCCAATAGTACCTCCTGAGGAAAGGGGAAAACATGACATTTGGTTCAAGGCCAAAATGATCAATGTCAATGACTTTATTGATCACATGAATGCATGGACAAAAATTACCAAAACTGTGGAAAGTGTTAACACTTTGATCGCCGGGGTTAAATTCATAATTTACCATCCCTCGCCAGCCCTATTTAACATGGAGAAGTTCCCCTTCTTTGCAGGGCTATAACCTTTTTAATTGTATTGCTAAATTTACATTACCATGGCCCATTCAAAGTCCTATATCTATTGTTCAGGGTGTAGCAACGTTATACTTTTTCATTCACATATTCATACTAAAATACGGTCTAAAGTATAAGTATGTTTTTATCGTTTTCTGCAGCTTTCTCCAGAACGTGATTTATAGCCCCAAATGCATTATATTGAAGATGAAATACAGTTTGATAGGAATCTGTGCGAGATAAAAAAAAATTTCAACTGGACGTGCTTCTAGGAGTTACTAAGTATGATCTGATGTTGACCGGATGGGCGGGGGGTCGTTTATAATTCCGTGGCCAACGTTATATCATTCATCTAGTGTGGGTGATATGATCATTAGAGCAGTTAGTATCGAACACGTTGAAAAATAATGCTGGATCTTACCGTATCTTCCTCGCGCCGTTGGACGATGAGCGTGGAACTGAAATATTCCTATTATGGGATGTAGTAATATCCGATCCATTTCCAGGTTGTATAATAGTATATACGTCCAAATCATGTTGTTTATCAAGTTATTGGTAACGGATTGCTATCCGTTGTGATCAGCTCGAGTCCTGAGACTATTACCGACTGTTTCCGCCCTGGCGATCCGCCGATCGGCCACCAGATGGCGCTCTTGAACCGTTGGAGAGTTGAGAGGGGCTCAACAGTACATATCATGTCTCCGGGGGAGAAATATTGCCCAGCGTCTTCGGCAGAATAAGCATGGCGGGGAAAGACGCTGCCCAGCGTCTTCGGCGATTAAAGTGTTAACGATGGATTCACAGAGGTAGCGGAGGAGATAAAACAGGTGGAAAAAGCGCTTCGGAAGAAAATACAAGACATCGAAAAGGAAGCAAGGGAGAGGCGGCTCGAGACCGAACGCTACTACCGTAGAAATAATATCCGTATTGTGGGATTGGATGAATCAGTCAATTGCACAGACGACTTATTTCCAACTGTGTTAGCAGGAATTCTAGGTACACATATCCTACCCACAGCGCCGTTAGTGGACCAATGTTACAGAGTCGGTACACGAGACCAAAAAGTCAACGGGACGAGGGTTATCATTGCTACTCTGCGCAAGACAGAAATAAGAGATGCGATCATCAGAGGGGCACGCAATCAATGGGGGAAACTGAAATATGGTGACAAACCAGTGTTTTTCTACGAGGATCTATGCAAGGAGGCCATTGCTCTACGTGTCCCCTACAAAGATGTGCTGCAGAGATTATACAAGAGAAATCTTAAGCCAAGCCTTTGGTACCCGGCCCTTCTATCCATCTTGGGGGAAGATGGTAATAGGCTCGGATTACACTCGCCTAAAGATGCCGATGAATACATGAAGCAACATGAAACTGGTTCCCCGGGGCCGGTCGCAACATAGGCTCGAATCAGAAGATAAGCCTAATCATCTCTCTTTTTCTCAATTTTTTTACTCTTTGTATTTTATTATTTTTATTAGAATGACTTTACCACGGCTCAACAAAAGCAACAGCTGATATGCATGTTGGCAACACTGAGGCACAAAGTGTTTAATACGGATCGATAGGCATTATATTTATAGACTTCTGGTCTCTGAGGAGGCAATAATCCAATATTGACATTGGGAACACTCTGGAATATTCTGGACTCTTCTCTCGACTACTCGGGGCACAATGGAATATGCTGGAAAACACTAGTAGGTCATAACTCCTGGGCAGGAAGATCATTCTGGAACATAACAGCAGTGTTTACGAATTTACAAGGGTATTCTTCAACCTTCTAGAATATACTGCACTCATACAATGAAGGCCTGTAACTTTAACATCCGGTATGTATAAGCATATGATCCAGTGACGGAAGTTCAATAAGGTTTTAAAAAACATCAGCCACATCTAAAGGTATAAGCATGACAAGGTTATTCTAATATTTTAAACAATTACTCCACTGCTTTAGGGATTTGCATAATTTAGCTCTAAAAATATGTTTTTTTTTTCTTATTTATTTTTTTCTCTGTTGAGTTTTATTGAATTTTTATTTTTATTGAATTCTCACTTTTTTTTATGGTGTTAGTATTTTTCTCCACTCTTCTTTTTTCTGAATGGTTCCAACATAAGTTAGTAGAAGGTTCAAATGAATATATCAATGAAGGTATATTTTTCATTTTTCACACTATTGTTATTACATTAATGGGAAGGCGCAAGACCAAAAGTGACATTCTATTGAATTAGAATGAAAGTTTTAGATCCTATGGTAATTAGCATAGGAAGATTAGGGTTAGAAAGCTCATTTTGGGCAACCCGGTGGCTTAAGGGAGGGAGTCATACGCGTAGGATGTGTCTATGGAACACAGTCCTGTACGACTCTCGGAGGGAGGGGGAAATAGGGGATTATTATTTGTATATATGTATGTTCTTAAGCTTGGCTCTCAACGGGACCTCAATAGTTGGATGTATATCTATTGTAGCTTCGCACTCCAGAAGCATTACCAACAACTACACAACAACATGTATAGATTATGGCTATGGCTAGTTTGAATATAATGATCTGAAACACTGGGGGAATAAATAATCAACACAAACGCAAAAGCGTGCTCACACTGATGAAAAAAGAACAGGTTGACATGGCTCTGCTAAGCGAAACGCACATTTTAGAGAAAGACATAGATACGTTAGCGGACAACACATATCATAACATTAGCCACTCTTCCTATGGAACGAGAACTCGTGGAGTTGCCATAGTCGTTAGACGGAAGTTGAATATTGAATTGAAGGGAGTATGATCTGATGCAGATGGTCGGATAACTATAGCTAAGATTGTACACAAGAACAGGAAAATAGCGTTGGTAGCGGTATACGCCCCAAATTTGTACGAAGTTAGTTTCTTCAATACACTTACCAGAGCAATGTTAGACCTTCCCGAATACTCATTTATAATTGGTGCGGATTTTAATGCCATTTGGAATCCAAGGATGGACAAATCTTACCCCTCCTTTTCCAACGAACAAAAAAATTCATCTAATGCATTAAAGGATTGGTCGAAAATTACAGGTGTAAATGACTTATGGCGATCACTCAACCCCACGACCCGGAAGTACTCTTGTCGATCTGCGAGACATAACACATTATCCAGAATAGATTATGTTTTTGCATCCCCGAGACTATTTGATAACTATGATGTGGAAATGATACCCAATGCATTATCAGATCACTGTTATTTACTCCTAAAAGGAACATTTGGTATACTATCATCCCGAGCCCCAAGATGGCGATTTAACGTTAGGTTATGAATATAACCAAGTTCTGTTAACACTAGTGGACGCTCTGCGTCTGTTGCATATATCTCGCTTCAGCATATATACACTGAATATTTTCACAAATGTACCTTTAAATGCCAGCATTCATCTGGCCACACCCCCATCCGCTTACCTATATAAGCAGGGATGGTGCCACACACTCATCTCCTTCCCAACAAATTTCACCACAATGAAAAATCAATGGCCGCAGCGGCGTCTAGACGCAGAGCGTCCACTAGTGTTAACAGAACTTGGTTATATTCATAACCTAACGTTCTGTATCACACTAGCTCCCGCTCTGCGTCTGTTGCATAATAGGAGCTGAGCGGGAGCTAGAAGCTCGACAAATACACCCCGCTGAGGCCCCCCACAGCCATCAGATCAGGGAGGGCCGAGCCCCCCCGACCCACCCTAATGGAGGGCACCCCCCCTATTGGTGGCTTCACGGAAGGGCGACGGACCCGACCGTGCGAAGAGGCACTCAAGCAACTCAACACATAGGGTGAGCAGACCGTGGCTTGACCCCACGACTACACACACGCACAACCCGCATGCCACCCGGGAACGAACGGAGGAAACAACCTCGTTACTGCCCCCAGAATCACGGGGTCAAGGGCAAACCCAACCCCGTGGCAAGGCCGCAGCAGCGGAGCGCGAAGGAAGACCCAGACCCACCAAAGGGACTGGACCCCCTGGAACGGGGGCCCGGAGAAGTCCATGATGCCAGCATCAAGACCCCACCAGGCGCGCACTTAGTGACCCCGCCCCCCACATCGCCAGCATATTCGGACAAAGGCCCCTCAGCCGAGCGGGCCCTGTCCCCCCAATAGTACACCGCCTGGCACACTGACCCTGCAGAACAGGCAGTCAGCATGGCCGTAAGCACACAAAAAAGGTTAACCAACGGAAGCAGGCAGCGCACCGGGGAAAAACCAGGCAACAGGCTGTTAACCCTAGCCTGGAGACTGCGGACGAGACAGGCGCCAGAGGGAACAGCTGAACACAGCCGCCCAGGCGGAAGGGGCGTATGCTGGCGTTGTTGTATGACCAAGCCTCCATTTAAAAACCCCCACCCAGAGGGGTTGAGGCAGAGAAGGCTGACACGATTGGCAGACGTCATGAACGTGCAGGGGCACCCTCAACCGGTGAACCCGGGAGTTGACACTGCTCCAACACACCAGGGAATCAACCACCTTGGTGTTACCCAATGCGGTGGTTGTTCCTATAACCTCTCAAGAAAAAACTCCAAAACACACCTGCGTGTATACACCGGCTATACCGCAGTACAAGTGTTTCAGTTTTCAAAAAGGGTTAACCCAGGCCTACGGGTCGACGAAACATTACTTCGGACCGGGCCTGGCAATACGGGAAGCACAGGGTCACCAGAGGAGGTCAAAAACCACCCCAACAGGCCCCTCTTCGCCATGCGTGAGCGAGGAGCGAAAAAGAATGGAGAACCCGCCCCTAAGCACACCGTACTTGGTATTCCCAGACGGTCTCCCAACCAAGTACTAACCAGGACCAACCTGTGTAGCGGCCGAGATCCGACGAGATCGAGCGTGTACAGGTTGGCATGGCCGTAAGCCATTACGACAGTGCTGAGTAAAAACGTACCCAACCAGGGTCTCCATAGTGCTTAACCCTGTGACACCCGGACCGACCTGGCATTTTTCCCCCTGAAAAAAGCCCAAGTCCCTCAGGGTACCAGAACAGCAGATCTGCATCCCCGGCGGACAACGGGTTCAACTGAACCGGACCAGCGTGACCAGAACCAGTCCCGTGCCCTAACCACGCCGACACCTACCAGGAGAAAGAGCAGATATGCGTGTTGATCTTAACATGAAAAGAAGGCGCCACCCAGACGTTCGGGCGAACCGCGCCCGGTGGCCCACCCCCAGGGCGTGAGACCCCTCTACATATGTTCAGATCCATTCCGTCATCATCCCCCAGACATGAACGAGAATCCGTCGACAACCAACCCAGGTCGTGGGATGTGGTCGTCGGAAGAGGAAAAACCTCCATCTCAGTTGCTCTATAAAAACGCCGTTTTAACCTCAAGCAACCAAGGCGTGCCAGTCAGTCGCCTGTTTACAGCAAGCTAGCACTATACGTGCGTCGGGACACACCCCCATCAATGAACATGCTATTTAGACCTGTCATTGAATCCCCAAGGCGCCCAGGGGAACGACAAGAGGGGTGTGATGCTTCCTAACTCCAACACTTTTTGAATAGAAAAGAAGGAAGCACCAACAGTATGTATCCCAGTCTACACAGCCGGGGGTAAAAAAAATTCACATTTTTACCTCCCACCACCCTCCCATAGGAAGGAAACGGGAATCCCCAGAGAGACTTCCCACGCGAGCTGTACAGATTGAAAAGAATATATTGCACCTTGAGCCATGTAAAAAATTGGTTTTAGGGCTCTCCGGGGAAGAGGCACTGAACCCATACACACTCAATAATCGAATTGAATCGAATACATACACAATAGAATAGGACACCTTCTAGAGGGTCCACTCACTTTGACAATCTGAGGAGGAAGGTTCTGTACTCTGATGGAGGCTGCCAGCAAACAGTACTCACCCAACCTGAAAACCCACCGCTTCTCACAACAGCGGCGCGTCCACAGTTCAGCTGTGCCCTTAAAGGTTTCACCCCAACCACAGCAAGGAACTGCAGTTGAGAGGCATGCAGCGGCGTGCTCCCAATACGAAAACCGGTGGAGGATTTTAGAATGATCATCATCTTCCAGACACTCCAGTACGAAGACAATATCGCCGTATTTTCTCGAAAATTGTGAGAGAGAAAATAAAGATATGATGTCAACGTATCTCCTTGTGCTTCCTTTCCTCGTAAACATTGCTTTTCCAGCCAATATTTTTCTCCACGTCAAGTGGGCATATAGCAACACGTTGCTTGTGATGAAATTTGAAAAGGAGATGAGTGTGTGGCACCATCCCTGCTTATATAGGTAAGCGGATGGGGTGTGGCCAGATGAATGCTGGCATTTAAAGGTACATTTGTGAAATTATTCAGTGTATATATGCTGAAGCGAGATATATGCAACAGACGCAGAGCGGGAGCTAGTGTGATACAGAACTCGATGCTGCTTAATAACAAGGAATTCATTACACAAATCAAAGAAGCTCTTACAGTATTCCTACGGATGAACGCGAACTCGGTGCAGGACCGCAGAATATTATGGATGTCGGTAAAGGGAATGATCAAGGATTTCACTGATAGCTTTTCCTCCAAAATACGCAAGAATAGATGCTCAAAACTGGCTGAACTGGAAACGCTTTATTCAACGTTATTTAATTCTTTACAATACAACAACTCGGTTCGACTGGAAACTCTAGTTAATGTACTAAAAAATTTGATTAACGCCATATACAGACAACAATCTGAAATACAAATACGTAGCGCAAGACAACAGCAGTACTCTCAAGGTTCCAAACCAAGTCACCTATTAGCTATGCGATTAAGGGTTAACGCAAAATTTGCAGATATAACTACCATTAAAGCACAACAAGGACTTGTTACAGACCCTAAAAAAATAAATGCGACATTCAAAGAATTCTACTCCAACTTGTATAAATCAGAAACGACCTTCGATCAAAACAAAATGGACACATATCTTAATCAAATTAACCTCCCTAAACTTTCAGAGGATGACGCTAAACAGTTAGAAACACAGATCACACTAGAGGAACTCAAGAAGGCCATATCCGAAATGCAAAGTGGTAAGGCTCCTGGAAGAGACGGTATCCCACCAGAAATGTACCTCTCTTGTTGGGACATAATTGGACCCTTATTACTAAATATGATTTTATACTCAGTCAAGGAGGGGAACTTCCATAAGAACGACAATATTGCACTCATAACAGTCCTCCTTAAAAAAGACAAAGACCCCACCGAGTGCGGTAGTTATAGACCCTTAAGCCTCCTCGGAACCGATATCAAACTGTACTCTAAGGTATTAGCCATCAGACTACAAAAGCATATGACATCTTTAGTTCATCCGGACCAAACTGGCTTCATAAGAGGCCGCTTGATCACTGATAACATAGGACGATTACTACACGTACTAGATGCTAACAAGGACGACACCACACCTAAGGCGATGCTGTCCCTGGATGCAATGAAAGCTTTTGACAGGTTGGAATGGTCGTATCTATGGGCAGGGGCGTAGCTGGAGATTCTGGGCCCCATGAAAGAATCAATTTGTGGGCCCCCAATCTATAAAAAAATTTGGGGCCCCCAATCTATAAAAATATGTGGGGCATTTATTTATTGATGAAAACGCATAATATGGTTTTCACCTATTTTTTTTATAAACAGCTTTGTGATAGAATAAAAAAAATGCACAGTGCATTTCCATAGCTGTGGATGAGTCCACTGACACCACTGAGAAGCCTGAAGAACCGTTCATGTTCTGAAGAACTGTTCATGTTCTGAAATGTTATTGCTAAAGATTGAGAAGATTGGATCAGTTGTACTTTTTTTTTGAATACTTGAAACCCTTTTTTTTTGGAATATTTGATGCGGCCCAGCCTCACCCAGACTCTACCTCCAGCGGCCCCCAGGTAAATTGAGTTTGAGACCACTGCTCTATGAGCTCAGATGGGAAAATACCGCCCCCTATCGTCTATCCCTGTGTAACTGCAGGCCATTCGATTATACTGCTGCATCCCTGTGGGGGGAGCCTACTGGCTCCATTATGCTGGCGAGCCGTCTGATGATGAGGGAAGTGATCGCGAGTTGGAAAACAGCGTGGAATATATAATTACAGCAGCCAATAATCAATCAATAAACGCAATCGATATTTGGAATGGCGGTCAGGAATTGGAATAATCTTTTTGGAGAACATCTGATCTAAGGTAAGGAGTCTATGTTACCAGTTTTAGGATAATCAGAGCTGTATTCACTGAGATATTAGCATGTGCCGTGTGTGTATGTGTGTGTGTGTGTGATGTTGAGGAAATGAGAGAATAGATTTTTCAGCCCGCTTCTATAGCGTGCATAAGTACACATATACTATCGATAATCTAGCGTTTATTTGAAAACGATTCATAAATAGGCCGACAAATGACAACTTGTCTAGTGTATTCGAGAATATTCCAATAAATGCCGTTTATGGGGGAATCTTTCTATTTTCCTGAAGTTTTCGAGAGAACGATAGCTTTTCGAAATGCTATAAAAAGTATATGAACCGATTAAAAAACAATCCGTTTCGACAATGTTGACGGCAAACAAGTCATTGATAAGCGACGGGCATATTAGACACAACGCTATCATTGAAGTGGATGCTGGCACTCAACAGGGTTTTCAATGTTAAATGGCCGGCACTGATCTAGTTAAGGTCTCAAAACATTTCAGTGTTCCTGCAACTTAAAGTGAAACACTTTAAGGTTAAAAGGTAAAAAAATTTCAAAGGTTAAGGTATATAACAGTTTTTTGGTGCATAAATTGTGTAATAAAGTCTGCCTTTTCTAATCCACAAACACAGTTGTGCTGTCATACAAGAAATGCTCCTCCCTCCTGAGAGAAAGATTGAGAAGGACAGGTTGAGGAGAGGGGGAGGAGAGGGGGAGGAGAGGTGGTAAAGAGGGAAGGACCGCTCCCTTTTGAGTAAATGATACAGTTGAGAGAAAATGTCTTCTATTACGTGTTTTCTTGCATATGGTAGTTTCTCAAAACTGTTTTATGTGATCTTCTGTCAGTATTATTGTTAATCTACCTCTAGAAGGAGCCTGTTGAATACAAAACAAAACAGAAGGTTGTTGTAGATGGTGAAAAACAGAACCATAAATGGAGGAGGAACGAGGAAAGGAGAAGATGAAGGAGAGATAATTAGCAGAGTCATGGCCATGACTTCCAACACAGTTAGGAGGAAGAGCTTGATGAGAGGAAACCTGTAAAACTTGGTGTCTCCCAAGGGGATGTCCTCCTCCCACTGCTGACATCCCGGTTCATCTCAACCCCCCACGCCCGGTGTCTCCCCCCCCCCCCCTCTCCTTCCTGCATCCTCTCATCCTCTCCTCCTCCTACAAATAGGTTGTTTTTCCAGATGACGTGTCGTTGACTTGGATTCTAAAAACCGCCCTCTCTGTGCTCCACCTGCATTCTTGTCTTGCCCCCCCCCCCCCCCCCCGCACCACATTAAGACGCAGAGTAAAAGCACAGTATAGTAGTAGGTAGTCTATGTTGGGGTAATAGATATTTGTTTTATTTATGTATTGTTTATTTGTTTATATTGAGTTTATGCGTTGTTGATTTGGATATGATGAATATAGAATGAAACAAATGTGTATATGTAAATAACAGATGAAAAAAATCTATATTTTTTATAATAAAAAGATAAAAAGACGCATGCTGCGTAATCATAATGTCCTGGGTTCGAATCCGGCCCAGGACATGTGTTGCATGTCCTCCCCCATCTCTTCTCCCGATTTATCTCTCTGACTGTCCTATCAATAAAAGCACGAAAACGCCCTTAAAAATATCTTGAAAAAAAAAGAGATTTCAGAGGTCAAAGGTTGTGTCTATGTGTTGCCAGACTATAGCCGTGAGCCCGTTTGTGGCCTTGCCCCTGTAGTCATAATATGTATAGGTGTGGCAACACTGAAAATGTAGCTCGATAAACAAAACTTGGATTAAAAGAAATAAAAATAAAAACTCACAGAAACACGCAAGAAAATAAGCTCACGCACACAAACAAACACACGCGCAGTGGGTGACCAGGTGTCCCCCTTTTGGTTGTACTGTCCCACCATTTGACCAAATGTCCCGCGTCCCTCATATTGAGAGGATGTCCCTCTTTTCGAAGCCAAAAAAAACATGCGTCTAAAAGCCCCTCCCTACAGACAGTAAACGTAGCAACCCGCCTCTTGTCCACACACATTGCTCTGATTGGTTATAGTACTTTAGCGTGCTGCTTGCCTGCTTGTGACGTGACTGAGACTGAGTCGTGACGCTACCTCATATCGCAAATCTGATTGGTCAAAAAAAAAAAAAAACATTACAAGCGAACTAGTTCAAGATGGAAAGCAGTAAAAAGAAACGGACCTGCAGTTACAACCAAGACTGGCAAACGACACATGACTGGGTGAGGTAGATGGCAGGCAATCCGCAGCAGGCTTTCTGTGTTTTGTGTCATAGTTCGTTTTCAATTGCGCATGGAGGAGAATACAACTTGAAGCGCCACAGTGGACGTGAGTCTCACTTGAAAGTGGCTCACCAAAAAGAAACATCCAGATCTATGGATACGTTTCTTTTTAAACCAAACAATGATAGCCAGACGGACAAGGTCACTGCAGCTGAGATAACAAGTGTCTATCACACAGTACAACACTCCCATTCATACAGGTCAGCCGACTGTGGTAACCTTTAACCTTTGATTTAAATCTATTTGGTGAAGACCATGGCAGTTATTCTAATATAGAAACACAATTTATTTGTATTATTATTTTTGTATTATACTACACTGTTTTCCCTAGTTCTGTGTTAACAGGGAATATCAAACACAAGACATTCCTGTCAAGTGATGACGTTTGAATATTTAAAACAGATGTTAGATGGTATTTAATTTGTATTTATTTTGATTTAACCTTTAACCTTTGATTTAAATCTATTCAGTGAAGACCATGGCAATTATTATAATAAAAAAATTTACATTATCTATCTGTCCCACTTTGTCCCACTTTGTCCCACCAAAATCGTACTGTTGTCCCACTTTGTCCCACCAAAATCTTACTGTTGTCCCACTTTTGGACTTTTTGCATCTGGTCACCCTAACGCGCACACACACACAAACAAACACACGCGCACACACACACTAACAAACATACGTGCACACACACACACACACACATGTGTGTTAATTTACACAGGCACAGCCATTAACTAGAGCAATAATCAAACTAAAACAAAAGGCTGTTGCTTTCATTTTAAACAAATCTATGGGTTTGTTTTGGACCAGCGTGTGAATCAGCGAGGCGATGTCAGGCTACGGTGAAATGGCTGCTTGAGAGGAGTTTCTGCCTGAGAAGCTGCGTGAATAGAACATTGGGCCTCGTTCACAAAGCGGTATAAGAACAGATTTCCTCTTATTTTGTTGTTAACTGGCATTCTTTCTTATTTTGTTCTTACCTGGGATCAGGGACGTGCACAGGACTTTAGAGGGGCAGGTGCTCAAAGGCTGAAAAGGGCACTGGGCCTGTGCTATTTTTGAGGGCCATTTTTGGGCGGGATGGGCCTTTTTATGCTTTTGGGGGGGTTTTGGTGATCAAATATTGAATATTGAACTAAATAATCAGTGCAGGAGCTCACTTATCCTTGAAAGACACTTTTATCACTGACTTAAAAGGCCCATACATCTCCATAAATGTTCAGGGCGGAGGGAATAAGTGCTTACCCTACAGACCCCAAGTCTGTTAGGACAGCAGACTCGTTGGCACTGCTCAAAACTTACCTTTTTAAAATAGCTTTTAAATTAATTATTATCTTTATTTCATTGTCTTATTTTTCTTTATTTCTATAGATTTTACTTAAATATTTTATTATAATTTGTATCATTGTTTTATGTAGTTTTTTTTATCATTTTATTTGTTATTTTTTAATGTCAACATATTATTAAAATTATTCAAATGCAACTCAAACATGTTCCGTTTGTCACCAGTGTTGGGCAAGTTACTTTTAAAAAGTAACTAGTTACAGTTACTAGTTACTTCTTCCAAAAAGTAACTAAATTACTTACTCAGTTACAAATTATAAAAGTAACTAGTTACTTCAGAAAGTAACTATTGCGTTATTTTCAAGTAAATGTTTTACATAAACAACATACACAAATCTAAACTATTTTAATGTTGCTGTGGGACAAAGTGAGACTAGCCTCCAATCAAATGCCATGTATGTAGATATTATAATTACTATGTTTATATAGTGGATCATACAAATACAAACACAATAGATGTTTTGGAACTTTTGATATATATATTGCCCCTCAACAGGCCACAACTGGGCAACATTAAATACGAGATTACTCGTTACTGAAAAAACGAACGCTGTTAGTAACGCCGTTAATAATAACTGGATGTCACAGTATGATGTCATAATCAAACATTCTAAAACATTTGTGATGTTACAGTATGATGTCATAATCAAACATTCTAGAACATTTGTGATGTCACAGTATGATGTCATAATAGAACATTCTAGAACTATTGTGATGTCAC
Organism: Notolepis coatsorum; assembly: GCF_963971535.1. Classification (NCBI taxonomy): domain Eukaryota; kingdom Metazoa; phylum Chordata; class Actinopteri; order Aulopiformes; family Paralepididae; genus Notolepis; species Notolepis coatsorum. The sequence continues at coordinate 134,329,946 of NC_140167.1, read as the reverse complement.
AGTATGATGTCATAATAGCACATTCTAGAACATTTGTGATATCACAGTATGATGTCATAATCAAACATGCTAGACCATTTGTGATGTCACAGTATGATGACATAATCAATCATTCTAGAACATTTGTGATGTCACAGTATGATGTCATAATCAAACATTCTAGAACATTTGTGATGTCACAGTATGATGTCATAATAGCACATTCTAGAAGATTTGTGATGTCACAGTATGATGTCATAATCAAACATTCTAGAACATTTGTACAGTATATATTCAACAATTATCTCAGATGAGATGGAGGGTTCCCCCTCTTGGGGGGGCCCTCCAAGAGAGGAGATGATGTTTGTATTGTGATTGTATGACAAGAGGAGCAGAGAAGAAGGAGACAGAGACGATAGAAATGTGTTTTGAAGAAGAGGAGTGTAAACTTTTTCAAGTGTGGGCGAAGCAAGAATTGTGGAGGGCAGTAATACGCCACGATGCGTCTACACTGCCGGAAATTCAAATAAGAAGAAGAAGAAGAAGAAGAAGATATCAGATCTCAGAAGACAAGTGAAGATCTCACTTGTTGTTTCCGGCTAGTTGTCTGTAAGCTTGAATATATTTTGTAGATACAATTTAAAATCCCCACATGGTAAAGGAAACAATGTCCTGTACAATCCGTAATGAGCTGCGTCTGGAGGGAAGGTTCTGTGATGTGGTTATTAAAGTCAACAGCACTGAGTTTAACGCCCACAAGGCCCTCCTGTGTGACTGCAGTGACTATTTCAAGTAAGTTTAGCTTGGTTCAGGTTAGCTTTGTTCAGGTTAGCTTGGTTAGTAAACAGATACCATACTGTACTTTACTGTAAACAGATACTATACTTCTACTGTAAACAGATACTATACTGTATGTCTACTGTACAAAATATACTATACTGTACTTCTACTGTAAAAATATACTATACTGTACTTCTACTGTAAACAGATATTATACTGTACTTCTACTGTAAACAGATATTATACTGTACTTCTACTGTAAACATATGTTATACTGTACTTCGAATGTAAAAATATACTATACTGTACTTCTACTGTAAACAGATAATGTACTGTACTTCTACTGTAAACAGATAATATACTGTATGTCTACTGTAAAAAGATAATATACTGTACTTATACTGTACACATATACTATACTGTATGTCTACTGTAAACAGATACTATACTGTACTTTTACTGTAAACAGATACTATACTGTACTTTGAATGTAAAAATATACTATACTGTATTTCTACTGTACACATATACTGTACTTCTACTGTAAATCGATACTATACTGTACTTCTACTGTAAACAGATACTATACTGTACTTCTACTGTAAACAGATAATATACTGCACTTCTACTGTAAAAAGATACTATACTGCACTTCTACTGTAAACAGATAATATACTGTACTTATACTGTAAACAGATACTATACTGTACTTCTACTGTAAACAGATACTATACTTCTACTGTGCTAAGACCCTATACTTCTACAGTGAAAATATATTACTACTAGGGCTGTCCCCGAGTAAGGATTTGGATAGTCGACTATGATTGGCCAAAATTTGCCATTAGTCGACTATTAGTCGACAAAAACAAATAAAAAATAAAAGTATAATATATATTTTTTATTTTATCATTCCATTTGGGCTGTGGGGGGTGCTTAATGTCTGAAGGAGTCGACTGAAGGCTTGTTGTCCTCTGCAAAAGCATACAATTGGTCCACTGATGGATACATCTTGATATTTGTCTAGTCTAGTGTGTTCATTAGACGGGTGAAATCCTCTTTCAGTGCCTCTGTGCCTGTTTTCTTAGGCAGTTGGCCTCTGGTATGCGTGCCATTAGCGTTAGCCACGCTTCTAAGAGGTTGGCAGTCGACTACGGTTCCTTTCGACCGATTAGTCGACTATTAGACTAATAGGGGTCAGCCTTAATTACTACACAGGACAGAATGTTGCTTACTGTTTACTCATCAGATATCTCTATACTCTGCGTCCCACAGAGCCCTCTTCACTCGCTGGAGCGACTCAGAGAAAGCAGTCTACACTATCCCTGGGGTGTCCCCGGGTATGATGCAGCTCATCATAGAGTACTCCTACACACGCTTTGTGCTGGTGACAGCAGAGAACGTGAAAGAGCTTCTGGTGGCTGCAGACCAGCTTCGCGTCACTGGCACTAGTACAAGCGTGCTCTGACTTCCTAGAGCAGGGGTGGCCAACCAGTCAGAGACTAAGAGCCACAAAAAAATTACTGTGGTACCACAAAGAGCCACACCATATACCAGCGTTTCTCAACCTTTTTTTTCAGTCACGGCACCCTTCATGTGTTTATAGGTCTCACCCTCTGGCCTCTGAAGTTGCTAATGTCTTTTTTATTTGGGCCTCACAGGGTTAAAAGTACCCTGTGAGACCCACGGTTGCAAAATTACAAAATCACTTTTAGCCATTTAAAAAAATAATGTTTATTTAAAAAATGTTAAAGGGGAACTATTTTACTATTTCTTTCACTATTTGGGCACTTTTACACAATTCCTGTGAGTCTATGGAACACCTAGGTTTTTTTCAAAAAAAATGCATTGTTTTGTATTTCTAATCAAGTACTAAAAACCGCATTTTTCTACCTCAAGATCTTAAGCCGTTTTGAGGCTGGGCTCCAACCACTGTGTGGCCTGGTGCCAACTGCCACATCAACTGCCACATTATTATGCAGCTGAGAAATCTCTGACATCACAGATATGCACATTTTCAGATGACTCAGTTCAGTGAGGGTGAATATTGTGAGAGGAGAATTGGAAGAATTCGCCAATATGAGAATTAGAGACATATATCCTATTAATATAAGTCCACATAGCTAAGAAACAATGGTAAACACTGAAAAAAGCCATTTATAAGATAGTTCCCCTTTAAGCACATGTATAGTCAATTGGTCCTGTTGTTCAGCCTCACAATGCTATTTGATAGTAAATGTGTTTATATGTCCCACCCTCTGGCCTCTGAAGTTGCTAATTTCTTTTTAATTTGGGCCTCACAGGGTTAACCTCTTAAGCCAGAGATATACAGTAAAAGTGTATATTTTCAGCATTATGTTTGTTTACCAATTATTTTAACTGTTATTAGTGAAATATAAGATTATAGAAATCTCAGGGCATTGAGTCGGAAACCGGCGCATATTGACAGGAGGAAGTGGCACAGCCAAAAGTGAGTGTAGTCTTTTGAAGGAAGAGACTCAGGGCTTTCAAATTTCGAAAAACTACCCTACCCAGCTCACACCAGCCCCTGTCAATCATCTGACTTCTGGATTTACTTTTTAATTTCTCTTATTTTTTGGGATTATCTCCCACAAACCTGAACGTTATTGCCATAAAACAGAACGCAGTTAGTTTCTCTACCTTTCTGTGAACGTCTTGCAAAAAACGGTGTTGCAATATGATGAAAAATGGTGGAGAAATTTACATTATAAAAAAGATGGCAGAATTCAGTACTGTATCTACAAAACCTTCTGTTTAATCATCTTCCCTTTATTCATTTGCTTAGATTTTTCAGGTCTGGTCAATTTTAGCATGGTGTTATTTACAGTCAAAGATATTTTTTTTTAAATAGAATTGATATTCTCCTTTGGTTCATTACAATTTACTCAAGCCTAGTAACAGACACACTATTTCTGACACTGATCCATATATGTCCCTAGATTCAGATACCAAGAACATGCAAATGGACCATTTAAAAAAAAATTGTAAATGTTTATTCTACGTCCTTGGAATGGAATGTCATGGAATGAGTGACATAAAAAAAAAAAGTAAAAAAAAAAAAAAAAAAAAAAAAATTTAATTCTTTTTTGTTTTAATTTTTTTTTATGGATGGAAGAGCCGCACATTGACGGGCAAAGAGCCGCATGCGGCTCGCGAGCCGCGGGTTGGCCACCCCTGTCCTAGAGGGTCAGCTGTCTCTGGAAAACTGTGTTGGCATCTGGAGGTTTGTGGACATCTACTGGTGCTGCCCTGACCTGAGGCGCAAGGCCCATCTTTGCATCGTGTGCCACTTTGAGGAGATGTTGCACGTCTCACAGGAGTTTGTGGAGCTGTCCCCGCAGCAACTGGTGGACATCATCGAGAGGGATGACCTGAACGTGAAGAGCGAGGAGACGGTGTTCGAGGCCGTCCTCCGTTGGATTTACCACTCCCGTGAGGAGCGTAAAACACACATCCCTTTGCTGCTGACCAAGGTAACTAATTGTATTACGGATACACAAACATGGTTGCTAGTGCCTGAGCCACATTTATTTTTTATTTTATTTTTATTATTTTACTTTTTCTTGTTTGTCTGTCTCTTGTCAAGGTCATTATGATTCATGTTTCTGTTATTATTGTTGTCGTCCCTGTTGTCATTGTTACTATTTATTATTATTATTATTATTATTATTATTATTATTATTATTATTATTATTATTATTATTATTATTATTATTATTATTATTATTATTATTATTATTATTATTATTATTATTATTATTATTATTATTGTACTGTTATGTTCTGTTTTATGTATGAAAAGAAAAGAAAAGAAAAACATTTATAAAAAATACAAAATAAATAATTGTATTACAGTGCATTACATTAAAACAACACTAGGTTCCCTAGTACAGTGGTTCTCAAACATTTGGGTCCAAACTGTTCCCTAGCAACAGAAACCGTCTACAACCGATGTCTAAGTTGTACCCGCTGTCTGCTTGTCTCTTCCCAGGTTCGCATGGGCTTGATGAGGCCTGACTACTTGCTGAACAACGTCCAGAACAACCCTGTGGTGAAGGACAGCCACGACTGCAGGGCCCTCATCCTCAGCGTCCTGAAGCTCCCTGGCTCCGACAGGCTCCCAAACCCCCTGACCCGTCCACACCGGCCCCAGGAGGTCCTATTGGCCATCGGAAAATCCGGTGGCGGCATCCTGACCATGGAGGCTTACAATATCCGAGCCGGTGGATGGGTGGATGTGAGCATTGAGGGGGAGAGTCCCTGGGTCTTCGACCACGGCACCGCTTATCTCCAAGGTCTGGTCTACTGCGTCGGCGGCTGGGACGGCGTCTCAGCAGTGTGTGCAGGTTCAACCCTGTCACTCGCAGCTGGCTGCAGGCGGCTCCCATGCACTCACGCCGCTGTAGCCTCAGCGTGGTGGTGTTGGACGGCTGTATCTATGCCATGGGAGGGTGGGACGGACGCGTGGAACTGAACACCGCCGAGCGCTACGAGCCTGAAACCAACCAGTGGACAGCGATCTCACCCATGCTGGAGCACAGGAGCGGCGCCGGGGCAGCAGCCCTCCAGGGCAAGGTGAGTGGAACTGAGGGACACAGGGTGCTAGATGAACACAAGGAACGTTAGATCAGAAATCATAAATGTCTTTATTTATTTATATAAGTAAGCTTGCACATACAAAAGATGTGTCTGGGTCCTTTGGTGCATCAACATTAACAGACAATTAAAGTAGAATGAAATCAAATGGAATATATAAACTAAATTAGAATATTCTTTCTTATTACAGGTTTACATCTGTGGTGGCTACAACCTGTTCACAGCTGAGTGCTACAGCCCAGACACCGACCAGTGGACTCTGATCGCCCCCATGAGCACCAGGCGTTACGCAGTGGGAGTGGCTGCATACAGAGGACTTGTCTATGCGGTAGGTGCACACAGAGACAAATGCTTTATACTAGATATTTCTATAGATATGTATCATTTGACTTGCAATGCTGCTGTGATGCCCTCATTTCCCTAAATGGATTAATACAGTGTCTGCCTGCCTGAGCCACACACTAAAACATTCCTCTCATGTGTCCTGTCCTCAGGTGGGAGGGTGGTACGGTGGAGTCCTGCGTAGCGCGGAGGCCTACAGCCCCTTGACTGACTCCTGGAGCGCCCTGCCCGCCATGCTCACCCTCTGCAGCAGCTTTGGCATTGCGGTGCTGGACGACCTGCTCTTCGTGGTCGGAGGCATCACTGACTCCACCGCCCTCTCCAACGTGGAGCGCTATGACCAGAGCAGCGACAAGTGGACTGTAGCCGAGGACATGAAGACCCAGCGCGGTGCCCTAAGCTGCTGCATAATGCATGGCCTGCCATTTTACATGAGCCAGTACGCCGCTCCCCGTGGAGGAGGAGGAGGAGGAGGAGGAGGAGGAGGAGGAGGAGGAGGAGGAGCAGGAGGAGGAGCAGGAGGAGGAATAGGAGGAAGAGCAGGAAGAGCAGGAGGAGGAGGAGGATTAGGAGGAGCAGGAGGAGCAGGAGGAGGAGGAGGAAAAAGAGGAGGAAGAGCAGGAAGAGCAGGAAGAGCAGGAGGAAGAGGAGGAAGAGCAGGAAGAGCAAGAGGAGGAGGAGGATTAGGAGGAGCAGGAGGAGCAGGAGCAGGAGGAGGAGGAGGAGGAAGAGGAGGAAGAGCAGGAAGAGCAGGAGGAGGAGGAGGAGCAGGAGGAGGAGGAGGAGGAGGAGGAGGAAGAGGAGGAGGAGGAGGAGCAGGAGGAGGAGGAGGAGGAGGAAGAGGAGGAAGAGGAGGAGGAGGATTAGGAGGAGGCGGAGGAGCAGGAGGAGGAGGAGGAAGAGGAGGAAGAGCAGGAAGAGCAGGAGGATTAGGAGGAGCAGGAGGAGCAGGAGCAGGAGGAGGAGGAGGAAAAGGAGGAAGAGGAGGAGGAGGAGGATTAGGAGGAGGAGGAGCAGGAGGAGGAGGATGAGGAGGAGGAGGAGGAGCAGGAGCAGGAGCAGGAGCAGGAGCAGGAGCAGGAGGAGGAAGAGGAGGAGGAGGATCAGGAGCAGCAGCAGGAGGAGGATTAGGAGGTGGCTTAACATGAGCCAGTACGCTGCTCCCCGTGGAGGAGGAGGATGAGGAGGAAGAGGAGCAGGAGGAGGAGGAGGAGGAAGAGGAGGAAGAGCAGGAGGAGGAGGAGGATTAGGAGGAGGAGCAGGAGGAGGATGAGGAGGAGGATGAAGAGGAGCAGGATGAGGAGGAGGAGCAGGAGAAGGAGGATGAGGAGGAGGAGGAGGAGGAGGAAGATGAGGAAGAGTAGGAGGAGGAGGAGGAGGAGGAGGAAGAGGAGGAGGAGGCAGCAGGAGATCATCTAAGAACCTTAAACATTTATTAGACCAAAAGAAATCCTAAGAAATTTATAAATTACTATCAGCCAAAGGTGGTGCATTTCTTTCTTCTAGTAATTCAGACAATATCGGTTTTTAGTTTGTGTACCCGTCGGGCTCTATGTGTGCATGTGCCTGCTCGCTGTGCCCTTGAGCAAGGCACCTCAGCTTTAACCGCTCCAGTGTTAGCTGCTCAGGGGCCAGTAGTAGAGTGCCTGACCATAGTGTCTTTATACCTGTATCACTGGACATATAAATGCATATTAAATCAAATCAAATTGATTTGTAAAGCCCGAAATCACAAGTTAATGTCCCCATGGGCCGGACAAGTCTTCTTTAAACTATTCAAGAAGAAACATCCCAATAAATCAAGAACAAAAAACCCACCATGAAATCCAAAATAAATGTAAAGTAATAAATGCAACACTCCCAGACATACCCCAGCGTAGGTAAGGAAATACCTATAGCAATAGGAAAAAAGCACCACAGGCGATTAGGGTTGGGCACCGAAAACCGGTTCTAATAGGAACCGGTTCCTAACTTCCGGTTCTGGAAATTTGCATTTCGATTTTTTTTACTTTTTTTTTTTTTTTTTTTTTACTTTGTTAATTAATACCCTAGTTACAGTACAGCAACCAAATTAAACTGTATCAAGTCAACTGAAAATGTGAATAGTATGATTTTTATTTTGAAATAAAAAAAAATTATAATAATCTCCTTCGAAATAAGCTGTGACCTGTTTTGACCTGCACCTCAAAGAATCGGAATCGAGAATCGTTTAGAACAGGAATCGATATGGAGAATCGGAATCGGAACCGGAATCATTCAAATCCAAACGATGCCCAACCCTACAGGTGATGTGGAGGATAGAAACCATAGAAGGGCCGTTCAAGGGGGGATCCCCCTTCTTGGATGTCGGTGACAATAGTGTTGCTATGGATGGGTGGAGAATAAAACAGGCAAATAGTTGGTATGTATGTATATATACGTGTAATAAAACACAAATATGTGCATGCAATAGCAACTGGGGTACATAAGAACATTTTTGAAACATTAAAATTAGAGCTGGGCCGTTAACGGCGTTAACGTGCTGCATTAACGCTATACTAGTATCGCGCGATAATATAATTAACGCATTAATCTAAATTTATTTTTTTTTTTGATTTTTTTTTTCTACCTTTATTTACCCAGGGTAGGTTCGCTGAGCACAGATGTTCTTTTCCATTCACACCTGGGAGCTGCCCAGTACAACCAAAGTTGACACCATTGGCCACTGAGCAACTCCACTGGAGCAGTTGATTCAAGCCATGTCACATAGTTCAAGTTTGAAATGATTCTTTCTGTTTAGCTCCTGAGAGTGTGCTAGATACTGTACTGTACTGGTAATAGTATGTATTTGTGTTAACTTCTGAATAAAACAACTTATTAAACACAAGTACATCTTATTGAACATTATTTTGATATTTCATTACCAATTATCATAGCAAAACAGCTTTTTCAAACAGTCTGTAATGCATTTTGGAAACAGGAGATGGGCTCATGGTGTAATGGGCCACCTGGCCTGAGAAACATAAGGAGGAAAGAAAAAGTAAGGACTTACTTCTGGTCATTATTTGGGTAGAACACACATATTTTGAATGCCTTCGGCAGTTTTTTTTTTTTTTTTAGCCATTTGAATCTAGATTAAATCCAGGATTGCAGATAGATTAATCTAGATTAAAAAAATTAATCTATGCCCACCTCTAATTAAAATATATTACAACTCATACATGTGATTAGCACTATATTCAGTAGAACAAATGTATATATCTTATACCCAGCTTAATCACTATATTAATATTACTATTGCACTTTACTGTTACATTTGCACTCGGGTTGGATGCCCCACTTATTTTCATTGTAATGTACTTATGCTGTATGATGACAATACATTTCAATGTAATCTAATCTAACTGGTACTATGACCTGAATGATGGTCCTAGAGGTCAGTGATTTGATGCTCTTTTTGTGTTTTGGCGATGGTGGCGTAAGAGAGTGCTGTCTTAACGTAAGAGAGTGCCGTCTTAACAGGTTGTGGGAAATCTCCCATATAGGAATTGGATTGGGTGGAGAGCTGGTGACTGCATGCGAATGCCCTCGTATGCCCTGTGTATGGGGACATGTCACCCATATAGAAACACACCTCTTCAATCTATATCTGAGATGCAAATAAATAAATAACCTTCTTAATAAATATAATATTTATATTGTAGTGGGTTCTATAGAGACATAATTCCCCATGGTATTGTTTTGATGTGTTGATGGGGCACTGTCACTTTAAGGAGGTTGGTTTTGGGTTGGGCTGAGAGGAGACGCCCTGTGTGGGGTTTCATTGATAAATGTTTGATTACTACGAGCTGTCAGAAGCTAGCACGGCATAGTTCTGACAGCTGTCACTTGTGCTACTGCGAAATAAATGACACACGGCTTTGTGTTGTAAACTGATAGAAATTGTGCGTTTCTCTACTCCGATGATTTCTACAATATAATATATATATAAATAACTGTCTTTTACTAGTACCTTACTACTATGTACTATGTTACTATCCGTATACTACTACCTACCATGCTAATATGTCTATTTTACTATGCACTCAGGTAGGGATGCCCCGATCGATCGGCCACCGATCGTTATCGGCCGATACTCAGTATAAATATGCAATCTGTGAATTCCGATAATTAGTCATATTCGCCGATAGCGGAAACCGATCAAGCGAAGCTCTCACTCGCTGTCTGTCTCAGACACACACGACCTGCAAACTGCCGCTGCTCCTCCTCCCTAGCCCCGCCCGCCCCCGTGTAGAGTTTGTAAACAAAGAGGTGCGGCTCCTCTGCTCGAGTCTGTAGTGCACTGCATTCGACCTGCGCTAACGTTAGCTACCTAGCTATCGTTACTGTTTAAACAAAATTACCCAGTCAACTATTCACGTTTAGTAGGCATTGTCTAACGGTATTTAGCCGGCTAGCTACCGATAGCTCCTGATATCAACAAATGATCCAGAAAGTCTAGTAGTTCATGTTCATACCTCAGTTAGCTTGCGTTAGCTGACGTTCGTTTACTGTTCAAAACGAAATGTCCCATTGAACTAAAGTTCTGTCTTAACGTCATCTAGCCGGCTAGCAGTAGCTACAGATAGCTCTTGATATCAATGTCTTATAACATTGATTTAATGCGTATTCGAGCTGAGGGCTTGCTGAATGTGAAACGACCAAAGCACTTAACGTTACCAATGGGGTCCCGCTGCAGCGCCGGAGAATCCTTTTGAGCTGGGCTACTAGAGTACACACAGACAGTGGAGCTGTTTGCAGATAGTGAGCATTTTGACTTGTTGCGTGGTGGCGATGTCTCGCAGTCGCAGATAATACAAGTACAAGTCTAATTATATAATATATATATTTTATAAAAAAAAAAAAAAAAAAAAACGTTTTATATAAAATAATTTTAAATTTCTTTTTAATCAAAAACAATCGGTATCGGATCGGTATCGGCCGATATGGATCACGACGATCGGTGATCGGTATCGGTGGCAAAAAACGTGATCGGGGCATCCCTACACTCAGGGTGTAACACTCAAGTTCAACACTATTTGACGAACAATGCCACTGACCATAAGCTGCCAGAGATGCACATCTCCTGCTGACCAGAAAACCACACACTTTTCTGATAGTGGGGTGCCTGGACACTCAGTCATTTAAAATGTATATGCGAAAGTTTCGTTTCCACTTCTAATTTGAAGATAAGGATCTATAGAACAATTTTGGCTTGAGTGTCAAGGAACCAGTTGAATTTTATAAAAACGTATCCAAAATGGCCACAATCGAAATCATGAATTCTTTAAAAACTTCTTAATGTTCACACAATTGCTGTGTAATATAATGTTGTATTGCTATTTTAAGTTAATACTGTGTGAGGAATCAACTGGAGTTCAAATATTGATGTTTTGAATATTCTGGTATGGCAAAAATCAAAGATGGCTGCAATTTCTGTATTTATTTCGAATTACGCTTCATAACTTTTATTCTATTAAACCTAGAATGGTGATGTTGGTGCCTGTACCTAAGTTTTCATGAATGAGTAATTGAATACAAATCAAATAAACATGATTGGAGCATATCTTATATGATATTTCACACAATGAGACAATAAATATGTGGAGAACTAGAGTTAGATATGAGAACTGTAAACAACAGTTGATTGTGAAGAACAAACGATGATTGTGAGGAACGTCCTCATCACAAGAAAGGATCTGCATCTCAGCACCAATGTCAACGCCATGCCAAAGACCTGATGGAGGTGTTGCTGAGCAATGGGAATCCCTTTGAGGAGGGCAGTAAAGACCTGGGCCCTCATGCATCAACGTGGACTTTGAACTTGACCTACTTCCACACATAAGCACGGAATGTAGAACTAGCGTACGCACAGGGAAGTCGGCATTCATCACACGTGCGTACGCAGGCTCTATGGTCCTCCGTGTTGATGAATACCACTTTGTTCTACCGTCAATGCTCGTGCATGATTATCCATATATGGTCATGAAAATGAGGAAACACCCCCCATGGGATGTGAAATAATGGACCGACCCGAGCGGGACTCCGAGAAACTCCACGGAGAATTCACTGCTGTCGAACCAAGAAGACACTATCGCGTATTATGATTTATGGGATAAATAAAAGGCGGACTTGTAAACGGTGATGTCAGATATCAACGGCTCCCTAAAACCATTGCTGCAATTCTGCCTGGACAGCTCAAAATACTAATAAAGACCGTTCGTTGACCACTGTTTGGCGTTGGTTGTGTGTCATTATAACCGTGCTGTATGAATGCCTTTATTAGTTGTGTTCGATTGGCTATATGATTTTTAGAGGCATCTATTTTGTTGTCGGCTAATAAAGACCGCGCTGGAATATGACTGCCTTTTCCCGTGTTGTTTGATTAATACCCACGGATTAAAGTTCTCCTCAATTCTATTCCAAATCGCGATGGATCTCCCGTCAATTTTCTACCTGCTGCATATGATTTCTAGAGGCATACTACAATCTATTTTGATGTCAGTATTGGGTAGCCTATATAAACAATATAATACGAGAGCATGTACAAGAACAATGAATCTCACTGCATGTTGTATCCTGCCTTTCAATACATGAACTTGAATTCCATCATGTTTGTGTGCGGGACTCAAGGCTGCTGTCACAATGGGTGGTACCGCCGTACAGTAATAATAATAACAGTCCACACAATATCACGATCCATGCCATAGCCTATGTTCTATTAGGACATGATCTGTGACGACAAATGTTCTAGAATGTTTGATTAAGATATCATACTCTGACAGCATGCCTATGAGCAACAAAAACGCGAACTTGAATCCCATCATATACATAGTCTGTCCACTATAGTGTCATTGCAATGCGTTTTCTATTCTTTCTTATACAGTAAAAAGGGGGAAGAACACTATATTCATATGACGTGTATTCTGCTTACAGCTTCGAAGTTCCACTTGTTTCGTTTAACGTAAAGCCTTTTAAATATAATCAAAACGTTCCCGTGTTTCTGCGGTCTGCGCAGAATAATAACGAGTTGAGCTTTATGATTTATGATGAATTGAAAATGGGGGACCCTGATGTAAACAAGACGGAAGTTGGTCTGCATCCCCAATTAACAATTGTATGTACTGAGCTGTACTGTACTGTACCCATTCTGCAATCTGTTAATAAACTTTTCAATCAATCAATCAATCAAGCTACGCGGAGCGCAGTCAGTCAGTAGCCTACACCCCGTATATTCCGATAACGCTATATAAACCATGCTGCATTCATTCTGAGAGAAAGATCTATTATTCCAAATGCTATTTATAGGGTTTTGACCATAATTACACTACTGTTGCTATTTTACAATGAACTATAATGAACTACGGTTCGTACAGAACGTGCCAGTGTTATTATGCACAGAAGCTCATTTCCTTGTTGTAATAATATATTCTACCACTGGGCGCTAGGTACGCCAGGTCTGACCTGTGCGTAGATGTACGCACGAAGTCAAGTTCAAGTTCAAATTGATGAATCCCACTCGTTGCTTAGAAATGATCGTACGCACAGGGTAAGCACAGATCTGTGCGTAGAACACGTTGATGCATGAGGGCCCTGGTTACATTAGACAATAAGGTGTGTGAGGGCGGAGCTTCCTACAGGCAATATAGGCGGTTGCCTAAAAATCTAAACCGGTCGGTCGGTCTGAGCCTCAGCTTTAGGTGTTCACAGTCAGAACATGCTAGAGCGCTGTGCATTGATGGGTATCGGTCAAGTGTTTATAGAATTGAGCGTTGAGGAAAGAAAGACTAACATTAGAGAACTATGAAGAGGCAAAATCCATCCGGCCATCCAGTATAAAAAGAGAAGAAAAGAAGAAGACGAGAAACATGCCAAGGTGAAAGGTATGCAATTTTGTACAACTTCCAAGACCTGCCACACCAAATCAAATCAAATCAAATGTATTTGTAAGGCCCGACAACACACGTTAATGTCTGCATGGGCCGGACACGTCTTCTTTAAACAAGTCAAGAAGAAACATAACAATAAGTCAAGAACAAAACAAGAACACCATAAGGTCCAACAAATTTAAAATAAATGCAAAATAAATGAATGAATGCAAACACTCCCAGGCATACCCCAAGCGAAGGTAAGGAAAAACTCACTAAAACCTAGCAATAGGAAGAAATGCACCACAGGCAGTGTGGAGGAGAGAAACCTTAGAAGGGCCATTCAAGGGGGGATCTCCCTTCTTAGATGTCGGTGATATTAGTGTTGCAGACTAACAGTTGGTAAGCATGCACTCATGTGTGTAGTGAAACACAGATGAGTGCATGCAATAACAACTGAACATTTAGAAAAATTAAAGATAGAGCTGATAGCGATAGCAACTGAACATTTTGAAAGATTAAAGATAGAGCTGATAGCGGATCTATTTGAGGCACAGGGGCGGCGCAAAGAGGGTTGCATCCTCCCCTCTTCTTCTGTGCATGCAGTAGGAGTAGGAAGACCCACACAGTTAGCCTAGCTTAGCGTCATTCACTGGAAGTAGGTTCCCAAAAAGTTGGTGTGTTCCTTTAAGTGTCTTGCTCGAGGACACTTTGACGCGCTGCCGGGAGGAGTTGGAATCGAACCGGGAACTTTCCGATTACCTGGCGGCCGCTCTTGCTCTTGAGTTTACTTTTTCAGGGACAACTTCGCGATCGTGCCAGTTACAGCAGAGGCTGGTTTGGAAGACTTGGCAATTATTTATTAAACAGACTGCTTACATTGCGGTAGAGAATTGGTCTCAAGCATAATAGAAAGCACATTATTTTCACACCATATGTTCAGGTTACAGTTGAGTTGAAGGCTTGAAAGAGAAACTAGTTGGACGGCTAGGTGGTGCAGTGGGCAAGGTGCTCACCACCAATGCTGGAGATGCTGGGTTCGAGTCCAGCTCTCCACATTGCTTTCAGTTTGGCTGGTCGTTCGTACTAATATATTTGGCAGTATTAGGGGGTGGGAAACTGATGGGTGGGGATCGGACATTGTGGACAGCGACTCCTACAGGTCGGTTGGTGTGCCTGCGCAGTAGAACCAGGAAGCGATGGGGGTGGCGTCCCTCCAAAGCGCAGACCCCTGACGCTGAAAGATCGCGCTGTGCAGGTGAAAAGATGCGATGGCTGCTACCTTGAGTACCGGAGGGGACTCGTGCAATGTATGGCTTCGTCCACATTACAGCCAGCTTGTGGGAGGCATGAAACAGCGTTTGAGATAGGGGAGGGTTGAATTGGACGATACGAAATTGGGATGGGAGAAAAATAGAAAATGGGAGAAAAAGTGGATAAAAAAAAGAAAGAGAAACTAGTTTAAATTTGAACACGGTACACATTGTATGTTTACAATGAGTTGTTGACACATGAATCTGTGTCTCTCTGGCATTGTTTACCTCTCTCTCTCTCTCTCTCTCTCTCTCTCTCTCTCTCTCTCTCTCTCTCTCTCTCTCTCTCTCTCTCTCTCTCTCTCTCTCAGAGTGCATCTTCCAGACTTCTAACTCACACCTAATCCTGGCATCACATCACCCCAGTTCTAAAAGACCACTGCAGGCTTCCTGTCTCCAACCAGATCAACTACAACATCCTGGACACCTACGAAGCCCTTCACCAACTCCCCCCCCCCCCCCCCCCCCCCCATATCTCACTGACCTCCTCTCCCTCAGTTATACCTCAGCCTGCCTCCTCTCCTCCTACCAACCCTCTCACCCCTCAGCCTGCCTCCTCTCCTGCTAACCCTCTCACCCCTCAGCCTGCCTCCTCTCCTCCTACCAACCCTCTCACCCCTCAGCCTGCCTCCTCTCCTCCTACTAACCCTCTCTGTCCCTCAGATCATCGAGGGAAGTTTTTCCAATCGGGCCACAAGACCCCGTCTCGTCTCCATTGTTCTCCACCAGTAAAAGTGAGAGCCTCCTAGACTCGTAGACACCATGTGTTTATTCCACGCAGGGCCGCCTGGGAGAAATGCGAGGCCCTGTGCGACATTTAAACGCGATTATACAATATTTTTCTTTCTTCATACAGTCAACATATCGTATCGCTATCGTAAATAATAGCGCTGCCCGAGGCTGGGCATGATACAGTCAACATATAGCAAGAGAGAGAGCGAGAGAGAGCTTCCGTTCTACAGTCAATATACAGTGTACAGAGAGAGAGACACATTGGAAAGAAATTGAAATGCTATTTGGCCCTAAACAGAGAGTACACAGTGGCAGAATACCTGAGCACTGTGACTGAAGATCCTTGACTAGGTACAGACTCAGCGAGCACAGCCTAGCCATCGAGAAAGGCCGCCATAGGCAGACTGTGTGTGTTAGAAAGAGAGAGAGAGAGAGAGAGAGAGCATGTGTGTTAGAGAGAGAGCATGTATGAGAGAGATAAGCAAAGATGACCCCCTAAAGGATATTCAACTTTTAATGAAAGAACAAAACAGAAGGAAAAGATAACTTCACAAAGGCAACATGAATATACATAGATCCAAAAGGACAAAGATCAACACTTAAATCCAAAGAGAAGAGGGTCTATACCAGATAAAACAAAGCAGCAAGGAGCCAATGGCCGACAGCTAAAGGCTAGCCAGGTAGGCTACTGACACCAGGCCACACACAGCTTTGGCCAACGGCCCAACGCTACCCAAGCTACACAAACGACCAAGACAATGAATTCACACACAGCACATGTCGTATCTCCAAATGTTGTGAAGTAACATATGTTTTGCCTGGAAAAAAACATCGTTATTAACAAAACATTCGGGAGGGGAAGGAAGGAAGAGTGGGGTAATGTCATGATTTTCATTAATCTTACCTGCACCAAGGAACGCAGGGCGAAAGGCCGCAACACAGGTCTCCACGTTGACGAAAGGCCTCTCGCTGGCGGGACAAAAATAACCCCCTGCTATTCTCACGGCTAATGTCAATGGTCGTAGCACAAGCTAACAGCTAACTCAAGGCTAACTGATAGCATCAAACGAACGTTCCCAGCCGAGCGCAGCCGGCAGCTAACGTCGTAGCTAAACAGCTAACTGACTAACAGTTAGCTCAACCAGGCTATCGCTAACCATTAGCTAACGCAGAAGCAAGCTATGCGGCTACATACAGGTGCTGACAGGCCACACACCGTTAGCTACTAGTAGTACTACAACAGCTAGTCGGCCAGTTTAGCTCCAGAGAGAGAGAGAGAGAGAGAGAGAGAGATGTCCACGGCGGGAATAGAATAGAGTTAATAGAATAGGTTAAAAACTCACCAAACGTCCAAGAGGATGGAGACAACCGCGTGGAGTTGACGAAGTTCATCTGCCAAACGACCATCCTCTTCATCTTGGCTGTATGCGCTGTCTCTAGGTTAGCTAACGCTAGTTAGCCTTTAGCTAAGCTAGCTACTAGCCGACATCATCATAGCTATACCATGACAAGGCTCCGGCCATTTGTCCCGCTAGCGAGAGGCCTTTCGTCAACGTTCCTTGGTGACCGACCAACTGATAATGACCGACCTCTTTCTTCGTCTTGGCTGGCATAACTAAGCATAATAGTCAAAAGCTGCACGTGCGAAATAGTCGAACGCAGCTGACTCACGCCGGCGTACTACACATGATGTAAGTAAAACCACTCCCTTCGTTGAAACCAATAGTATGTCTGCTGCAGAACCCCAGAGGCTGAGCTCCAATAGTGAGTATGTCTGCAGACCCAGGAACAAGTCAGACACATTCTACAAACGTGTCTAATGTGAAATATATAAGCATATAAGCAAAACTAGATTTTAGGTCTGTGATGAAAAACGACACATACGTGGAATCAGGGCCGCCTCAGGGGGTGTGCGAGCAGTGCGGTCGCACAGGGCCTCGCGGGAAGGGGGGCCTCGCAAAAAAAAAATAAAAAAAAATAAAAAAAAAATATTTTTTATTTTTTATTTTTTTTATTTTTTTTTTATTTTTTTTTTGTGATGCCCCCCTTCCCGCGAGGCCCTGTGCGACCGCACTGCTCGCACACCCCCTGAGGCGGCCCTGATTCCACGTATGTGTCGTCGTTACAAACCATCAAAAGTCTCACTTTTCTGAAGACTGCATCTTTCAGAAAGCACTAGAGGCACTGGAGGGAATATTATTGTCTGTATTTAGTATGTAGTACTGTATGGCTGGGATTCAGCAATGTTTTCTTATTTTTGCTTTTCTCTTAGGTACGACCAAATTCTAAGAGTCGTCGACAGCACTCTTACCCAGATAAGAAACTCTTACTTTTCCTGATGAATTGAAAATGGGGGACCCTGATGTAAACAAGACGAAAGTCTTTCTCTGGTCTGCATCCCCTTAACAATTGTGTGTATTGAGCCGTACTGTATTGTACCCATTCTGCAATCTGTTAATAAAGTTTTCAATCAATCAATCAATCAATACCCAGATGAAAAAAAAGGAAAGAAAAGCCTACCATTGGTCAATTGCCCCCAAATACGACTTTAATAAAAAAAACAGAACTTAATAATAATAATAATTATTATTATTATTTATTATTATAACTTATTGCGTGCATTCTGCTTCTGAAATGGATTTTATATATTGCTGTTAGAACAGTTAGATCAGGGGTGCCCAACCTTTTTTGAACCAAGATCTACTTTTTAATTTACCACCTAGCCGAGAGCTACCAGCCAAAATGTGACCTACTCTCGGCTAGTATTAGTATTAATAGTATTAGTAATACCCATTCAATATGCACATGACAGAACATATTATATGGCATATAATATTTTCTGTCATGTGCATATTGAATGGGTATATAATATAATATGATATTTTATATATCATTGTAACGGTGTAGTGTAGCAATTACAAGAATGACAAGACTAACTTCTCACGTTGGGCATGCAGGCAGCATTTATTTCAACAGACACACTCAATTAAATGGGCATGAGAAAACATGAGTGTACATTGCCAAAGCAAAAGTGGAACAATACAATCAAAACAAAAATTATATATGTACAATTAAAAGGGAATAGGAATTATGTGTAAACAGAGCTGTCACATTGCAACTGACAACGTTGTCAAGATACTGGAATTTCAAACTTTGATACGATACCTTGAAAATTATCGATATTCGATACCATTTTCGATACCACACCAAAAATGTTAAATCTTAAAATGTAAAAAAAAAAAAAAAAAAAACACATATATATATATATTTTAACTACATTTTGCTTTTGTTGCTGGTCGATTCTCCTCAGCTTCTCTCTGGTACTATGACTATGGGCAGTATTAGAAAGGATGGGGTTAGGAAAAGGTTTCATTGATATGATTAAAGTATTATACAAAGACCCATCGGCCATGATTACAACAGGTATAATCACCTCTGGAATCTTTCCGGTATCACGCTCATCTAGACAGGGTTGCCCTCTTAGTCCCGGACTATTCGATCTATCATTAGAGCCTTTAGCACAATATATAAGACAATCCCAATCCATAGAACCAATCGTAATCAAGGGCACACAACATAAAATTTGTTATATGCGGACGACGTAATGCTGTTCATGCAAAACCCCAACACCACATTGCCTCATCTGCTCAAGTTGATTGAGGACTTTGGAGATTTATCGGGATTTAAGATAAATTGGCCGAAGTCGGCTTTCCTTCCTCTTAACGCCCCTGCAAAAAAAAATATAACCCTCCCAAAAGAGATACCTATGGTAAAACACTTTAGATGTTTGGGAGTTGAAATATTCCCTACCATAAGCCAAACGGTGAAGCACAATTACATAAAAATCCAAAACAAAATCAAAGACGACCTTGACAGGTGGTCAAACCTTAAAAACTCAGTACAGGCACGGGTATCAATAGTTAAGATGGACGTCCTACCTAGAATCAACTTCTTCAGCTCAATGCTACCGTTACCCCCTCCAGAGGGTTACTGGAAAAAATTACACTCCTCCACATACAAATTTATTTGGAATAACAAACCATGTATAAAAAGATCCACCGCACAGAGAAACAAAGCAGACGGTGGTATGGCATTTCCAGATTTTTTCCACTATTTTAAGGCGTACACTTTAAGACCACTGACAACATGGTTCGATCCCCAAGCACTAGTATCCTGGAGAAATTTAGAAGAAAATATAGTAGCTCCACATAGACTGAAGGACATAGCATACACCAAATTATCAATTAAGCAATGCAAACGGAAATTTGGCCCCATAATTACTCATGCGATCCGGATATGGCGTGAAACACAAAAAAAATATTCTAACCCACATAAATGGCATAATCATACTCCCTTATTCAATAACAATGCACTCTTGATTCGAAAACGACCTATAAGATTCCCTATATGGGAAAAGCAAGGCATACACTCATTAAGAGATGTTTTCAACAAACAGGGTTTTTGTAGTTATGATGAAATACGCAAAAAAATTAATCTCATCGATTCCACATATTATTTGTAAGCACAGTTATTGTTATGTTTGAAGGCTCACAGTGTTCCATTAAGGATACCAATTGTACACCACAGATACCACAAATTCTTCTATGAAAGAGAGACATCGAGAGGTTTTATTTCAGATTTTTATCATCAATTACTAACGTCCTCGTATGAAACCCTCCACCTAGACTCAGTCTGGAGGAGGGATATACCAGACCTGGAAAAAGATTTTGATTGGCAAGAAGCCTGGGCAAATGTTCGATTTACATCAAGGAACCCGGACCATCAACAAATCAATCTTAACTATATTCACAGGACATACTTGACTCTTATAAGACTGAACAGAATGGGTCTTAAACAAGACTCCAAATGCTCCTTATGTACAAATGGGGACGAGGGGACATTTATGCACATGTACTGGGACTGCCCACCAGTTAAGATATTCTGGAAATAAGTGACCCAGCAATTATCAAATCTCTTAACTCTGAATATACCTGTACACCCCTCTGTATTACAGCTGAATGATGTTTTTGAGTGTGCAGTACATCCACAGCTAAAGAGATTGGTTTTATCGGGTATCACAGTGGCTAAAAAGCTGATAGCATCACGATGGTTTCAACCGGAAAAATGTGCCGGAAGGTCTGGATTCTTACATATCTCGATGTGATTTATCAAGAAATATCTACAGCAAGAATTTTGGGTCTCAATGAATCCAAAATGACAATGTGGTTAGAAGTGGTGGAGAGAATAAAAGCTAGCATATAATGGTAGTGTCTGGTTAGGAGCGAGGGATAATGGATGGATTATCCAAATGGGGGGTCCGGGAGGGGGGTACGAGCTAGAGCATATGTGTGTAGGGTATTAGATAGCAGGTATTAGGGGTATATCCTGTATAAGACATTTAACTAATTGGTGATTTCATTGGATGTGCACTGTTAATTAATGCTTGTATATCTTATCGTGTGTTGTCATGTTTGTTTATATGTTTGTTTAAAAAATAATAAAAAAATAAAATACAAAAAAAATAAATGGATTGGCATATCGAAAATGATACGAGCACTCTGGACATTGAATTCTTCAAGCACGCGTCTAACTCAAGCCAGCCCACTTGCCCCTCGCAGTAGGCTTATAGGTAAAAGGCTCTACAACGCCTAATGGTCACTATGAGTATTTGGTCATGCCCTTTGGTTTGGCTAATGCTCCGGCAGTCTTCCAAGCCCTGGATAACGACGTGCTGCGAGATTTGATTGGGGTGTCGGTGTTTGTTTACTTAGATGATATCCTAATTTTTTATCGTGATATGGTGCAACACCAACTGCACGTTCGAGAGGTGCTAGACCGTCTCCTCAAGCATTAACTATTCGTTAAGGCTGAGAAGTGTGTGTTTCACACTGATACCGTTTCCTTCCTGGGCTTTGTGTTGACGAAGGGTGATCTTCGCATGGATCCAGCCAAGGTGAGTGCAGTCTTGGACTGGCCACGGCCTTCGTCGCTCAAGGGGTTAAAACGGTTTTTGGGCTTTGCACATTTTTACAGGCGCTTTATTCGCAACTTTAGCGCCTTAGCCAATCCGTTAACAGCTCTCACTAAGTCCTCTCTCCCTGGCTTTGAATTGGCGCCTAGGGCGGAGTCGGCCTTCTGGGATCTCAAACGTCGGTTTACCTCCGCCCCTGTATTGGTCCGCCACGATGCAGAGGTTCCGTTCATTGTGGAGGTGGATGCTTCTGACATTGCGGTGGGGGGGGGGGGGGTGCTCTCTCAGAGATGCTTAAAGGATGGGAAAGTGCACCTGTGTGCTTTTTTTTCTCGCCGTCTGTCGTCGGCCGAGCGTAACTACGACATGGGTAATCGGGAGTTGTTGGCAATCAAATTGGCACTGGAGGAATGGAGACATTGGTTAGAGGGGGCGGCACATCCTTTCATCGTTTGGACTGATCATAAGAACTTGGCTTACATCCAAGGGGCTAAACGCCTTAACGCTCGCCAGGCCAGGTGGGCGTTATTCTTCACACGATTTCGATTTTCCATCTCCTATAGGCCCGGTTCCAAGAACATCAAACCTGACGCGTTATCGCGCCAGTTTGATCTTCCAGGTCGGGAGGAGAAGCCCCATCCCATTATTCCACCGGCCTTGATTTTGGCACCCGTGTCTTGGGGCATAGGTAAGGTGGTAAGATCGGCGCTGACACGGGAGCCCGATCCTGGTGGGGGCCCTCCGGTGCGGTCGTATGTACCCAAGGCGGCACGCTCACGTTTGTTGCAGTGGGCACATGCCTCATCCCTCACCAGCCACCCTGGGGCCACCAGGACCCTGGAATTTATCCGTAGGAGGTTCTGGTGATAGACAGTGGAGGGTGATACGCATTCCTTTGTGGCGGCCTGTCCGGTGTGCGCGCGCAGTAAGACCTCTCGCCCGGCAACGTGGAGTAGGAGGTTGGCCTGGGCTGAGTATGCGCATAATACCCTTCTCTCCTCCTCTACCGGTATGTCTCCCTTTCAGTGTCAGTCAATATGGTTTTCAACCTCCTCTGTTTCCCGAGCAGGAGCAGGAGGCGGAGGTGCCCTCGGCCCAGGCACATGTGGCTCGCTGCCGCAGGACGTGGAAGCGGGTCCGAACGGCGCTGCAGAAGGTTTCTGTTAGAACCCAGCGG
The DNA here is from genome assembly GCF_963971535.1 of Notolepis coatsorum. NCBI lineage: Eukaryota > Metazoa > Chordata > Actinopteri > Aulopiformes > Paralepididae > Notolepis > Notolepis coatsorum. Next base: position 134,307,152 of record NC_140167.1, on the reverse strand, counting down.
CAGGCTAACCGCAAGCGCCGTCCGGCTCGGGTCTACCGTCCTGGGCAGCGGGTTTGGCTTTCCACCCGGGATCTCCCTCTCCGGGTGGAATCCAGGAAGCTGGCTCCTCGCTTCATAGGGCCCTTTAAAATGGTGCGTCGGGTGAATCCTGTGGCATACAGGCTACGGCTTCCGAGCTCGATGAGGGTTCAAACGAGGTTTCATGTGTTCCTGTTGAAGCCATTCCTCTCATTGCCCTCGTCCCCGCCACTACCTACGGTTCTCCGCCTCAGTTTATTGGTGGTCAGCCCATTTACACGGTGCGGAGGATACTGGGTTGTAGGCGGAGGGGTAGGGTGTTTCAGTTCTTGGTGGATTGAGAGGGGTACGGGATAGAAGAGCATTCTTGGGTGCCTCAAAGGGACATTTTAGATGATCCCAGCCTGATCGTTGATTTCCGGTGGCTGAATCCCGAGGCCCCTAGGTGAACGTCTGGTGCCGTTCGTTGGGGGAGGGTACTGTTACGTTCTGGTTAGCTGACTGCTGTCTGTGAACCACCCACCATTCTGTCATCTGTCACTTGGCTACTGTCACCTGTCTCCCTTGTCACTTAGTGCTGTCACTTAGTGTATGGGTCCTGATTGGCTGTCACAGGGGTGTGTGTGGAATGTTGGAATGTGGTCGCTACTTAACCCTTCTATCTTTTGTTTGCTCTTCGTCAGGTCTTCATTATAACGTTCGGAGATAACGTGGGCGGTTCCGGTTTCTAGACCACCATTAAGCTTCATTTATATATTCCCTCTTTCTTTCCTGCCACTCGGCAATGTATCATAGTATTACTCTTTGTGTTCTTTACTATTAAATCGAACCTACTTAAGAATACACCCTCTCCGTCTCCTTGATTGATTTTGGAGGCAAAAAAAATAAAGAAAATAAAAAAATGTAACTTCGATTTTTTTTTTTTCGAAGCTTGTGCCATTGAACGAAGCTTCGAAGTATTTAAGACAGCCCTACTTTCGCGTGTTATCCCGTGGTGAATATTGTATAGTTTCAGAGTGATCCGGGCTAATTCCTGGAAGCTGAGTTATGGAGCGCTATGTGCATTTTGCAAAAGTCGTTTGCGTTGCTCGCCTGGACACGATATTATTTCCAAATCAAAGGTATATAATCATGAAGGCATCAAAGGGAGGGGGGTCGTTTTGTGATGCTCTGATCATCAGCAACGGCATATGTTTTGAATACTACATATGTTGATTGTTGTGATCGATGTGAAATCATTGTAGGATCAAAGTAGGATTGATGTCATATAGTCCTTACCTTTGCTAAGAGTTATTCAAAGATGCATATTTCCAGTATTGATGTCCATCGGGTCCCTGACATGAAATGGCACAAAATATGCATCAAGTGTGCTGGACGCGTTCCAAGTTGCTCGAATGAAGCGTTTCACTTTCCCGGGTCCAAATTCTACACCCGGACCATATAAAATGTAACACACAGTGTGAAATAAGGTTTCAAAGGGTAGGCGATACTACCACCTAGCAGGATTCAGCCGGCATTGCACCCTTGAGGTCTCAGAATGAGTTCCAATGATAACACCGAGGTCTGTGAGAGTGTATAGAATAATAAAAAAAATTAAATAAAAATCGAAAAACGAGCTAACTCGTTATTGGTGCTCAACGGTTGGCGGGCAATAACGAGTAAACTCGCGATTGGCGCTGATTGAGTTAACACTTTGGCTGCCGGAGGTTAAATTCATGATATACCATCTGTTGCCAGCTCTATTTGTCTATGGATAAGTTCCCCTTCTTTGCAGGGCTATAACCTTTTAAATCCTATTGCTAGATTGCCATTATTAGGGCCCGTTCAAAGTCATATATGTATTGTTCATTGTGTAGCAACGTTAAACTTTTTCATTCACATATTCATAGTAAAATATGGTCTAAAGTATAAGTATGTTTTTATCGTTTTTTTCTGCAGCTTTCTTCAGAACGTGATTTATAGCTCCAAATGCATTATATTGATGATGAAATACAGTTTGATAGCAATCGGCGCGATATAAAAAAATCCAACTGGACGGACTTCTGGAAGTTACTACACGTAATCTGATGTTGACCGGATGGCCGAGGGGGCGTTTATAATTCCGTGGGCAGCGTTATACCATTCATCTAATGTGGGTCAAATGTTCATCATAGCAGTTAGTATCGTACACATTGAAAAATAACGCTGAATCTTACCGTATCTTCCTCGCGCCGTTGGGCGATGAGCGTGGAACAGACATTTTCCTATTATGGGATATAGAAATATCCGGTCCATTTCCAGGTTGTATAATAAAATATATGTCCAAATCATGTTGTTTTTTCGAGTTATTTGCAGCGATCGATGTTCACTGTGTGAAGACTGAGTCTCTCTAACACTAGCGAGTGCCCGGACCCCATATGGAGTGAGTCCTACCGGGTTAAAGGTAACATCCGTTTTTCCGATCTGCCGATTGGCCACCAGATGGCGGTCTTGAACCGCTAGAGGATTGAGAGGAGATCACACTTGTGTCTCAGGGCCCCAGAAAGGAAATATGATTTTTGAAATATTGATATCAAAGACGAGTTACGGTGTCTTCGGCAACTTGAGCATGGCGGGGAAGGACGCCTAAAAGCGTCTTCCGGCAGCCAAAGTGAGGTAAAAAAAAATGTAAAATGGCTCAAATCCAATATTGAGGACTTTATGGGTCCTTGAGGCAAATTTGTATAGTAAGGATAGATGGCTGTTGATTGATTGATTGATTTATTGATTGATTGATTGATTGATTGATTGATTGATTGATTGATTGATTGATTGATTGATTGATTGATTGATTGATTGAAAAGTGTATTAACAGATTGCAGAATGGGTACAGTACAGTACAGCTCAATACATACAATTGTTAAGAGGATGCAGACCTGAGAAAGACTTTCGTCTTGTTTCCATCAGGGTCCCCCATTTTCAATTCATCATATGACACACATGACATACAGATAGACAGTACTGCTACATCTATACATTTATGACATACCAGATTTTCAAATACAGTACTGTTTGTGATACTAAAAAAATCCAGAAGAAGAGTATATACATTTGACATAGAAACTGTGCATTGGGGGAGGTTGGGTAGGTGGGGTGGGGCTGTACATTGGAGGTGGGGGGGGGGGTTGGGTAGGGGGGGGGGGACACTGTACATTGGAATACTGACATACATTTGACATGGAAACTGTACATTGGAGGAGGTTGGGTAGGTGGGGTGGGGTTGGGTGGGGCTGTACATTGGAATACTGACAAAGCCATGCTTGGTCTGTATTGTACAACTGGGTTAGGACATTTGTAGGGGCCAGTTTTGAATTGCAGTCTCCCGTAGGTGTTCTTTGAGAGTGTTTTTGAAGGTGGGTAGTGATTTACATTCCTTTACAGCTTTGGGTAGGGCGTTCCACATTGTTGTGGCATAATTGCGAAACGTGTTTAGTCCCTTGTTTGAGCCGAATCTGGGTTTTACATGATTTGTGGAGCTCCCTCTGGTGTTGTGATCGTGGTATTCACTGACCTTTGGGAAGTATTTTGACATGTACATGGGTACCTTGGTCGTGTAGTGTATCTTGTAGACCAGGCCCATTGCAAGTTGCTGTACTCTGTTGTCTACTCTAAGCCATCCTAGGTTGGCAAAGTGTGCAGGGGTGAGGTGGGTTCTAGGAGTCAGGTCAAGCAGTAGTCTGACTAGTTTGTTTTGAGATGTTTGTAATTTGGTTTTTAGTGCCTTTGAGGTGCTTTGGTACCATGAGGTGCAAGCATAGTCGTAGTACCCTTGAATGAGTGCTCCTGCCAGAGTCTTCAGGGTATTCTTGTTTACCAGGGAGGAGATCCGGTACAAGAATCAAGTTCGTTGATTGACTTTTTTTATTACATTGGATGCCATTTTGTCACAGGAAAGATTAGCCTCTAGGATGGAACCCAGGTAGGTAATTTCATCTTTCCTTGTGACAATATTGTCACCCACTGTAACTGAGAAGCCGTCTGTTTTGCTGAGTTTTTTATTTGAACCGAAGAGAATGGACTCTGTTTTGCCCATGTGTAATGATAGTTTGTTGTCGGCGAGCCATATGCAGATTTTGCCTAGTTCCGAGCTGAGGGTTTTTTCAACCTGTAACTTGTTCTTGTCAGAGACCAGCAGGGCTGAGTCGTCCGCAAACAGGAACAAGTTGCAGTCACAAGCTGACGACATGTCATTTGCATAAATTAGGAACAGTAGTGGTCCTGTCTGTAGTTATATGTAAATCTGCATAGGCGTTATGACCTTTCAAAGTTCAGACTTTTGATCTTTAATTATTGAGCCCCCATCAAGCTGATTGGGTTAATATTCCAGGAGTCATGTTCCTGACCTGCTGTCAGCCTATGTGGCAAGTTTCCCTACAGCCGTTTAGTTTGTGAGCTATGTTGAGCATACACACACACACTCTACTGATTGCAATATCTCTCCCCAGACATTCTGATTCAGTCAAGATGTCTGAATTGTGAAAGTAAATACTTTATGCAAACTGCAATGACAGTGACTTAATACCACAATGGAGAAATCTATTTTGCAACAGCCCTAGTGTGTGTGTGTGTGTGTGTGTGTGTGTGTGTGTGTGTGTGTGTGTGTGTGTGTGTGTGTGTGTGTGTGTGTGTGTGTGTGTGTGTGTGTGTGAATATGTGTGAAATTAATGTGTAGGTCAAATAAAGCAAGCAGCTTCACTATTTTATGCAGAAATATTACAGGGATTTGTCCGATTTCCAAGCTGTCATAAATATTGCGGGGTTTGGTTGAATTTGTTTTAATTCTTGTGATCGCAGAATTACAAAACCCTGGTGGGACTGATTTAATGTTCTAAAGACTAGTGTCTAGTAAGACATTCTTGTGTACAGGAAGTAATGCATTATGGTACGTCACCTGCATCAGCCATTGGTTTTGAATAGTCCTCAATAGAAAACAAATTCAGCAACAGGACGTGACCTTTTATCCGTAATAGATGTCCCCGAAACATACGACACCAACAAAGAAAACATTGATCTTGCGGATAATCACTTAAAGTATCATAAACAGAAGCACATATTCCATATGCCGTTCTTGTTGGTTTTTTAATGCTTGAAAGCATTCAAGCCTCGATGCATGACCTGTAAAGCAACTAAATGTTGTTGAAGTGAGTGTTGTCCCGTTATGCTGGTTCAGATTACTTCATTTTAAAGTCTTCTTAAAAGCAGGTAGGAATTTCCAATTGTTTAGTTTTCATGAACGTATTAAACATTCTCTGTGCAAAACCTTGCAACATTAAACATGGATACCTTACGCTTTTCCCTGTAACTACGACCAGATATTCATAACGTGGGTTGGAAGAGGAATTTAATTGCAGTGCAAAGCCTTTGTACTTCCCCTTTGTGTATGAAGTAATTGCATGAGCCAGGAAATCCCTTAGGCCTTAGACATTAGCTCAGTACCTAAATCCATATTAATCAAGTTTCATTTGGCTTTTCTTTTTAAAGTATGCATGCAAATCAACCTGGCGACGTTGAGAAGGATATTCTGTCTGGGAAAGAGTGAGGTTGTCCTTCACACGGGTCAGCCGACAGCAATAGCAGATGTTTTTCACACCTCTTGGTGAGGTCTACAAGGTGAAATGATTCAGCCACAAGCTGCCACAGTGTCCTTTCAAGGACAGATCTGTGGGGAACTAGAAGTATATATCACTTTTTTTCTCCTTCTTTCCAGTCCTGTGAAATTCCTGTGCCTTTCCAAACAATATTTGCGATTGCTTTTTGACGGAATTTATGTCATTCGAGGACAGGGCGGCTTCAAGCCCAAAGTCGTATTGCAGTGTTTGAATTTCCTAACTTACAAAAATGATTCTAAATTAAAGTAATAACATTTTCATTTTATATGGTGCAATTAGCCACTGAAACGTAAAAATAACTCATTCTTATCTTTATGGAAATAAATAATAGTTATTTTGTGATTTTATAGTTATCTGTATCAAGCTAATGGAGTCATAATGCTTCTTAAAATATAATAACCTAAAACTCTTTCTCTCTTTCTGTTAAAGATCACATACAGTATTATACTCCTTTTTAACAACAATAATATAGGTCTCTAATGTCCCTAAACATACAGTATCTTTGCTGGAAACACTAGACAGATTATTAATTCTACCATGTCTCTAAACCCTTCTGTTTCAGTCCTGTTCTGGATGGGCTATAAATGGCTTTCAATTGGGACCATCAGAGACCCAATTGTATGTGAGAGAGAATAATAACTCACATTGGGTCAAAAAGTGCAGACGAATTTAATAGTAAAGTAATAATAGCTGTAAATTCTCTGATTGGCTCTCCAGTGTTTGTCCCACCCCCCTGAGACCTCGCCCTTTTTTGTTGTTAGACCCGGAAATAGGCGCAGAACTTGCTGTCCCACGATTGGCGCACATGTCACATGACCTGGCCAATCAGTGCGCAAAACTCGCACGCGGAAACACAACTGGGTTGGGTAAAGCATACACGCGGCCCGGTTGCTGAGGAAGTTGTTTGTAAGACCGTTCCAAATATCAGTAACCTACAAAATGAAATATGTCTCAAGGATGTAAAAGAGAGACATAGAGTTGTATTATTAGAGTGTGACAGATTACATGTGACAGATTGATTAGATTGTGACTTTGCAAAACGGCAGGTAGATCTTATCTCGGTCTACATTCAAACATCACTCTGTCACAGTCACTTGACCAGACGGAACTAGCTGATCTGGAGTCGTCCCATGATGAAAAATCACGTAAACTCAGTTGGCTGAAAGGTGACTGAAATTAAGGGATGATTCAAGTTACATGAACATATTGTCCGTTTGAGGAAATAAAGCAAAATAATGTATTAAACTATTGCAGTATTACACACTATTACATTATTGTTTGGAATACATCTTTCAAACTGTTTGGGTGAAATAAACCTTTAAAACTTGAAGTTCATTGATGTTGACAAGGAATTAAAGGGCTATACTGTATGTCTCAGAGGAACGAGGCAAAGGAAACAAGATGAAAAAGTGGTTGTATAACTGACGTTCTGTGAGGTTTGGTCCGCTCCCCGCCACACGCTCTGTTCCTTTAAGGTACTATGTTGATTAATGCATTCCCCGCCACGCGCTCCGTTCCTTTAAGGTGCCGTGTTGATTGGTGCTTTCCCCGCCACACGCTTTTGGAGCAAGTATCAATCTCATCCCGCAGCTGTCACAGCTTGTAATTAGCGCCCCTGAAGGCTTTATATACTCAGACCTCCTTACTATCGATGTTGGGTCGTTCTGAAATACACCTGCATATACCTGCCTTCCCCGTCGCTGTTCCTGTATTTTTGCTCTCCAGGACCTTTGTGGAGAACCGCTGTGGAGAACCTGGTTCCCTGTTCGGAGCTGCGCCTCGTTATCTGCCCGCTTTTCGCGTTGCGCTCTGGTGAGTTTTTGGAAACAGTCTTTTTGGATTATCGGTTTTTTGTGTGTTTGGTGAACACCGAAGAAATCCCGTTTTTGTTTGTACTGGACTCACCTATTTTTTGTGTTAGATTAACACTGAGGATTACCGTATTGTTTTTCTCTGGACTCAGCTAACTTGTGTGTGGTACACCGAAGATCAAGTCACTTGGATTAATACTGGACCAGTCACCTCTCTGCCTCTGTGTGTTCGTTGGGCTAACTCTGATTTCTCTCTCTCTCCGTTTCCACCGGGAGTGAAAGCTGGGAGTATCTGCAGAGCCGCTTCAACGTCACTTGCCAATTCCTCACCACTACCTACTGGGAGTATCTGCAGAGCCGCTACATCGTCTCATGCCAGATCCCCGTTTGTTCGATTGCTGTACTTCATCCATCTTGTGACTCTGTAAATAAATACGCCCTAGCTTTTGGCTAACTCTGAACTTCCTCTCTGTGCCGTTGCGTTTGAGGTCGGTTACAAACCATAACATTACGACCCAACCATGACGACCTCAGCCGACACAGAGAGGGTCAGAACAGCGTTGGCGGTCCAGATAGAGTTAACCAACGACCACAGCCTACAGCTAGGTGCGGCTGCGGCTGCTGTACAGGAGCTCCGAGACCAGGTCCTGCCTATTCAGGGGTCCCTTGGCTCTCTGGCTAGCCAGCAGTCTAATATTCTCCACCAATTACAAGCGCTGAGTGAAACCGTTAACACCTTGCTTGTAACCCCACTTACTTCAGGAGCCTCGGCCGGAGCATCACCCGCAGCCCTGGCAGGCCCCCGCCTCCCGATCCCGCACCTCGGGAGCCCCGTCTCTCCGAACCACGGTTGTTCGATGGTAACTTCGAGGATTGTGCCACATTCATCATGCAATGTGAGTTGGTTTTTCGTCATCAACCCAGCCGATTCACTTCAAGGGGAGCCCAAGTGGCTTACATGACTAACTTGCACTCAGGCCGGGCAGCCCAGTGGGTCACTGCCTCCTGGGCAATGGGGGCTGATTTCTGTTTTTCCTACCCAGACTTCGTGGCTGAGCTCCGCAGGGTTTTCCACCACCCAGCCCGTGGCCAGGACCCTGGAGCCCGGTTGGGTACCTTCCGGCAGGGCAGTGGCGGGGTCACCGACTACGTGCTGGAGTTCAGACTGGCGGCAACGGAGAGCGGTTGGAACGATCAAACGCTTCGTCTCACCTTCATGAGGGGGCTCAACGACGCTGTCAGGGACCAGCTCGCGACCCGTGAGGAACCTGAGTCCCTCGAGGACCTGTTCAGCCTCGCCATTGGCATCGACTATCGCCAGCTCAACGAGATCACCATTAAGAACAAGTACCCTCTTCCTCTCATGAACTCCACCTTCGAGCCTCTCACCCAGGCTACCATCTTTACCAAGCTGGACCTCCGGAGTGCCTACCATCTAGTCCGTATCCGAGAGGGCGATGAGTGGAAGACCGCCTTCAAGACTCCCAGGGGCCACTACGAGTACCTGGTTATGCCGTTCGGCCTCACCAACGCTCCGGCGGTATTCCAGGCGCTCATGAACGACGTCCTTCGTGACATGCTGGAGGAGTTTGTGGTAGTATACCTAGACGACATCCTCATCTTCTCCAAGACCCTCGAGGAACACATCCAGCATGTCCGCCGTGTGCTAGAGCGCCTCCTCCACAATCGGCTCTTCGTCAAGGCGGAGAAGTGCCGATTCCACTCCGACTCCGTCGATTACCTGGGCTTCATCGTGGAGAGAGGCTTGACCCGAGCTGATCCTCGCAAGATCCGGGCCGTGGAGGAGTGGCCGGAACCCACCTCTCGGAAGGAGTTACAGAGCTTCCTCGGGTTCGCCAACTTCTACCGAAGATTCATCCGGAACTACAGTCAAGTGGCGGAACCGCTTACCAGGCTGACCTCTCCCGCCCTGCCGTTCGACTGGTCCCCAGCGGCGTGTGCTGCGTTCCGCTCCCTCAAGAAGAGGTTCACTTCCGCCCCGATCTTGCTCCATCCAGACCCCAAGAGACAGTTCATCGTAGAGGTGGACGCCTCGGATACTGGACTGGGAGCTATCTTATCCCAGCGGTCGGCAACAGACCAGAAGGTACATCCGTGCGCCTTCTACTCGCGTCGTTTCCTCCCTGCCGAGAGGAACTATGACATCGGCAATCGGGAGCTGCTGGCGGTTGTGGCTGCCTTGGAGGAGTGGCGTCATTGGCTAGAGGGGGCCGAGGAGCCATTTACCATTTGGACGGACCACAAGAACCTGACGTACATCCGTGCTTCCAAGCGCCTCAATGGCCGGCAGGCAAGATGGGCCAGCTTCCTCAGTCGGTTCGACTTCTCGCTGACGTTTCGCCCTGGTTCCCGCAACACGAAGGCCGACTCCCTGTCCCGGTTACACTCCAAGGGGGCTCCAACCACTGAGGACCCGACTCCCATCCTCCCAGAGGCCAGGGTGGTAGGAGTAGTCACCTTGGGCATCGAGGGGGTGGTAAGGCGTGCCCTACGCTTCCATCGCGCTCCAGGCAATGTACCGGTTCATCGTCTCTTCGTCCCCGACTCGGTCCGGTCCCGGGTACTCCAGTGGGGCCATACCAGCCGGTTCGCCTGCCACCCGGGCGTTCATCGCACGTTCTCCTTCCTGGCTCGTCGATTCTGGTGGCCCACCATGAGGAACGACGTCAAGGAGTTCGTACTGGCCTGCGCAGTCTGCGCCCGCAGCAAGGCCTCCCACCAGGCACCCTCCGGGCTATTGCAGCCGCTTCCCATTCCGAGCCGTCCTTGGTCACATGTGGCGCTGGACTTCGTCACGGGTCTTCCTTCTTCCCAGGGGAACACGTGCCTACTGACCGTGGTGGATCGGTTCAGCAAGGGGGTTCACCTCGTGGCCCTTCCCAAGCTTCCCTCGGCGGCCGAGACGGCGGACCTCCTGACACGCCACGTGTTTCGCCTCCATGGTTTTCCCCAGGACGTCGTCTCGGACCGGGGGCCCCAGTTCACTTCCCAGGTATGGCGGGCTTTTTGCAAGGGATTGGGGGCAACGGTCAGTCTTTCCTCTGGTTATCATCCCCAGACTAACGGACAAACGGAGAGGATGAACCAGAGTGTGGAGTCTGCTCTTCGGTGTGTGGCTGCCGAGAGACCAGCTTCTTGGAGCCGTTTCCTTCCCTGGGTCGAGTACTCCATCAACTCCATGGTCAGTTCCGCCACCGGCCCCTCACCCTTTGAGGTATCCCTGGGCTACCAACCCCCTCTTTTCCCTGCACAGGAGTCGGAGGTGGCAGTTCCCTCCGTACAGGACCACCTCGACCGGTGCCGTCGGGTCTGGGAGATCACCAGGACCGCGCTGCTCCGGTCATCGGAGCGCGCCAGTCGTGGGGCTGACCGGCGCCGGGTTCCTGCGCCGACGTACCGCCCTGGGCAGAGGGTGTGGCTTTCCGCAAGGGACCTTCCACTTCGGTCCTCGGCCAAGAAACTTAACCCCCGGTTCGTCGGTCCTTTTGAGGTTCTGAAGGTACTCAGTCCGGCGGCGGTGAGTCTTAAGCTTCCTGCGTCCATGCACATTCACCCCGTTTTCCATGTGTCCCGGGTTAAGCCTGTCTCTCTCAGTCCCCTGATGCCTCCTGCTCCGGAACCACCTCCTCCCGAGATGGTGGACGGTCACCCCCAGTGGCAGGTCCGCCGGTTGATGGGCGTTCGACGGCGGGGTCGGGGGTTCCAGTACCTGGTGGACTGGGAGGTGTACGGTCCGGAAGAACGGAGCTGGGTCTCCCGCCAGCTCATCGTGGATCCCGGCCTGATCACCGACTTCCATCGTGCCCATCCGGGCGAGCCGGGTCGGGCTGGTCGCCGGGTGGCTCCCGTGGAGGGGGGGGGTACTGTGAGGTTTGGTCCGCTCCCCGCCACACGCTCCGTTCCTTTAAGGTACTATGTTGATTAATGCATTCCCCGCCACGCGCTCCGTTCCTTTAAGGTGCCGTGTTGATTGGTGCTTTCCCCGCCACACGCTTTTGGAGCAAGTATCAATCTCATCCCGCAGCTGTCACAGCTTGTAATTAGCGCCCCTGAAGGCTTTATATACTCAGACCTCCTTACTATCGATGTTGGGTCGTTCTGAAATACACCTGCATATACCTGCCTTCCCCGTCGCTGTTCCTGTCTTTTTGCTCTCCAGGACCTTTTGTGGAGAACCGCTGTGGAGAACCTGGTTCCCCGTTCGGAGCTGCGCCTCGTTATCTGCCCGCTTTTCGCGTTGCGCTCTGGTGAGTTTTTGGAAACAGTCTTTTTGGATTATCGGTTTTTTGTGTGTTTGGTGAACACCGAAGAAATCCCGTTTTTGTTTGTACTGGACTCACCTATTTTTTGTGTTAGATTAACACTGAGGATTACCGTATTGTTTTTCTCTGGACTCAGCTAACTTGTGTGTGGTACACCGAAGATCAAGTCACTTGGATTAATACTGGACCAGTCACCTCTCTGCCTCTGTGTGTTCGTTGGGCTAACTCTGATTTCTCTCTCTCTCCGTTTCCACCGGGAGTGAAAGCTGGGAGTATCTGCAGAGCCGCTTCAACGTCACTTGCCAATTCCTCACCACTACCTACTGGGAGTATCTGCAGAGCCGCTACATCGTCTCATGCCAGATCCCCGTTTGTTCGATTGCTGTACTTCATCCATCTTGTGACTCTGTAAATAAATACGCCCTAGCTTTTGGCTAACTCTGAACTTCCTCTCTGTGCCGTTGCATTTGAGGTCGGTTACAAACCATAACACGTTCTCAGAGGAACAAGGCACTATTACAAACTATCTATACACATCACTCGTCAGCACTTTTTGACACAATGTGACTTATTATTCTCTTTTATGTGCACAAGCACTGAAAAAGCTAAAATTGTAGCTACCATTTGGCACAATACTGTACATGTAGATATGTGCTCTCATACAGTATATTCCTATTTACCTACTCTTACTAGTTATACCACTGGCCTTACTACCATAGTATATTTATACCTGTATCACTCTATATAATACTGTAATACTGTACATACATCATATTAGCATTATTACTCTATTATGGCACTTACCTTTGGACTTTGGTTAGATGCTGAGGTAACACATTTGATTCATAGGGCCATTGATTTAAGATTAAATTAAAACTAGCTAGATAAATAATATTAGTATGTGGATGTGGATCACACACCCACGGAACCAAATTGACTTAATCACCCCCCCCACACACACACACACACACACACACACACACACACACACACACACCCACACACACACACACACACAATCCCAGATAACCAGCTAGGGTGGAGCTCTGACTCACCCCTGATCACAAGACCATTGTTGTTAACACCTGTTTATCAAAGAAACCTTTGTAATACGTGTGATTTGGAGCAGCTCATTTTTGATGAAAATAGGGGTCACCATTTTAGATATAACAACCATGATTGTTATATGAGTGTAGTGACGCTCTGCGTCTACTGGAATACATCCCTGTATCAGTACTAGCACCAGTGCATGTGAGCGGATCGGAGCGTGAGCGGCGCGGGGCGCGGAGCGGCCGGTTTTGACGTGAGCGAGGAGTGGGTTTTAAAATGAGTCGGCGCGACGTCCGGAGCGAGAGTTCTCCTCCGCTCCAATCCACTCCGGGCCGCTCACAGTGGTTTAACACTGATGTAATATATACATGCAGTACAATGCCAAAGCAACAGATGGCGATGTACAAACATGAAGGCCATTTTCAACCAATGAGAAGGGTGAACCTGTGATAGGCTGTTCGTTCAGGCTTTGTCACTGTAGAGACGCCCACACTCACTCCAGTTAGAAAAAGTATATCGACGCCATTGTTGTTGACGTTAGCTTACATGCTAACGTTAATGGCAGCGACCATAGCATTGTGGCTCGGCTAGCCTATCATCGCTTAATAGAGATAGTGAATGGATAAACAACGTTATTTAACATTGCAGAATGGCTACAATTACAATGCGGCTCAATACAAACAATTGTTAAGGGGCCCAGGGGGTGTAGACTGTTGTAGTTTGAGCTCATTTACACCATGCTCCAAAAAAAGAAGAAAAAAAACTGCCGAGCGATCTGGCGCGGGGAGCGGGGAGCGCTCGATTCAAGGTGAGCGGGGAGCGAGCGGAGAGCGACTTGGGGGCGGGGTCAACATGAGTGATTAGCGGAGCGGACCAAGCTTTAAAGAGCGAAGAGCGGATTTCTCGGCCGTGCCGATCCGCTCACGTGGTCTGACTAGCACTGAATAAATCTCCACATGCACCTTTACACACCTATCCGTCTGGCCACACCCCCATCTGCTCCTCTACATAAGCAGGGGTGTGGCCATACTAACAGCTCCTTCCCAAGTCTTTCACCACAAAGGCGAAGACCACAGGGTCCTCAGTGAGTCCGACGCAGAGCGTCACTACACTCATATAACTATGGTTATAGATATAACTGTACGTTATAGGTCGTGTAGCTCCGCTCTGCGTCTACTGGAATACAGGAGCTGAGCAGAGCGGAAGCTCGACAAAAGTACCCGCTGAGGCCCCCCACAACCATCAGAACCGGGGAGGACCCGAGCCCCCGGACCCCCCTAGTGGAGGACGGGAGGGAATCGGATCCAACTGTGTGAAGAGGAGTTTAGCAACTCAAACACACAGAGTGAGCAGACCGTGGGACTTACCTTCCACAGAAGAACCCACGACTACACAAACGCGCAACCCACATGCCACTAGGGAACGAACGGGAAGAATAAAAAACCCTGTCACAACCCCTAACATCACGGGGTCAAGGGCAAAACCCCAACCCCATGGCAAGGCCGTAGCAGCGGAGCGCAAAGGAGGACCCAGACCCAGGAAGGGACTGGACCCCCCCGGAAAAGGGGGCCTGGAGAGGCCAACGACGCCGCAGCATCGAGACCCCACCAGGCTGTCACTAGTGACACCACCCCCCACATCGCCAGCGTATTCGGACAGGGCCCATCCAAGAGCAGGCCCTTCCCCCCAACAGCACGCCGCCCCGAAGCACTCAAGAGGCTACACCCACAGCGGGACCAGGCAGCGCACCGGGGAGACAACCTTCAAAGAGGTCAATCCCTCAATCCAGGCAACAGGCCACTCGACCCGAGCCTGGAGCACTGCGGACTAGACAGGCGCCAAAGGGGTCAGCTGAAAACAGCACCCCGGCGGAAGGGGCGTACGCTGGTATGCTGTGCACCATGTCGCAGCCTCCACAAAAAAAACTGACCCTCTAGAGGGGCCGAAGCAGAGAAGGCTGACATGATTGGCAGACGTCATGAAAGGTGCGGGGGCACACTCACAGGCAGACGGGGCCAAGCCCGGCCTACCCCGAGAGTTGACTCTGCTACCAACACACCAGGGAACCAACCACCACCTTGGTTCCTATAACCCGCCAAGAAAAAACTCCAAAACACAACTGCGGGTATACACTGGCTATACAGCAGTACAAGTGTTTCAGTTTTCAAGAAGGGGTTAACCCAGGCCAACAGGTCAACGAAAACAAATTCGGACCCGGGCCCGGCGGACTGGGACGTACACAGGGATGCCAGAGGAGTTCTACAAGAATCACCTCGACAGCCCCCTCCCAGCCCCGCCAAGCAGGAGAAGAGAGGGGCGAAAAAGAATGGAGAAGGACCAGGCTCCTTTAGCACAGCGCAAGGTACAACACAATATGGACCAAGCAACAGTGAGGGATAACACGTAGTAACATAACCACGAACACCTCCATAACGTCAAACCCTGCAACGCCCGGGCTGACCCGGCATTTTCCCCCCGAAAAAAACACAAGTCTCTCAGGGTACCAGAACAGCAGATCAGATTTATCCGTTCACCCCCTCATGATCTTATACCCCGAATACGATAGTAAACAAGCCAGTAGCGGCGAAACCTATGTAGCCAGCATGCTAATGGAGAAGCGTATTATCCTACCAGGATAAGCTAACCCAACGCACACTAGTCACAGACGACAACTCGTCCTCGAATAGGGTTTATAAACAAGGCCGAAGGCTTATGTGTGAACATAACACCCGTGTTTCATGTTTCAAGAAAAAAACACAGAAGATTGAGAAAGGGTCTATAAGACCTTGGCACAAGCTATACACACAAGCACTTCTGTAGGCCAACACTCCAAAGCTGTGGACTCAATGCCATTGTTTACCAATGTAACAGAACACACACAACCCCCTCAGACAATGGTAAACATTTACCACTATAAGAAGAAATATACTTCTTCAGGATGAGGAAAGAAAAAGTCTTTTGACCGAGTGCTAGCTACAGGCCTTGCTAAGCACCTACATATGTAGCGACCAGCTAATGACTAAAAGTCCTGCTCTCCTATCAACCCCACAACTAGGCGAGGGTTCACACATCGTATCCCCAACATATACATTGAATAAACACACAGTTTGTAACAAAAAATAGTCCCTCACCAGGAGGGACCCTTTATTAATGTAACAAAATCATATGTTTGGGGCGGGGAAGGGAACAGGGGTAAACGGGGAGAAAATCACATGCCGCGAGCAGCCCGGTGTTTGCCCCCACGGGGAGCGGGCCCGGAGGGACGGTTCTAGGGGGGCCGGGACACGATGATCCCTACCGGGTCACCTCCGGGCGTGGGTCGGCTGGCTGAAGCGGACGAGGCACCTTCTCCGCTCCTGGCCTTCTTGGCCGAGGGCCCAGCAGTGGCGGCGGTGGTGGCGGCGGTCGCGGATCCCCTACGACGTGGCCTCCGTCGAACCTCACCGGCCGCATCGGGTGGGGGGAAATGGGGCTGGAGCACAGCGCGCTCCTCCTCCATATCCCTGCATGCAGCCGTCTTCTGCTGCATGGCAGACCCGAACAGCCTAGCTTCGGAGAGGGGGGCCGGGAGCAGGGGAAGCCTCTTCCGCTCCGGTGGCGCTGGGTCAGAGTGGCCAGGGCGCGTACTTTCCCGGCGGCGATTGCCTGCAGCTGTACCAGGTGCAGGATGGCTCCAGCCGCCTGGGCGTGTAGGTACAGATTGTGATCGTCCAACACCGACCTGCCCGCCATCATCCCCGACATGAAGCGCGCCAGCTGCGCAATGTTGGATGTCGCAGCCAGGCTCTGTGTCGCGGCGATGAATGACTGGTCACTCCAGTTGGCCAACTGCCTAGCCGATTTCCCTTGGGGAACCGGCTTCCGCAACGGCTCCCACACCACCTCAGGACAAAGAATAGATGCCATCGGGCTATCAAGCCGAGGCACCCCTTCCTTCAATCCCTCGATCAAACCCACCACCCGCGTGACTGGCACGTAGGCGGGGGTAAGGCCGGTGATGCGGGAGATTACCTATCCCTGACGCACGTAGGACTCCATTGAGGGGAAGAATGGGCAGACAACGCCCGTCTCTCTCACAGGACGACGTTGCCAGAGATGACCTATCAAATCATCAGGGACAGGTGCAGGCAGTGGCTGCGGCAACGGCACGCCATTAGCGGCTGCGGCGGCCGCCATGAGCTCCGGGAACAAGGCACGCAATTCTCCATGTGCACCTTCCTCCACGCAGCCCTCACGTACGGGAGGCTGCCACTCTGTGTGGCGCCACCATCCGATGCGGTTGATAGCAGGGCATCCCGTCTCCGAGTCGGAGGTTCTAACCCAACACCGGAAGACGAGGGACCACAAGGAGACATACCACCCCCTGCCACACCCTGAGGGGGAGAGTGATATGTCTCCACCGGGGCGTCAAACAAGAGCACTCCCGCTCCCTCCATAAAATCCTCCGTATCCATCGGACAAGGAGACCGAGCAGAAGCACCCTCGTCTGGCTCCAGCAGCTCTCCAAAGACAGGCCGTTCGCCCCTGCAGCTCACCATCTTACGACGGGAGCGAGCAGAGGCGAAGAGCTTTTGTCTCAGATCCTCCACTACCAGAAGAGCCGTCGACCTATCGGCCGACCGCCCACTGGAGGGGGAACCAGAGCTGGAACTAGGCCATCTCACAGGAGACGGCCTTGGTTCAACAGCTCCTCGGAGAGGCAAACTCTCCACCGGACGTGGCTCGGGTGCGTCTGACTGCCACGACCGTGGAGTCAGCGCAGCCCCACAACGCACGGCGGAGGCGGCAATGGAGAACCGCTGGTGAAGGGTGACGTTGTGAGCGCTCGAACCCTCCGATGAAGACATTATAGCTTAACCTTTTCTCTAAAATTGGTGAGAAAGAGAAAAACAAGAAATAATGTCAACGCAGCTCCTCTTCAATATTTCACTAACTCAAAGTGGTGTATACAGACACTCGCCGTGGTGAAAACAAGGAAGGAGCTGTTAGTATGGCCACACCCCTGCTTATGTAGAGGAGCGGATGGGGGTGTGGCCAGGCAGATAGGTGTGTAAAGGTGCATGTGGAGATTTATTCAGTGCTAGTACTGATACAGGGATGTATTCCAGTAGACGCAGAGCGGAGCTACACAACCTATAACTGCTATTTGCTTTGCCTGCTGAATAAATCATATTTTCATCTGACCATTTGCTCCATTGAAGAAACTGTATTCCAGCTTCCTGCTTCTCGCTCTGAAAACCAGACCTCCATGCCTTAGGAATTACCATGACAAGTTATTTTCATTGTACTGTATTTGTGCTGTATGATGACAATACATTTTAATCTTTCAATCTAATCTAATCTAAATGTGAGCATAGTGATCAATTGGTTTGCAGATACTTGCTGAGTGGAGCACTGGACACACAAAACGGAGAAGTTATGGTTGGCCGTGTTAGATTTACATTTTGTAATTTAGCTGACACTTTTATCCAAAGCGATTTACAAGTTTTGTACAACAAGTCAGCAGGAAGGGTACAACTATATCAGCTGAGTAACAATGTTCATCAAAGTGTTGAGTGCTACAGTCTAGGTTAGTATATTAGGACAAGTGCATGACAGTAAGGTTAGTTATGGTTAGATTATAATATTTTTTTTTAGATAGATTGAAGAAGTGTGTCTTTAGTCGACGGCGAAAGATTGGACAGGTTTCGGCTGTCCTAACTGTGGTGGGAAGTTCGTTCCACCATTGTGGGGCAAGGACCGAGAATAGGTGGCTTCTCTTTGATGACCCTCCCAGAGCTCGGATAGGAGTAGGTCTGAGGCGGCCAGAAGATGCAGAGCATAGGGGTCTTGAGGGTGTGTAGTTAGAGACCATTGACCAGAGGTAGGCGGGAGCCGTTCCCTTCGCTGCACAATATGCCAGGTTGAGGGCCTTGAAGCGAATTTGTGAGGCAATAGGGAGCCAGTGCAGGTCCCTGAGAAGTGGGTGACATGAGAGAGAGAATAGAGATACTACTTCTGTCTCATTATGCAAAACACGCCCCTTTTAGTTTGATTGGTCGAGTGGTTCAAGGAGGCGGGACTTCTGGTTGCGGAGGGGAGGGGCATCCGGTTTCGGAAGGGGCGGAGTTATAGGGGGAGGGACTTCCGGTTTCGGAATTTTTTTCAGAATAAATCAACCGATTGAAATTGGAATTTGTGTGTGTGTGTGTGTGTGTGTGTGTGTGTGTGTGTGTGTGTGTGTGTGTGTGTGTGTGTGTGTGTGTGTGTGTGTGTGTGTGTGTGTGTGTGTGTGTGTGTGTGTGTGTGTGTGTGTGTGTGTTTTCTTGGGTTTCCCTAGTGATGCAATGTGTCTATATTTTAGTTTCATGGAGAATGCCCCATGGAAGAGTTTGTTTAAACAATTGTGTTTTTCTTAAAAAGAAATGTATTGTAGAAACCTGTGTGTTTCCGATCTGTTTGGCTGTCAAAGTAGAACTGTCAAAGTAGACTGAATATCTCTCTGTCAAACTGGGAGCCCTCGCTGTGACAGCCCCCTTCGCTATGACCGTCACAGAAGGAGGAGGATGGGCTCAGCGAATCAGGAAGTCTAAAACTTCTGTCAGAACCCTGGTAAGTATTGATTTACAACTTGAGGGGTGGCTTTAGGAGGCGGGAGAAATGGAAGAGGACGGCGAATCAGGAAACCCGAAAACTTCTGTCATTGTTAGGGTATGTATTGATTTACGACTTTGTCTGACTTCCCCTTTCTGTGGAAAGCTTATGTCACTGTCCCTATAAGGGAGATAGTTCTTGAATGATTTATGACTCTAATGTGTGTGTGTGTGTGTGTGTGTGTGTGTGTGTGTGTGTGTGTGTGTGTGTGTGTGTGTGTGTGTGTGTGTGTGTGTGTGTGTGTGTGTGTGTGTGTGTGTGTGTGTGTGTGTGTGGGTGGGTGTGTGTGTGTCTGTGTGTGTGTGTGTGTGTGATTATTTTTTAAGAAAATTACAATGTGTCTATATTTTAGTTTCATGGAGAATGCCCCATGGAAGAGTTTGTTTAAGCACTTGTGTTCAGAAAATATATGTGTAAATAAAAGAAAATACAATGTAAATGAATAATAGGCTGATGTTGTTTGAAAAAGAGCGATAACTTGTAAATAGGGGTCCTAAGTAACCACACTAAGTATGTATGTATGTATGTATGTATGTATGTATGTATGTATGTATGTATGTATGTATGTATGTATGTATGTATGTATGTATGTATGTATGTATGTATGTATGTATGTATCTATCTATCTATCTATCTATCTATCTATCTATCTATCTATCTATCTATCTATCTATCTATCTATCTATCTATCTATCTATCTATCTATCTATCTATCTATCTATCTATCTATATTTATGTATGTAAGTATGTCAGCTCTGCTGACCCGAGGGTTAGCCATTTGGGGGGCAAGGGTTGTGTTTAAGTTATATGCATTGAGGCTAGGTTCTCCTAGATGGTTGCCTCTCAAGGGTGGGTGTGAGGGGCTGATTACAACCACCCCCTAGGTGTCGTAGTAATTAGATTTTGGTGAAACATTTTATTTAAAATAGATTCTTTAAAAAAAAAGTTGCATTACCGTGTTTTGTATTATTCTTCACATTAAATTATTACAGTTAAAGATATGAGTATAAAAAGTTATATGTGATAGTTTAGAGTTGTGCTGAAAATATGTGTCTGTGAGGGTCTGTGTGCGTGTGTGGGGTGTGTGAATTGGGGCCCCCTTTAGGTGTTAAAACACCCCATGGTGGCGTGAAGTTTAACAGTTTAGGGGACATGCAGAGTTACAGCAAAACTCTGTAGAACATTATAGTCACATCATAATTTAGTTCACACAATGGATGGGTTCACATGAACACAATTTAAACCAGGTACTAAAAATGTATGGATTAGATTCCAACTCCAGTGTAACCTCAGACCTACTCATAATGGCTAAGGATAATAAAACATTCTATTATTCTAACCTATAAGGGCTGATCTAACCCTAACTAACCTTACAGTCATGCATTTGTCCTAATAAACTAACCTACACTATAACACAACACGCAACACTTTGATGAATATTGTTACACAGCTGACAGAGTTGTATTCCCCCCTGATCACCTATCGTACATAACTTGTAAGTAGTTTTGGATAAAAGCGTCAGCTAAATGACTAAATGTAAATGTAAATGTTGTAATACCAACTATTTGACAGTTTGGGACACAGTACTTTACTTACTTACGCCTATCGCTCCTTTTGGGGGAGCATAGGCCGTCGACAACAGTTCGCCAGGGTCCTCTGTCCTGTGCTTTGCTTTCCAGCTGTTTCCATGTCAGTCCGCTCTGTGTGATGTCTGTCTCCAAGTCCCTGCGCCAGGTGTTCTTGGGCCGGCCTCTCTTCCTTTTGCCTTGGGGGTTCCATCTAAGGGCCTGTCTGGTGGTGCTGGTGTTTGGTTTGCGTAGTGTGTGGCCGATCCATCCCCACTTTCTTCTCTTGATTTGTTCTTCCACTGGTTGTTCGCCCGTTCTCTGCCAGAGATCATTGTTACTGATGGTATCTGGCCAGTGGATGTTCAGGATCTGCCTCAGGCATCTGTTGATGAATGACTGCACTCTAGTCATTGTGATCTTGGTTGTCCTCCACGTCTCTGATCCGTATAAGAGTACTGGCTTGATGTTGGATTTGAATAGTCTGATCTTTGTCTGATGACTGATTACCTTGGAGCTCCAGATGTTCTTTAGTTGGATGTATGAGGCCCTTGCCTTGCTGATTCTTGCTCTGACATCTGCCTCTGTGCCACCCTTCTTATCTATGATGCTACCTAGGTAGGTGAAGGATTCTACTTCCTCAAGTGCTGTTCCCTCCAGGTTTACTGGGTCTTTGTTGTTTGTGTTGATCTTGAGTATTTTGGTCTTTCCTTGGTGGATGTTGAGGCCTAGTTGTGTTGAGGTGTCTGCCAGTATGTTAGTCTTCTCCTGCATCTGTTGTCGACTGTGGGATAGTAGGGCAAGGTCGTCTGCGAAGTCTAGGTCGTCCAGTTGTGTTGTGAGTGTCCACTGGATCCCGTTTCTCGTCTGTGCTGTTGTGGTCTTCAATATCCAGTCGATGGCCAGGAGGAAGAGGAAAGGGGACAGGATACCACCTTGCCTTACTCCGGTCTTCACTTGGAAGTTTCGTGTGAGCTGTCCGCTGTGTATGACTCTGCAAGGACACAGTGGTGACCATAAAATAGAGATAACTGTAGTTATTATTACTTATTTCTTATTTCGTAAAACGAATACAATGTATTAAGATATAAATGTACCCTATATTAGAGTCTTTTGACAAGGTTAAGAGAATACATACCATAGAAATACTTTTGTCTTGTTTACATCAGAGATCCTCATTTTCAATTCACCAGGACATATATGACATACATGACATACAGATAGACAGTACTGCTACATCCACACATTTAGGACATACCAGATTGCAAATACACCAGTGTTTGTGATACAAAACAACAAAAAGAGTGATAACTTGTAAGTGTGTCTGTGTGTGTATGTATGTGTCTGTCCAAGCTGTTTTAACTGTTTCAATAGGGTATTTCATATGTCTTAAATTAATAAATTAAGACTTATTTCTGGATATAGGTCACTTCAAAGCACTCTAGCTAAAGTTAACTAACCGTCCATGAATGTCCATAGACTGGTTCAATGGTACACCTGTATTTATAAAGCATTTATAGGTCAACTACCGTTTTTACCACGGTTCAAACCTCAACATAACATCAAACCCAATTTATATGTCACAGTACCCCTGAAAATAGCACAGAGTTTGGGGGAAAAGGCCTTCATGTTCTATGATAGCTAAGCCTGTAAAGGATTTAAAAAAAAACATTGAATATGCAGGCCCTCAATAACATATCTGATTTTAAAGTTCCAAATTAAGGGCATTTTAAAGAATGAGACCATTCAATATAGTTTGCTTCACTGCATAACGTGGTGTAGTAGATTTCCCCAAGCTCAAACTCATGAAACTACTAGGGGTGGGAAAAAGTATTGAAATCTGTATTTCCCCGAGGTCGGCCGCTACTGGGACTAAGCTGAAAATGGTGGGACCAGTGCATACACAATTTTAAAATACGTCTGAATGTTCTCTCCAACAGGTAGTTAAAATACATGGGTTTTAGAAGTCTCATAGTAGTCTGAACAACATACAATACTAGGGGGTTTGGCTGTTAAGAGTGAGGCCCTGGGGGAGAAATGGATTAGCATTTCCCTGTGTTAGATAAACCTCTGTTCCCCCTGGGGGAAGTAGGTGCAACTCACCAGTTCAAAGGCCGGTGCTATTTACACAGCTGATGGAGACACTATTTAAAATAGTGTAACAGTTGAAGACAGTTGGTTTCACCAAAAGTCCATTGATAACATCTCCCTGAACGAATTTACATACAAGTGTCACAAAGCAACAGGAACAAAGCCCTAGGCTGCAGACATCCTGTGGGCACTGTAGAGAGACCACATGTTTCAGGAGACACTAAGTTCATTACTCCAGTCATTAAAGTACTTTTATATCGTTAAAGAAACTCCAAATTAAACTACAAATATTACAGTTATGTTGTGCTAATGAGGTTGGACGTAATGATATGAAACATGCATTGTTCATACCCAAAGTGAGCACCAAAGTTGCCATAAAACGCTTTCTGAACCAATCTTTAGAATATCCATAAATACTGACAACTAGCTGCTTATAAGGGATAATGATTAAAATATAACAGGAGTGTCTTACAACTAAAAGAGAAGATCTTATACTCAAATAATAGGTTAACATAGGTATTAAAATACGGCAAAAGAACTAAACTATTTTAAGTAATTAAAGTTAAGAGTAATCTTTGGGTTTTAGTCAGTAAAATAGGAATGCAACATGTTTTAAAAATGTTAAAACCAAACTGTACATTTGTACTTTAAAATAGTCAAGACTGCCCCCAGAATTCAAAGGTCTCCATAGTGGGTGGCTCAAAATGGCTGCTCTAGGGTTTCAGCCAATCAGAACAAAGGGGTCCTCCCCCTCTGACGTAAGATCTAGCAGGTTCTGAAGGGGAGGAGTTAAGGCTTTAAGACTAGCAGTCTAGTTAGAGAGAGCACAAGAAGAACGAACACAACAACACACA
Source organism: Notolepis coatsorum (assembly GCF_963971535.1). NCBI lineage: Eukaryota > Metazoa > Chordata > Actinopteri > Aulopiformes > Paralepididae > Notolepis > Notolepis coatsorum. The sequence continues at coordinate 134,283,220 of NC_140167.1, read as the reverse complement.
CACGCTTTCTTGAGCCCAGACAGAGACCCACAGGAGGACGGCAGCAGGAACAGAGAAGAAGACGCTCTTCAGACGAAACCAGATTCCTTTGTTGCCACCAGGCAACAGATGCCTACATTGACCATTCCTTTAGTAACTTCCTTTTGATTAGTCTGGAACAAAGAGCTGAGGGCATAGTCTCATGGTATCTTTGTTTTATTGCACGTTTTGAATTCAAGCCTTTGTTATTTCACTTTTGCTTTTGAAATAAAGCTGGATCTGAGAACTAGCAAACTCTCATCGTCTTCATTTCATTCTCCTGCTCCGCCGTCGTTACAAGGCCATGCCTGGCCTTTTTGAGTAAAAGGGAATTAGTAAACGGACAAACACAACGCAGAGGAATTAGCTGGTTCTTAATATAAGAACCAAGAACCCTTTTTACTTCAAATTGGTGCTTTGACCCTTGTCCTGAAGCGCTCAAGAATTTTTTTCTGACTCTCGGCTAATCGGCGCCTGGGAGATTCATCACGACAGAATCCTGAAAAATAGGTGAGTGGACATGGGCCGTGATGACTGAAAATGGAGAGCGTTCAGTTCGAACGGGGGTTGGGATCGATTGTTACCTCATGAGTGTCTCTCGGGGAGGGAGATAATGGGGTGGTTGGGGTGCGTAACGCGCAGTATATCGTATTGATTGGTTCAATCAGCCAGTGGGGAAGTTTTTAGTACGCCTCTCGCAAATTGAAGTACCGGGCTGCGCTAGACGAAATGGTTTTTGATCGGGGCCATATTAGTCTTGTGTTAAGAAGGCCCGGTAGGATGCATCCTGGTTAATAGACGGACCCAAGTTTTTTTACCGGAAAAGTGCATGATGAGTTAAGATATTTTTTTCATGTCTGAGCAGTGGTTGAATTATGTGTGTACGTTTGCTGGGTGACGCAGGATCTCCGCTCGTGGTCGTCTCTTAAACGACGGCAGGCGGGGATCTGAGTCATCGGCAAACGATGCGTCATTACTACTCTGGGCCAACACTGCTCAGGTCACGGAATCAGATGGATATATAAGGAGGGCGTCAATATGATTATGTGCGTTACGGGTCGCAAGATAATTAACGTGGGGAAATAGGCGAAGGGGGGCCTACCGAAGCTACACGTAGGCTTTTGAAAATATCGTACCAGGCTAGCCGGTCACCGTTTCAAATCAACGGGGGGAGGGGATTTTCTCTGGGGGATATCAGCCGAACTAAATATAAATCGATCCGTGATTAAGGGTTGGTTAAGAGGATTAAGAGGATGCTGATGTTGTTTGTTAACCAGTGAGATGGTTGATTACAGAAAACAATAGCCGGCGGAAATCCGATTAGAACGTGTTTGACTTCGGAGCATATTTCGGTACACGTATCGTCGCGGCAAATGGGAACAAAAGCGCTTAGCAACAATTCGTTTCAATATGCTGTTTGTAATGTAAACGTACATTGCATGTATAGTGTACTAATGCTCTTAAGCGCGGTGAAAATGGGTGCGGCGAAGCTATTGAAAATAGTAACAATGTGTGGTAATGCTAGTATTTCAGCTAGGATAACGTCGGCCATCTTAGAGGTCAAGATAGCCTTTCGAAAACGGAGAACAACAAACACTTTGAACCGGAAGTCGTTCTAGCAATTCAAATATGAGAAGTGTTATTTTTGAGCTATAAAAATAAGCGCTTATGTTGACTTAAAGTTTATTTGATATTGAGGGCCGCGGCGTCGTGGCTAGCGGCTACCTAGCTGCGTGCTATATGCTACTAGGGGTTATTCAATATTGTAGGCCGCGGCGTCGTGGCTCGCGGCTACCATACTACTGGGATTGTTCAACACTGAATGTTGTGAATGGATGTGTATGACTAAGGTAATGTGTATCGCTAATTATGTATGTTTGAGGAGTGTTTGTTAGTGGTTAGGAATGGATGCAATATATGTGTGGATTATTGTTGTATTATTATGAAATTCTAGTGACCAACGACCGCAGGGAAATGTAATGAAAGACGCCGTTTTATCTGAGGCTATCGGGACGTGGCAGTCGTTAGCTGCTACGTTAGCCACGGGGGCGACCGAAGTTAATTATGGACGGGGCGTCGGGGTATCGAGTGTATGGAAGCGATCGGGAGTGTCAGGAGGCTATTGGGATGTGTAGTGTATGTTAGAATTTTCGAATTCGGTGGGTTTAAGGTAATTATTTAATGAAATAAGGAATCGATTGGGACGAATAGTTTGACCTGGAAGTCGTTCTGGGCTCTGCTAGACCAATCGCGGCAGCCGGCGGCGGGGTCAAGCTAGTGTTTGCAAATGGCCTATGTATGTTATAATGTTTTTGTGTTGATTAAATCTGTACGCTGGCACTTAAAGGGATTAGAGTTCGGCGGCGAGGTGTAGCTGTGTTGTGCTAACATTGCGGTGTGTCGGCCCGCGCGGCAAAACGGGACAATATGCCGTTTGGGGCGGTTGTTGTGGGGTCCTGGTTGAAGCTAAGCTAATGCTGATTAGCCGCGCTGGCTATCACACATAAAGCTAACGAAGCTAAAATGCTAAGCTACCTAGGCTAACGACGTAGCATGATGGGACTCTCGGGATGTATCGCGATGTGCTAGTAATACGACTTGGCATGTAAACAAGGAGCGCGGCCATCTTGGTAGGGGCGCGGGGCGTCCATTTTGAGGGATTTATTTTTCTAGGTGGTGTTTGATTGGGATTGCAGTAGAGGGCGGCAGAGGCCAGGTTTAGGTTTCCATTCAAAACTGCTTAGGTTTTCATAATTTCCTACACACAGGAGGTTTTTTCTTTTAAAGGTTAATTTGATAGTGGAATTAGATTGTTATGCTGTAGTGATGTTGGTAATTTAGTTTAATCTAGTAGTGGGAGGTGGGGTCCCGACTTCCTCCCCCCCCCCTCCCTCCCTTTCTCCCCTCCTCTCTCCCTCCCCCTCCTTCCCTCTCTCTCCTCTCCCCCTCCCCTCCTTCTCATTTCCCTTCCCCCTCTCCCCTCCTTCCTCTCCCCCTCTCTCTCCTCTCTCTCTCTCTCTCCCTCTTCCCCTCCCCCTCTCCCCTCCTTCTTCTCCCTCTCTCTCCCTCTCTCTCTCTTCGCTTTCTTTTTCTCCCTTGTTACGGGGATGACGTTGAGCTCTGAGTCGACTTTCTGTTTGATATTTGGTTGCGGTATTATATTGTTAAGATGGGGGCGATGTAATAGGGGAAGTGGAGGGGTAGTTTAAGTGCAAATGGGGGTGGCACAGGTGTGCATTGGGGAAGTGCGATGTGATACAGTGGTGCGCTCATTCATATTCCCCCCTTCTCCTTCTCGCTCTCCCTCGTTCGGTGGGCCTAGTGACTCATGCAGGTTAGGTGTGCAGCTGAGTTAGACTGGGTTAAGTGTGCGAGTTTACAATAGTACGAGCTCTCTACGCTCTCTCTTTTTCTCCTGTTTGGCTTGGGAGCGTGTTGGGGTCTGATTGTTTTGTTTATAAGTATCTCCTGTTTATATACTGGATTAAGTGGTGCTAGGTGGGCTGTAGGTAAATTATGGTTCTGGGTTAAGGGTACGTAGTGGCTTGGTGTGGAGTCATTCTTTTCAATTTGTTGGCTTAGGGTTTGTGTATTATTTTACAAGGCTGCATATGGACCATATGATGTGGTCCCTGGGTGGTGGCCGGTCGTGTTGAACCAGCGGCACTATGCTTTGGTCGCTAGTGCTAGTGCAGGTTCAGGCGAACAAGGCGTGTATTTTTGTTATTTTTGGTGAGAGGTACCAGCTCCCAACTCCCCCACTGTGGTCGCAGGGGGTCGAGGGGTGCATTGGGGTACGGGATTAGGCTTTGTGTCATGTTATGTGTGGATGGCGGTGGTGTGAATTTTGAATATCCTTGTGGGGAGCCCGGGGATTCTCTTTCAGGTCGCTACTGGGAGGGGGTGTCTTGGGCTGCGGATGGCAGACCGGTGGGATATCATTGGTCTGCAGGGATTTCAATGGGGATAGTGTCTGCACCTGTGGTTTATTGAACAGGTAGTGGGATGCTGTGCCAAGCCACGGGAATTCGGTGATATGAGTCACTGAAAATTAATTTTTTTCTCGTGAGATGGAAGCGTGGAATTAACACCTGGAATTAGGTGTTAACGGGGGAATGTGGTATTAATTATGAATAGATTATGTGAATAATGTGGTGTAAAAAGCGATGTATGATAGGAATACATTTTAGACTTTCTCAGAAATAAATACAGCTACACATAGAAGGAAATGTTATAATTACACATACACATAGTCATTAAACTGACGTTAGGATTGAGAATATTTTATGAGAAAGGAATTACAAATTCATTAAGGCGAAGAAGTAATTTTAATCAACTAAATTACCATATCCAGCACAAGTGTTTAGAAATGATAGGCTGTGAAAACTAATTCTGATTGTTTAAAGGACCATCAACGTACCAAGTAGATGGGAGAGGTTGATGTACAATTGGAATTCCTCAGAAGTCGTGTGAGAGTCTACACGACAAGATGATTGGAAGATCCAGGTTTCCGATTGGACAACAGACAGAGCACAGCTAAGGCTGTGTCGTTATGATTCAAAAGAAAATTGCACTAACTCTCTCTAAAGTGATAGTAGTATAGAGATGGGTAACATTTCCATGCTTAAAGATAATGATGGATTGTGAAGCAAATACCACTGCTAATTAAGTGTATGTTTTTCCTTTCTTTTTCCATAGCTACTCGGGGGCAGACAGAGGCAGTTCTGACAATTCCAAACTCCAACTGGGGAACAATTGACTGTTAAAGTCTGGGTATAGTATACTAAGCGTTTTGTCAATTCCTGTCTGCACCAATAAAATCTGCCAGTGTGAGTGGTGTTAACTCAAGGTTGTAAAAATAGTTTAAAACACAGAGAAACTTGTTGTTCCAAACGGTGATATTGCGAGTGTGTGGAAGTGGTGAGAATGTCGAATGCCCAACAGGTTCACCCTGGTGGAACATTGATAGGAGCAACTAAAGGTTTAGATGCAATAACCATAGCAAAGGTAGACAATCTGTCTATTTCAATGACTGGAAATGTCACAATAAAAGTAAAGAAGCAATGGCCAAAGATATTCAGGCCTTTACAAAACCTTGTATTTAAGTATAGGAAAGGAGGCCGTTATAGATCGCGTAACCAAATAAAAAAACAGAAAAAGAAAGAACGAAGGGCAATTAAGGCCGGCAATGGTAGCATGCCAATAACCTCTGCAGACACGTCATTGACCGAATTGAGTAGTGACGTTAACCTGATTGATTTGAATATGACTGATTCCCCTCATGAGACAAGCGTGTCTGAGGGACTTGGAATGATGATTTTGATTCCAACACAGGGGGTCTTTGAGGAGAGAGAACCAGAGACAACTGTTTTACCAGAGCCGATCCACGCTGGAGTGTCCATTGCAGGTGACTGCAATTTAACCAAGAGACAAAGAAAGCGACTGAGGAGAGCGGCATTGTTACATCAGTCCTGGGTAGTTGACTCTGGCCGTACGGCTGGAGCAGAGACCGACAGCAGGTATGGGAAAATACACGAACATTTTCCACAGGCCACCAGATTCCCTTGCCCGGGCTTCCCCCACCCCCAACACCAGCACCAAACTGAGAGACGTGGCCCGGTGACGAGGAGCCAGTCAGCGAGGGCCAGGGTGGAGGAAGAGAGGATGACGTGCCTCTCTCCAGAAAGACAGAGGGCATTCACGGAAGCATCCGAAAGACATGAGACAGTCCGTAGAAAGCTGGTGGAGAAACAGCTGGCGGTTGACCGAGTCGCACACGAGAGGGACATGCTAGAACGAGAACTAGCGGAACAGACTTTTTTAGAATTTTAGAAGTTATGTTCCGTGCTGCAGAACTAGGACTCCGTGAACGAGAGATGTTGCTTGCTCCGGTGCCCGGACAGGGAACTGGGCCGCAACATGGTAATGAGAACGGCGGGCGGGGTGAGTTTCCAAGCCCCTCCCAACAACAGGCTCAAAGGACGGCGGCTGAAAGGAACAGGTATGTGGCTTTCTCCCCAGACCAGGCTCAAGGGGGGCGAGACCAAAGATGGACTGTCGGAGGAAAGAGCCATGGAGATAATGGCAGAGAGCAAGGACAGACTCTGGGCCCAATGAACCCAGGGCCATCCGATTACAGGCGGGGGGCCCACAGGGCCCCACAACCGAGGGAACAAGGACAGGTTTGCTGGACATGTGGACTGATAGGTCATTATCAAAGGTCATGTCTGCAGAGGGCATCGGCTGAATAAAGAATATAGATAGGTATTAAAAATAAAAATGAATTGAATAAAAAATATATACTACTGATTAGAATAAAAATAGAATAAAATATATGTAGATAGGTTAGGGGATTAGGTTATGTGTGCAAGTTACTAAAATGGATGTGTGACTAACGTAGGCAAGTGAAATATGGTGTAACTGACATCTGCATGGCTAAGCGTACTAACAACAAAAACTGGTGGTTAAAGCCCAACATCCAGGTTAAACCCTACTGATCAATTATGGGTAGTTTAGTTGGTATATAATTTCATTATTTATTTTTTTCCATTTGACACCGGAAATGCCACTCCGAAAGAGTTAAAAAGGTCCACGCACGAATAACATGCACGCGCGAATCAAAAAAGCGTATCAAACGCCGACGTCACTACAGGTGCATATTAATGAGCCGAATCTAAAAGCTTATCAGACGCTAGCACGGCCGTGACGTCACTTCAGGAAACGTATGCCTTGCCCGTCCGGGTCATAGTACTACTCGATATATGGCGCTGGCTAACGTTAGCATTATGTCTACTGTCGTGAACCATTTGAGATCGGGGCATGTAGATCAATGGTGGCCCACTCGGTGCATCACAGTTAGCCTATAGCTCCACCATCCCTGCTACAGTCGGGACCACTACACTGACGTTAGCCTATAGCTCCGCCGTCCCTGCGGGTGGTTCTCTCCTCTTTGTGTGCCCCCATCCTCGCGGGTGTCCTGCGGAGGAGCTTGTGGACGCGACAACAGCGGCGGCCGTAGGGTGTTTGAGCCTGTAGCGTTAGTTAGCTCATAGCTATCGTGTACCACTAGCCTTTACGGGCTCGAGCACCCTACGGCTGCCGCCGTTGTCGCGTCCATGGGCCCCCCAGCAGGGTACCCGTGGGGACGGGGTGTACAGAGAGGAGAGAACCATTTTGGGTCGGCCGTTCATGCCGGCCAGCGAGCCGGATGTCGGGATATGTTGTTAGCACAATAGCTACCAAGCTAAGCTATGTTAGCTACTAACGTTATAAACACAATATGTACAACGACACAATGATTTACATTATTACAAATATGGTAACGTGGTTGTGGCTTTTACAAATAGTGGTTCGCTTTAGAGATGGATGGCTATAATCACGGAGCAATAGTGTTAGGTGAAACAGATACATTTTCATTCGGCTAGTAGTAGCAAGCATATATCTATGGTAGCAAGGCTCTCTGCCTGCAGTGCCTGCCACTAGCTGTGTGTGTCTCTCAGCGCCCCCTGGTGAGCCCCCTGGTGCCCTGCACCTGTTGTGACAAGATCATTTCGATTACACACGCACGTTATGAACCATTGATTAAAATATCCACGTGCGTGGTGATTGTGTTGGGCAGACAAAATGTTTGATAAAAACGCTAAAACTGGGTCAATTTCAATACTTTTTTTTCCTTCTTCATGAAAGTCACCGTTGGCCTAGTCCACATTGTTTATTGAACAAAAATACAACGTGAAGGTTGGCCTTTAAGCAGTTAATATTAGACATGTAATATTAGACAGAGAAATTATGTGACACTACTTCAGATAGTGATCAGTAGTAATTATCCATGCTTGATCAATAATCAGATTGGTCAAAGGGTGGACTGCATGATTAAGAAATTAAGAAAAAGATATTGATAGACGAACATTAACAATCATGAATAATAGATATAGGAGGTTAAAGGGTCAAAGCGTTTTTTTTTTTTTTCTAGTTTTTTACAAGCAATTCCTGCCTCAGGCCGGAAGTTTTCATTTTGTTTCTTCTTTTGATTTTTTTCTTTCTTTTTCTTAGTGTATACAGGGGTGGTTATGCCCCTAGATGATAGCTTAATTTTGTTTCTAAGAGTGAGTTGAAAAAGCGATACTCAAAAATTTTGTTTATTGTTTTCAATTGTTGTTTTGGCATGCTTTTCTTTGTTTTTGTTTCTTTTCTCTATTTTTTCTTAGGAACGGAGGATGGTGACACAGCGGGACTGGTAGTATATGTCTATATAATGGACTGAGAACAAAGTGGGTGGACTAGAGCTGGTTCATGATTTTGTTCTCCGCCCATTGAGAATCCAGATCTAGGATCTGGGAGGTGTGTCGCGATGGATGGTAAAGTGTTGGAAAAACATGATTCTCTGTACATGGATAAGCTCAGTAGATTTTGGTCGACATTGGCCGAATAGTTTTGGTGTAGGGTGTGGACATGCAATTGATAATTGGCTTATGGGAGACTCTGTGATGGCTTGTTAGAGGCTGGCAGAGTGTGTGAAAAAATGTATGTTTAAGGCGACTGTGATTTGTTGCCGTGCGTGTAGGGACTGCTGGAGGAGGGGTCTCGTCAGTACTGGCTGTCCGGGCCCCGAGGGAGCTGTCCAGGAACGAAGGTATGATTGTGAAAATGATGTTCCACAGTCATAGGGTGGTGGGGTATTGTGTTGAACTTGAGACATTGGTCTAGTAAATAGAGTACAGCACAAAGTAATGAGAGACATGTGAATTTTTTGAATATTAACGATAAGGAGCCATGAAATATATAGATAACTAATTTGGAGAAAAATGTATTGTCAATGCAGAACAGTAGAGGAGTATCTGGCAAGGAAATGTGATCTTCCAATCAAATTGTCTGTTGTACATAACAAATCCAAATAGCAATAACAGGACAGAGGGAAAATGTTTTCCTTCTGTAAAGACTGGAGCAGTATCAAAACTGCACACAACCAAGGAGGAGACCGTGATTAGCACAAGTCCAGAAGGATGTCCTCGGCCACAAAGAGTTATCAAGAAACCGCAGGAGGTTGATGAGGGATAACTTGCAGGATGAAAGCTAATGCTAATTGGAGGTCTCAGTGATCCATTGAAGGGAGCAGAATAGTATATAATATTTGATTTTTACGCTCCCTCTTTTCTTAAGAAATGTTTAAATCTTTTTGTGCAATGTATTAATCCCTTTTCTTTCAGAGTCAGACACACAATATAGACATGTTTGGTTAAATACACATAAGTATAGTGAAATAAACAGAAAAGCTGATAAATGGAACGATATTCTCTTTGTATAGAGAAACGGACCTTGACTAGATGTCAAATTCTAATAACTGATAAATGTGTGTGAAAGTGAAATAACGAGGGTGTTGAATGGGTTTGGTACTGTACAGAAATGAACTGTGTTTTAGAGATTCTTTAAATTTTTTGGTTTTTATGTGATTTTGCTAAAGGTTAAAAGGTTATGGTATCTGTACGGCGTACGAACAGTTTGATTGAGAAAATACTAACAGGAATATGGGGATGTATAATCCCCAACCGGGGATCTGTAGTAGATTTCCCCAAGCTCAAACTCATGAAACTACTAGGGGTGGGAAAAAGTATTGAAATCTGTATTTCCCCGAGGTCGGCCGCTACTGGGACTAAGCTGAAAATGGTGGGACCAGTGCATACACAATTTTAGAATAAGTCTGAATGTTCTCTCCAACAGGTAGTTAAAATACATGGGTTTTAGAAGTCTCATAGTAGTCTGAACAACATACAATACTAGGGGGTTTGGCTGTTAAGAGTGAGGCCCTGGGGGAGAAATGGATTAGCATTTCCCTGTGTTAGATAAACCTCTGTTCCCCCTGGGGGAAGTACGTGCAACTCACCAGTTCAAAGGCTGGTGCTATTTACACAGCTGATGGAGACACTATTTAAAATAGTGTAACAGTTGAAGACAGTTGGTTTCACCAAAAGTCCATTGATAACATCTCCCTGAACGAATTTACATACAAGTGTCACAAAGCAACAGGAACAAAGCCCTAGGCTGCAGACATCCTGTGGGCACTGTAGAGAGACCACATGTTTCAGGAGACACTAAGTTCATTACTCCAGTCATTAAAGTACTTTTATATCGTTAAAGAAACTCCAAATTAAACTACAAATATTACAGTTATGTTGTGCTAATGAGGTTGGACGTAATGATATGAAACATGCATTGTTCATACCCAAAGTGAGCACCAAAGTTGCCATAAAACGCTTTCTGAACCAATCTTTAGAATATCCATAACAGGAGTGTCTTAAAACCAAATAGAAGATCTTATACTCAAATAATAGGTTAACATAGGTATTAAAATACGGCAAAAGAACTAAACTATTTTAAGTAATTAAAGTTAAGAGTAATCTTTGGGTTTTAGTCAGTAAAATAGGAATGCAGCATGTTTTAAAAACGTTAAAACCAAACAGTACATTTGTACTTTAAAATAGTCAAGACTGCCCCCAGAATTCAAAGGTCTCCATAGTGGGTGGCTCAAAATGGCCGCTCTAGGGTTTCAGCCAATCAGAACAAAGGGGTCCTCCCCCTCTGACTTAAGATCTAGCAGGTTCCGAAGGGGAGGAGTTAAGGCTTTAAGACTAGCAGTCTAGTTAGAGAGAGCACAAGAAGAACGAACGCAACAACACACACACGCTTTCTTGAGCCCAGACAGAGACCCACAGGAGGACGGCAGCAGGAACAGAGAAGAAGACGCTCTTCAGACGAAACCAGATTCCTTTGTTGCCACCAGGCAACAGAGGCCTACATTGACCATTCCTTTAGTAACTTCCTTTTGATTAGTCTGGAACAAAGAGCTGAGGGCATAGTCTCATGGTATCTTTGTTTTATTGCACGTTTTTAATTCAAGCCTTTGTTATTTCACTTTTGCTTTTGAAATAAAGCTGGATCTGAGAACTAGCAAACTCTCATCGTCCTCATTTCATTCTCCTGCTCCGCTGTCGTTACAAGGCCATGCCTGGCCTTTTTTAAGTAAAAGGGAATTAGTAGACGGACAATCACAACGCAGAGTAGCATAGCTGGTTCTTAATATAAGAACCAAAGACCCTTTTTACTTCAGTGGTATTATATTTTATATTTTTGACCTGAACATCTCTCCCATACCAATCTCCTGCAAATCATTACCTTCCATCCTCTTTTTATCCCCCCAAAACCCATTCAATGTAGTTTGCTCCACCTCAAATGTAACCCCAGGGCCCACTTTGCCTTTTTTTTATGTATCAGTCTGCTTTTTGTGTATTTTTCGGTGTTTGTTGTTGCTGTCATTTGGGGGCCAGGTCTAGCTCAGAAAAAAGGGATCTATGATCTCAAATGACTACTTGGTAAAAGGTATAGCAACTGTCATGCAGGAATTGCAACTCTAATGTGCTACACACATGTAAAACAGACATAATATTGCAAACACTATAGTTCTAAACAGTGTATTACAAAATCTTTGTATCTACTATAGACAATTTGCAGTTATATCAGTGTCACCTGAAAACATGTACATGGGTAAATGTACATTGGTACATGTAAAAAACATGAGTTTCAAGTTTCTTTAATAGTTGTCATACAGAAGTACAGAATACTTTTATACAAAATGCTTCTTTCTGCTACACTCCAGAGACTGTGCTAGGCAAGAGATAAGTATGAAATAAAACAGTATAGCATGTAAAATAGAAGTAAAACTAGAAGTCACGTAGACACAGTGTTCAGTATATACATTTATGTTCGATGCAGAATATAAGTAACTGAGTTACCATACAATATACAAGATACTATGCAATACTAATATACAATACTATATAGTGCAAAGCAGAAATGGGGGTGAGGTACAATTTAGGCACAATTTACAGTAAGGTGTACACAGGTATGAGGTGTAGTGTAAATCCATTACCAATAAATATAAAGTGTGTTTAGGTGTTCTAAAGTATGGAGAGTGGGTGCTGCAGTGTGTTGTTTTGTTTAAAATGAGTGTGTGCGTTTGGATGTGTGTGTTGTGAGTGCATTTGATGGTTGTTGCATAGTGTTATTGTTCGTTACGTGATAACACATAATCCTATTGAATTCTGAATTTTTTGTTTATTGGTTGAGTGTCAATGATACATTTAAAACAGACAGGTCGATACATGTAAAATAGACATTTACACAATGAAAAGAAAAGCGGTAAAAACAATGTGTTACAATACAGATGTATTTTAGTTTAGTACAGTGACCTGCATTACACAGCATGAAATATTCAATCAACACAAAAGTGACAGTCGAAGGAAATCAAAGATATTGTATGATGTGTTTTTTAAAAGGGGCAAATTAACTCTTTTTAGTAGATTGAGTCAATAGTCAGAAGAATCTCTGCATGTAGGAGGATAATGCTAATTTGTCAGGGGGTTGACATATATCACCCCCATGACACCTCACTCCTTTGTAAGACAAACAGCTTTGGTGCTGTAATTACAATGATTTGACTCGTTTTTCTGTTTCCATTTTTATCAGGATGTAAGGGATACAAAATCTATAATATATATAATAATAATAAACTGTATATATATACCACCTGTCATGCAAGAATTGCAACTCAAAAAGGGGTCACAGCTGTAAAGCAGACGTAGCCATAACGTATGCATAGATAATGTGCACAAAAGAGTAAGACAGTAACTACACAAATAAAATCAGCATTAAATAGTCCAGATAAGGTCTAGAACATTAAAATCTATAATTTTTTTATCTACTATAGACAATTTGTATTTATATCGTTGTCATATGAAAACATGGATGCATCAGATTTAGCAGAAACTAGTTTCCATCTGTACACAGAGAACATGATATCACATAATCTGATTTTTTTATTGAGTGTCAATGATACACTTAAAACAGACAACCTAGTTTTTTTTTTTTTTTACCTGTTTACACAATGATAAGGTAAAAACAAAGTGCTTCAATACAGATGTATTTTTTTGAAGTTTAGTACAATCAAGCCCCAAAGGTATTTTCTTTTACCTGTTCTAAGATACATTATACATTTCTGAATTACTTTGCAGAACAGCATCTAGTTAAAATAGTTTTTTAGCCACACTAAATAATAAGAAAGCCCCCCTGAGTAGTACTTTATCCTCTCAATATTTCGATATGCATTAAATCCTACAGTTACACACGATAGGAAATATTCAAACAGCTCAAAGATGACAGTTCTAAGACAAATACATTATTACATACACTCACCATAGGTGAGTTAGTGTGTAGTATGGCTAACATGTATGAAAGTAACATAAAGCCGTTATTTATTAGAGTTGTTGATACAATACTTCACATACCAATAAAATATTTATTAATTTAGCAGAAAAAAGCTAAATGCACAGTATTACCAGCGGAGGTTGTTTGATCCCTGTCCCGATGATTGAAGGAAATTCGTTTTAAGAACCATTTAGCATGAAACACCATAAAACAAAGATGTATTTTATTCATTATAACCATGAAAATAATACAATGTTAGGTTTTACCGTGATTATCTTGGTCACAGATAGGAATGTATCATTCACATTCAATTATCCAAATGTACTCAGTTTGAGTCAAATTTACTCTGAAATTTACTGTGTAGCAAAAACAATTCATATTGTTTCAGTGATGGTCTGGTTGATAGCTACATTGTCGACATGTCTTATTTGTACCTGAAAGTTTTGCTTCGTTCACACAATAAAGATGCTGTTTGTGTAAAAAATTATGTATAATATCTGGACTGATTCACTGTGCCCCAGGTACCGATACACTGTACCCCGTTACAGGGGGTATAGTGGATCGATTATATTTTGTATAAAACACCTTAAAACAATGAGGCATTTCATTTATAATATCAAAACATGGAACTCTTATGTAGAATGATGTAAAAAGAGTTCTACTAATATATTTCACTTAAAAAACGTGTACAGACAGATAAATATCCGACCCCGGAGCCCCGTCTGAGTGTAAACAGGTTTTGTACAGTATACCACATGAAATCCCATATGGTCTAGCGGTAAGGATTCCCTGGTTTCAACACGGCGGCGCGGGTTCGACTCCTGCTATGGGAATTACACCTTTTCTATACATAACAAATGTGATGGTATGTTTTATTGTAACTGTTTGACTGTTTGGTTGTTTCAGTGCAACACTGCTGTCAGCATCATCTAAGAAGGGTGACCCCCTTGAAAGGGTCTTGGGTTATCTCCTCAACACTAGGTCTGAGGTGCATGTTCTTCCTATTGATAGGTTTTTACATACCTTTGCAAGGATATGTATGACTGTGTTGCAGTCATTTATTTTAAAATGGTTGTACTTTATGGTATTTTTGTCTTATTCATGATTTATTGTGATACTTCTTCTTGAAGTGTTAAGAAGATGTGTTTGTCCCAAGGGGACATTAATCTGTGTTGCAGGGTCTTACAAATAAAATATGATCTGATTTGATCATGATCCTAACAAATGTTAAAATGTTTGCATGCATTACATTTAACAGACAGTGGTGACATTTCGAAGTTTTAAAGGGATCCCATTCACAGAGCTGAAGATAGTTACACAACTGGATAATATTTTTTATTTTTAAACATCTATAACTGTAAGGAGGAACTTAAAATCATTCAAAACAATTATTACACCCTTGAGGTAGAAAAAACGCAGTTGGGTATATTATAAAAATGTATTAAAGAATATTGCAGATCAAGTTGTAACCTTTTTTATCAATAATATAAGCGTGCATAACATCAATAATGTGGTTAATATCTAAAGTTTCTAAACACTTATGATTTTTCAGTTTAAAACCCGTAACATCCACTATTACCCATCGATGTACAATTGTCCTGACAGCTCCGTGGCGGTCACTAAGGTTCTAAGAGTAGCTACTTCGATTGGGAAGTGGAGGGTTTTTCTTCTAGTAGGATACAGTCTCTTAACCATACCCCGGGTGGGGGGTGGCTGTGATGATGCTTTGTTGGTTACATCAACGATAGGTATTTTTTCGGGGTCAGGGTGGAATACATCAGATTCTGATGTAAGAGGGGTGTACCAGGGGCTATTAGGAGGGGCATCCATACACCTGGCGGGGTTTGGCGGTGATGAATCCGGCGATGAAGTCTCCCAAATCGTTGAAAGAGGGCTGTAACTAGTCCTAGGGGTGTCTAGGAGGCTTAGCAATGAAGGAGTTTTAGTTGAACCATACATGGTTACGGGTAATGTCTCAACTTCCTCGTCTGGAGCGTATAGTGGAGACAGGCGAGCTAGTGTATCCGATGCATACTTAGAAGGATCTTCCCCGTGTCTCACATACAAAGCAAAGTTGGGTTGCGGTGAAAGAGGGTCAATTAAACTATACCCGCCAAAGGGTAGTGTCTCAACTTTGTCCGGTGTATATAATCGTCGGCTGGAAGGAGCCTTCTTCTAAGATATGCCAGGTCTGTCCTCACCTTAACCCCTTCGTTAGTAACCATTCCGCATGTCCGAAGACATTCTAACCAGGCCGGTACCGGTACTGAGAAGAGGAAATACTCATGACTTGTATTAAGGAACCTTGAGAAGATGGTTAGATTAGTCTCTACACCAAGTGCCGGAGTACTTTTTATAGATATCCGCCCGTAATACACATACCCGTAGTCTATCGAGCTTATTACCAGGTTGAATATCTGCGCATCCTTAAGCGTTCTACCCATCAGTCCTTCCATAGCCTCATACGAAGCTTTTTTTAGCTGCCAAAATTCACTCTCCGATAGGTCTATCTCAGATATTCTTCCAGCACCCTGTAAATTCTCCAAGGGGGTCTTGTAGAAGATAACTCTCTCAAATTTAACATCATAAGAGAATCCGAGGACCCCATCCCTGAGGGGCCATATCTCGGTGTAAAACTCGCTACCAAATTTGGATGGTGTAAGTAACTCGGCCTTAAAATGCGTTACTCGGACTGACGTGCGTATAGTAGATGTAGCTAGACTGCTTGCCATTTATTTTTTTATTTTCTAGGGTCTCTCTAAGAGGGAACTCTCTAAATATATAGGTTTTTATTCAAACCCTGACCGCCTATATAGCGTCATACAGACCCGTCCGCAGCTTCGCCCCCACCCCCATACAGAAATACATCCATCTAGACACACACACAACCATATAATCTTAACCATACCCTGTCGTCATGCGAATGGTGCTACCACATTTCTTCAGACATTTCTATCAGTCTTTGACAGATACTTTGAAAACAACTCACTCAGTTTAAAAAGTGTTTAAAGTATCAGGATCATAGCATATACAATAGGAAATGGGGAATTTCTTCAGCATGACTACCAGCTATATTATGAGTTTTATAACCTATGATCTCGCATTGCTTTTAAAACATGCTATCGCTAATAAAGTCAACGATGCCCAGTTGTACACTGTAAACGTGAATGTCAATAGCGAGCGCTTAAGGCTTTTTGAAAATATGTTGAAGCTTGTGAGAGAGAAAGGCTTGCTATATAATTGGCAATATATGATAGAGACACTCTCAAAGGATGAAAGTCTTCTATCTGAAAACGGCTTAGTTACTATTTTAGATCATATGAATGGTAATTTTAACAGAGCACACCTGTTATGCTTATACACTGTAATAGTGTTTAGAAACTTTAGATATTAACCACATTATTGATGTTATGCACGCTTATATTATTGATCAAAAAGGTTACAACTTGATCTGCAATATTCTTTAATAAATGTTTATAATATACCCAACTGCGTTTTTTCTACCTCAAGGGTGTAATAATTGTTTTGAATGATTTTAAGTTCCTCCTTACAGTTATAGATGTTTAAAAATTAAAAATATTATCCAGTTGTGTAACTATCTTCAGCTCTGTGAATGGGATCCCTTTAAAACTTCGAAATGTCACCACTGTCTGTTAAATGTAATGCATGCAAACATTTTAACATTTGTTAGGATCATGATCAAATCAGATCATATTTTATTTGTAAGACCCTGCAACACACATTAACACTTTCTCTGCCAAGGATGCCTAAACTCGTCATTCCCCGCCATGCTAATTCTGCCAATGACGCCGTAACACGTCATTGAGATCAATATTTCAAAAATCTGTGATCGCAATCAGATTTCTCTCGCGGAGACTTGAGATCTACTGTTGATCCCCTCTCAACTCGCCAATGGTTCAAGAGCGCCATCTGGTGGCCGATCGGCGGATCGCCCAAACCGGAAACCGGAAAACGGAAACTGGTGCTCATCCCAATTCGGTCCGATCACTCGCTATAGGTCCCGGGACTCAAGCTAGACACAATGGATAGCAATCCGTTACCAATAACTTGATAAACAACATGATTTGGACGTATATACTATTATACAACCTGGAGATGGATCGCATATTTCAACATCCCATAATAGGAATATTTTTGCTCCACGCTCATCGCCCAACGGCCCGAGGAGACTGGGGTGAGTTTCAGCATTTTTTTTTACCGTGTTCGATACAAACTGCTCTAATGATCATATCACCCACACTAGGTGAATCATCTAACGTTGGCCACGGAATTATAAACAACCCGCCCCCCCCTCCGGTCAACATCAGATGATAAGTAGTAACTTCTAGAAGCACGTCCATTTGAAATTTTTTATCTCGCGCCGATCGCTATCAAACTGTATACAATCATCAATATAATGCATTTAGGGCTATAAATCACGTTCTGCAGAAAGCTGCAGAAAACGATAAAAACATATTTATACTTTAGACCGTATTTTAGTATGAATATGTGAATGAAAAAGTATAACGTTACTACACCCTGAACAATAGATACTTGATGTTGAATGGGCCATAGTAATGTCAATTTAGCAATACAATTTAAAAAGTTATAGCCCTGCAAAGAAGGGGAACTTCTCCATAGACAAATAGAGCTGGCAGAGGATGGTATAATGATGTACATAAGCCGGGTGAAAAAAGTGTTAATGTCCCCTTTGGACAAACACATCTTCTTTAAACACTTCAAGAAGAAGTATCACAATAAATCATGAATAAGACAAAAATACCATAAAGTACAACCATTTTAAAATAAATGACTGCAACACAGTCATACATATCCTTGCAAAGGTATGTAAAAACCTATCAATAGGAAGAAAATCCACCTCAGACCTAGTGTTGAGGAGATAACCCAAGACCCTTTCAAGGGGGTCACCCTTCTTAGATGATGCTGACAGCAGTGTTGCACTAAAACAATCAAACAGTCAAACAGTTACAATAAAACATACCATCACATTTGTTATGTATAGAAAAGGTGTAATTCCCATAGCAGGAGTCGAACCCGCGCCGCCCTGTTGAAACCAGGGAATCCTTACCGCTAGACCATATGGGATTTCATGTGGTATACTGTACAAAACCTGTTTACACACAGACGGGGCTCCGGGGTCGGATATTTATCTTTCTGTACACGTTTTTTAAGTGAAATATATTAGTAGAAGTCTTTTTACATCATTCTACATAAGAGTTCCATGTTTTGATATTATAAATGAAATGCCTCATTGTTTTAAGGTGTTTCATACAAAATATAATCGATCCACTATACCCCCTGTAACGGGGTACATACAGTGTATCGGTACCTGGGGCACAGTGAATCAGTCCAGATATTATACATTATTTTTACACAAACAGCATCTTTATTGTGTGAACGAAGCAAAACTTTCAGGTACAAATAAGACATGTCGACAATGGGTCTCATTCCCGAACATTTTTCAAAGATATATTCTGGAAGACTTATCTTGGAACCACTGAGACATAATCTATGACAAGTACACTCTGAGTCCTGAACGTGCTGGAGATATGTCTTAAGTGGCTGAAACGGTCGCAGAAATGATATGATCTGATATCTGCTTGGAGAATGGCATTCTGTCGTAAACTCCAAAGCGCGTTCCCGTTCAGCTCATTTGCATACAAAACACAGCCTCCATAGCTCCTTATAAGGCAACTGGTGACGCAGCTGTGTGAAATGGAATGGCGGAAGTGCTTTGCGAGCCGCGTGATTACGAAACCTAGCGTCAGTCAGTGCCAATCAGAGAGCGTCTCTGAGAAATGCGGCTAGGTTTCGTAATCACGCTTGCGCCCATCAAAACTAGATTAGATTAATGTATTGGCATCATATACAGCTCGCGGTACACACCTGCCGCAGCGCGCGCGCACACACAGACACACGCGCGCGCGCGCGCAGTACTGTATATGAATGAATTAATGACATATAATATATATAGCCTACGGCGGGCGTAATGAATGAACGCAGTATGTTCAGTACTATACAGTACTATAGGCTACTGTTCATTCGTAGGCGCACACAAGACTTGTTATGGAATATTAATGCAGTCTATTTCCACCGATTAACTTTAGTTCTTATTTATTTATCCACTGTCATTTCAGTGTTGGTGTATAGGCTATATAGTGTATTTCAATATAAGTTTAATTGATTAATGATATATTCGAAGGAATGCAGGTTTATAGCTATATCAACCCCCTCCAATGTACAGTAAATGACCACGTATGGTTTTGTCAATATTCCAATGTACAGTTTTGCTTGTACAGTGTAAGTCTATCCCCCACCCACCCCTACCCAACCTCCTCCAACAGTTTCTACGTCAAATGTACTCTCTTTTCTGGACTCTTTTTGTATCACAAACAGTACTGTATTTGCAAATCTGGTATGTCATAAATGTATAGATGTAGCAGTACTGTCTATCTGTGTCATGTGTGTCATATATGTTATGATGAATTGAAAATGGGGGACCCTGATGTAAACAAGACGAAATTCTTTCTCTGGTCTGCATCCCCTTATGTAATTGAGCTGTACTGTACTGTACCCATTCTGCAATCTGTTAATAAAGTTTTCAATCAATCAATCAAACAAAGGTCTGTCCCATTGTATACCAATCAATGGGATACATTGCATGTTGACCTGCATTCTTTCAAATGTATATAATTAATCATTAAAACAGATGTGTAACAAATAAGAAATACAAATTCCACAGAAGGCATTAAATTATTATTATTTTCAATCATTTCACAATAATTGCATAATTGTGTTTGAATATCTGAGTAATTATTTGTCCAAAATAGCTGGTTCAGATATGGTTAATCCAGCTGCCCTGTGATCAGATGAATCCATATTATTTATTTTTCCGACATCAAATTCGTAATTTCTTATCGTACAAATATTGTCATATTTATTTTAATTATGATTAAGTAATTAATTCCAAGGAGGCCTGTAGTGTTGACGTGAAGGAATCACTATGAGAACACAGTCTGTCAAGTTATAATAACATTTTAAATTAGTCAATCAATCATGAGATTTGATCGTGGGCTGAGAGATTATTTAAGTGTGCTCCTCAGCACTCTTAAATCTGCTCTCAAATAAGATCTCAGGAAAATTTGAGGACTCCCACTCCGAGCCCTAATATGTCTTAAATAGGCCGAAATCTAGCTAAGACTAAATATTTTGTCGTAACTTCGTTCGAGAATGAGACCCATTGTAGCTATCAACCAGACCATCACTGAAACAATATGAATTGTTTTTGCTACACAGTCAATTTCACAGAGTAACTGTGTACATTTGGATAATTGAATGTGAATGATACATTCCTATCTGTGACCAAGATAATCACGGTAAAACCTAACATTGTATTATTTTCATGGTTATAATGAATAAAATACATCTTTGTTTTATGGTGTTTCATGCTAAATGGTTCTTAAAACGAATTTCCTTCAATCATCTGGACAGGGATCAAACAACCTCCGCTGGTAATACTGTGCATTTAGCTTTTTTCTGCAAAATTTATAAATATTTTATTGGTATGTGAAGTATTGTATGTGAAGTATTGTATCAACAACTCTAATAAATAACGGCTTTATGTTACTTTCATACATGTTAGCCATACTACACACTAACTCACCTATGAGTGAGTTAAAATGTATTTGTCTTAGAACTGTCATTGTGAGGATTCGCCTGTCCCTGGACCTTTTTTCCCTGTCTACTCTCTTCACCAGCCCCCACCCTTGGACATTCTTGTTCCTCTACCTTCACGCACCTGTTGGGAGTTTGCAATCAGGTCTGGAGAGTACTTAGGTTGCAGACTCCCCTCCAGTCCTTGTCGGGTCGTTCTGTCTTCTGGACTCTGTGTTCGCTCTGTATTCTGTACGTTACCATCACCTGCCGCGTCTCCGGCATGAGACGACGTGCCAGCCATCACCACCTGTCGCCGTTTGCCTGGAGTGGGACACCGCCTTTGCTCTCTAATTCTCTACGGGAGGTTTCCAGTGTTCCCACTCCAGACGTCAAGCCAGCTCGCCATCGCTCTCGATTCCACGGGAGGAAGGCGTCTCTTCATGATCCTCGTTCCTGGGGTGAGGCTCGCCGTCGCTCCCTATTATTCCACGGGAGGATGGCGTGTGCTCATCCCGTTCCCCTCGGACCCCGGCTCGTCGTCGCTCCCTATTATTCCACGGGAGGATGGCGTGTGCCCATCCCGTTTCCCCTCGGACCCAGGCTCGCCGTCGCTCCCTATTATTCCACGGGAGGATGGCGTGTGCCCATCCCGTTTCCCCTCGGACCCAGGCTCGCCGTCGCTCCCTAGTATTCCACGGGAGGATGGCGTGTGCCCATCCCGTTTCCCCTCGGACCCCCTTTGTTCTGCGCTGCCCGTCTGCAGCATCCGAGGAGGAGGAGGATTCCTTCCTGAGCAGCAGAGCCCTACTCGGTGTAGGGACGGGAGGAGGATCTCCGTGCCCGGCCTCCGCTGTCGGGCCCCTGTCCCCGTGCCAAGCCTCCGCCGTCGTAACCCTGTCCTCATCCCTGTAAGCGGTCCTGGCCCTGACACTTAGCCCTGACACTAGCTCTGGTCCTGGCCCTGACACTTAGCCCTGGCCTTTAGCCCTGGCCCTTAGCCCTGGTCCCTTAGCCTGTTCGCCTGTTAAAGGCACAGTGCCGCAGTTTCGTATTTCATGGACTCTTGTGTTTTTTGTGTTCTCCCTTAAAGGGATTGTGCCGCTTTTTGTTATTTAATAAATATTGCCCTGTTTTGGCTTACTCTAATACCTGTCTTGTGTTGTGCGATTGGGGTCGGTTTCAAACCATAACAGTACGACCCGACCAGTCGACAACCCCAGCCAGCACAGACAGTGTATTAGAGAGTCCCCTGTTAGCTCCCGTGTTAGCTCCCCTGTTAGCTCCCCTGTTAGCTCCCCTGGTAGCCTCGTTAGCTCCCCTGTTAGCTCCCCTGTTAGCTCCCTTGTTAGCCTCGTTAGCTCCCCTGATAGCTACCCTGTTCCCCACAGCTAGGACTGTCCTTTCAGCTAGCTTGTTCTCATGCTAGTCCAGCCCTGTCTGCTAGCCTAGCTCCGGCAGCTAGTGCAGCCTCTATGTTAATGTAGCAGTACAGCTAGCATAGGCCCTGTAGCTAGCAATGCCCTGGCAGCTACCCTGTCCCTCTGCTAGCCCCACTTTAGGTTAGCTTCTCCTGCTAGCATGGCCCATTTTTTTTTTGTTTGTTGCTCTGTCATGTCCCCTGCCCCGCTGTCTGATTTTTGGGTCGCCCGGTGGCTCCCGTGGAGGGGGAGGTACTGTGAGGATTCGCCTGTCCCTGGACCTTTTTTCCCTGTCTACTCTCTTCACCAGCCCCCACCCTTGGACATTCTTGTTCCTCTACCTTCACGCATCTGTTGGGAGTTTGCAATCAGGTCTGGAGAGTACTTAGGTTGCAGACTCCCCTCCAGTCCTTGTCGGGTCGTTCTGTGTTCTGGACTCTGTGTTCGTTCTGTATTCTGTACGTTACCATCACCTGCCGCGTCTCCGGCGTGAGACGACGTGCCAGCCATCACCACCTGTCGCCGTTTGCCTGGAGTGGGACACCGCCTTCGCTCTCTAATTCTCTACGGGAGGTTTCCAGTGTTCCCACACCAGACATCAAGCCGGCTCGCCATCGCTCCCGATTCCACGGGAGGAAGGCGTCTCTTCGTGATCCTCGTTCCTGGGGTGAGGCTCGCCGTCGCTCCCTATTATTCCACGGGAGGATGGCGTGTGCCCATCCCGTTTCCCCTCGGACCCAGGCTCGCCGTCGCTCCCTAGTATTCCACGGGAGGATGGCGTGTGCCCATCCCGTTTCCCCTCGGACCCCCTTTGTTCTGCGCTGCCCGTCTGCAGCATCCGAGGAGGAGGAGGAGGATTCCTTCCTGAGCAGCAGAGCCCTACTCGGTGTAGGGACGGGAGGAGGATCTCCGTGCCCGGCCTCCGCTGTCGGGCCCCTGTCCCCGTGCCAGGCCTCCGCCGTCGTAACCCTGTCCTCATCCCTGTAAGCGGTCCTGGCCCTGACACTTAGCCCTGACACTAGCTCTGGTCCTGGCCCTGACACTTAGCCCTGGCCTTTAGCCCTGGCCCTTAGCCCTGGTCCCTTAGCCTGTTCGCCTGTTAAAGGCACAGTGCCGCAGTTTCGTATTTCAAGGACTCTTGTGTTTTTTGTGTTCTCCCTTAAAGGGACTGTGCCGCTTTTTGTTATTTAATAAATATTGCCCTGTTTTGGCTTACTCTAATACCTGTCTTGTGTTGTGCGATTGGGGTCGGTTTCAAACCATAACAGTCATCTTTGAGCTGTTTGAATATATCCTATCATGTGTAACTGTAGGATTTAATGCATATCGAAATATTGAGAGCATAAAGTACTACTCAGGGGGGCTTTCTTATTATTTAGTGTGGCTAAAAAACTATTTTAACTAGATGCTGTTCTGCAAAGTAATTCAGAAATGTATAATGTATCTTAGAACAGGTAATAGAAAATACCTTTGGGGCTTGATCGTACTAAACTTCTAAAAAATACATCTGTATTGAAGCACTTTGTTTTTACCTCTTGTGTATCATTGTGTAAACAGGTAACAGGTTGTTATGTCTGTTTTAAGTGTATCATTGACACTCAATAAAAAATTCTGAATTCACTAGGATTATGTGATATCATGTTCTCTGTGTACAGATGGAAACTAGTTTCTGCTAAATCTGATGCATCCATGTTTTCATATGACAACGATATAAATACAAATTGTCTATAGTAGATAAAAAAAATAATAGATTTTAATGTTCTAGACCTTATCTGGACTATTTAATGCTGATTTTATTTGTGTAGTTACTGTCTTACTCTTTTGTGCACATTATCTATGCATACTGTAACTGAGGGGTACAATTCCCTGACTGTATTGAGAGTATGGTATCATTAAACCACTACTTAGTTATGTACTTTAATTACTGGCCATACAGTACACGGTATATCTGGTGAACACCCACCCAAGAATACGGCTTGACAAAGAAAGTATTTATTATTAGAGCAGCAACGGTAGGTTACAGATTGAGAATTATGATTGCGCTTGTAAGGCGAAGAACACTTAAGTAAGTCAAGAGCGTAAGTCCATGAGCATAGTAAGATGGGTATAACTGACGCCACCTGTAGCATAAGAATTACATAAGGCACACTCGTAGTCAGCTGGAGATACTAAGGGGTTCCCTCCGATTGTAAGCCAGCAGGGTAGAGGAATGTTCGGGAGCAAAGTCTGGATCAACGCGGATAACGAGGCTCCAGATACAGGAGCCAGTGCAGTAATCCCTTGGTCCGTAGACAAAGCAACAGCTATACTCCAGTATGCACGACAGCATGGATGAAAGCTAGCCAGCCTCTGTGGTCCTAGAGGCGGGCTCGATGGTGCTCCTCACAGGGTAGATCCCACACAGCAGTGGGGTAGACGGTTCTCTGCTCCAGCAGCCACAGTACCAAAGCAATATAATCCAGCCGGAAAAGGCTCTGCATTCGCCGGTGTAGGTTCTCCGGTGTACATATCCAACGGTTCTCGTCTAGGACTCCTCGGATGGCGGCACGAGTTTAGGCTAGAGTACGACGAACCGGTGGTAATGCTGGTCACTGTAGAACGGAAGCCGCACGATACACTATAAATAATAGACTATTACTTCACAATAGAATAAGTCGAACTCGACGATACAGCGTTAAACTCTGACACTTTAGCTATCTATTCGCACGCGGTTCTCAAGGCTCTATTTAGGGGCAAAGGGGGCCCACTTCATGGCACGTTGTATCGTGGTGAAGGCTTCAACGTTTTGGGTCTAAGTGCTGCTGTATCCACCTGCGACGCATTTATACGTAAGGTGAATAATCTAGTGCCAACCTCAGTTCTGTCTCGTATTACTGCGCAAACCTGGACATGTTGAGACATGTCTTGGCGGTGGCTTTGAACTTGCCATTGGGGGTATGGCCGTTGGCGCCTAGGGGTCGCTGTCCAATAGGAGAACGAATATTATGGTCTGGCCTGTACCTAGGTAAAGGGATATTCCGTGTATATATACAAAGAATATACAAGGGATATCAGACGATATACAAATACTATACAATATATCTCAAGTAATAAATATATATATTCGGTTTAATCTGACCCTTTGTAACAGCCGCCTCCTAATTAGTCCGCACCTAATTAGATAAGCAGAGACAGATTAACCGTCTTGTCCACTACTCAATGTCCGTTGTGAGGAGTAGGGCAATTCAGCGGGTCATGGTCGTCATCAAGGGAGTCAGGGAGCCTTGGCAACTCTATCAGCCTCGCCACGGGTCGGGTGTATGTCCGTCCCTGGACGAGAACTTCTGCCGCTCTGACCTTTCCGTCGGCACCGGTGATCACTTTGCTTACGCGGCCGGCCGGCCACATAGCTCGGGGTAGTGACTGGTCTATGATCATGACGACTGTGCCCTCCGTCAAATTGTCTCTTTCTTTTACCCATTTCTGGCGGGTCTGTAGAGACGGTAGATAGTGGAGGAGGAAACTGTTCCAAAACTTGTCAGCCAATACTTGACTGTACCTCCACATTCTTCGGCCGTTCGCTTCCTCAGGTCTGTACACTGTCTGTGGGAGCGCGGGGTCCAGCCGCGCCATCAAGAGAGTGTTGGGGGTAACTGGGTCGACATCTGCTACATCGCTTGAGACGTAACCGAGGGGCTTTGAGTTCAATACTCCCTCGATCTCTGTGAGGACTGTCGTGAGGACTTCTTCCGCCACGGTCTGGGCCCCAAGCACGGCGTACAGGGCTGTCTTTATTGAACGTACTTCTCGTTCCCAGGTTCCCCCGAAGTGAGGGGCGTTCGGGGGGTTAAACTGGAAATCAATCTGAGAGGGAGCGAGGTGGGTCTTAAGTTCTGGGCCCATAGCTTGGAAGCTCTCTCTCAGCTCTCTTTCTCCGCCTTTGAAGTTTGTCCCGTGATCAGACAGTAATATAGACGGTTTTCCTTTCCGCGCTGTGAATCTCCGGAAGGCCATAAGGAATGAGTCCGTACTCATGGTTGGAAGGAGTTCTATGTGTATCGCTCGGGTGGTCATGCATTTGAATACAATACCCCACCTCTTCTCCGTCCCTCTTCCTTTCTTCACATACAGCGGGCCGAAGCAGTCCATACCGGTGGAGTGAAAGGGCTTGTCGCCGAGTCGGAGGCGACAGGGAGGTAGGTCAGCCATCCTGGGTATACTGGGCTGTGCTCGCCACTTGCGACAGTCTAGACAGGTCCGCTGGAAGCGTCGTACTGCTTCTCTTCCTTGCAGTATCCAATAGCGACGTCTGATCTCAGCGAAGACTCTCTCTGCCCCAGCGTGGTGCACGTCCTTGTCGTATTTCTTTATGATGAGCTCCGTGACCCTGTGTCGGCTGTTGAGAACTATAGGGAACTTGACGTCATCCGTTAAGTCCGGGGCCCTTCTCAGACGACCACCCACTCTGATGAGATCATGGGCGTCGCGCTCAGGGGCCAAGTGGAGCAGTCTGCTGTCCAGGGGTGTAAAGTACTTGAGTAATTGTACTTCGTTACAATACTTAAGTACTGTTTTGGGGGATTTGTACTTTACTCAAGTATTATTAGGTTTGTATACTTTGTACTTTTACTCCATTACATTTCAGAGAAAAAAAACATACTTTTTACTCCTTACATTTAAAATGCAGACCTACAAAGTACAAAGTACAAATCTCACAGGTCCAACCATTTTAATTAGTATATTTTAATTGTTTATCTGGCCGAACTAACATTAACGTTATTAATCCTGCGACCGCAGGTAAACAGCCAATCAAATCCCCATCAATGGAAAATGAACCCGCCCATACCCATGCTGATTGGTCCTTGTGCAACACTAGAAAGCGGGGATCTTTGATTAAACACCTGCTATCAGAAGAATAGTACATCTATAATAGTGCATTATGCTGTGGTTAATATTGTGATATTATTCAGGGTACTCCAGTATTCTGTCTTTAATATTGTGATATTATTCAGGGTACTCCAGTATTCTGCATTTAATATTGTGATATTATTCAGGATAATCCAGTATGCTGTGGTTAATATTGTGACATTATTCAGGATACACCATTCTGTTTTTAATATTGTGATATTATTCATGCTGTGATGTGAATGCCATCCATGTTAGTTTACCTTCAATGGAGAAGTGCATTAAATAATTCTAATGCAAAAAAAGTGTCCTCTGTTCTTTCATTTCAGCATTGTCTATTGCAGAACACATTCCATTGTGGGAAGAGTGTATGCTTGGTTTCATTCCAGCCTTGCCTAAACACCAGCTGATGATTTCACTAATTGGCTCACCTCTTCAACGAACTCACCTGGTGCAATGTGTAGTTAAAATGAAAACTTGGCCCACGATGGAATAAGTTTGAGACCCCTGGTCTATCCCTTTCAAAAAAAATTACTTTTACTTTTTAGTACTTAAGTACATTTAAAAGTAGGACTTTTTGACTTTTACTCAAGTGTGTTTTTAGCCAGATACTTTGACTTTTACTTGAGTCCGATTTTGAGACGGTACCCATACTTTCACTTAAGTATAATTTCTGGGTACTTTTTACACCCCTGCTGCTGTCTGACGGGACTGGCTTTGATCCCTGCAGACAGTCTAGCTCGTCGGGGAACGAGTCTCTTTGGGCTCGCTGTAGCAGAAGGAGTTCTGCTTCTTCGTAATTAGCTGCATTAATGTCAGTAGTGGAGGGAACCTCAGGGTGGTGCCACAGGAATGTCTTTAACTGCGCACTCTCAAGGGTGGGGCAGTCGTCTATGTTGGGGTCTGTGGGGACTGGTGTGTGCGTCAACCCACAGAACATAGATTTCTTCATCTCTGCCTCCTCTTGACTAGCCTCCCGTGGGGTGGGGTTAGGCCACTCTTCTTCCGGGAGCTTGAGGAACTCGGGACCGTCACTGTAGATATTGTGACGTGTGAGGTCATCCAGGGACATTCCCCGTGTGATGACATCTGCTGGGTTCTGTTTTGTGTCCACGTACCTCCAGCATGCTGAGTCTGTTAACTCTTGGATCTCTGTGATTCTGACTCCCACGAAGACCTTGTATCTACACGAATCGGACTGGATCCATGTGAGTACGGTCATGGAGTCTGACCACAGGATTGTTCTTTGCACCGGGATGGTGAGTTCACGTTGGATTAACGTGGCGAGTTGCGCTCCTACTAGGGCTGCGCAGAGCTCTAGACGCGGGATCGATTGTTGCTTGCGGGGGGCTATCCTTGAACGAGCCAGGATGAAGGCGGTATGTATTTCTCCTCCCTCCTCTCGGGCCCGCAAGTAGGCCACCGAACCGTAGGCTACTTCGGAGGCGTCGCTGAAGACGTGCAGGTCCATCTGGCACGTCTCCAGCCGCACCGTGGGTGGGAAGTAGCTGCGGCGTATGTTGACACCTGGGAGCGAGTTGAGTTCTGTTTCCCACTCTCTCCATGTGGAAGCAAGGTGGTCGGGTATGGGGTCGTCCCAGCCCTGGTCCTTGTCCCACAGCTCTCGCACAATAATTTTTGCCCTGGTGGTGTAAGGTAGAATACATCCCAACGGGTCATATTGTCTGGCGAGTGTTCTGTATACACTCCGTCTGGTGGTCGGTAGTGAAATCGACCTTCCCTGCTCCTTGGTCAGGGGTGTGTGTCTATAATGGAGCGAGTCTGTTTTGAAGCGCCAGACTAGTCCTAATGTCATTTCTTGGGCTTCACCTGGGATGGTCGCCATCCAGGTCTCGCTGCTTGCTGCCTTGTTCTCTGGGGAGAGGCTGCGCAGTACTTGAGGGTCGCTGCTGGCCCACTGCCGGAGATCAAAGCCGCCTTTGATCAGGGAGGCGCGGAGCTTGAGTAGGAGGGCCTCGGCCTCTTCTGGCGTCGAGACGCTTTGCAGACAGTTGTCCACGTAGAAACTCTTCTCTACACTTTGTCGGACCTCCTCGTCAGCTGCTGGGTCCTCTGCGACATGTTTTTGCAGTGCGAACGTAGCACAGCATGGGCTGCATGTGGTTCCGAAAGGGAGGACCTCCCATTGATAGATGGATGGTTGCTCATCCCCGATCCTCTCTCTCCATAAGAACCGCAGCAGGGGCTTGTCCTCTTCCACTAGTCGCACCTGCAGGAACATCCCTTTGATGTCGCCGCTGATGGCCACCTTGTTTTGGCGGAAACGTAGCAACACGCCTAGTAGAGAGGGGCCGAGTGTTGGACCGGGCAAGAGTTCTTTATTCAGATTTTGTAATCCGATCTGGTAGCTGCAGTTAAACACAATACGATCCTTGCCGTTGTGGTGGACCTTGTGGTGGGGCACGTACCATGATTCGGTCGTCTGATCGGCCTCTTGAATGTCAATTTTCTTTATGTGTCCCGCTGTGATTAGCTTGTCAATCTCAGCGCGGTACACAGTGGCTTGAGCGGGGTCTCTGGCTAGACGCCGCTCGGTGTTCAGTAGATATCGCTCCGTCGCTTCTTTTGAGGCGTGGAAGGTGGGCATACCCTCTCGCCTCAAGAGTGGAGTTGCGTATCTCATCACTCCATTGACCTCGACTCTCTTTGTCCTCTGCTCGAGGAGGGCTATGGCATAAGTATCTTCCTTTGAACGAATGTGTTTCTTTTCGTTCTTAAAGGGCATTGTCTCTAGTGTCCATAGCCTCTCGACGTGCTGTAAGAGGGTGGTGTCTTCTTCTGTCATTCTGGAGTGGAGGCAGCGAGTGGCTGCTGGTCGGTTGGGAGACCTGGAGAGGGGGCCTTGTAGTGTCCATCCTAGGCGGGTCTCGACTGCTGCTGGACAGCCTCTGGGCCCGATGTGGACCCGGTCCGTTGGGACGATGAGGTGTGCGTGGTCGGATCCTATGAGCAGGGTCGGGGTGGTGCCGTCGATGAGCGGTATAGGTAGTTGACGTAGGTGCACGTATTTTTCCATCAGCTTGGGGATGGGGTAGGTGTACTGTGACAGGCCTATGTCTTGGCTGGTGAAAGCGTTAGTGATCCTATCTGCCTCTCTGGCTGCCCGCTTGCTGCGATAGTGAAGGAGACGTTTTCACCCTTTATTGTCTTCAGGTCTCTTCTTATAGTACGAATTGTCATCGTTTCTTCGCTCCCCCGCAGACCCAGCTGGGCTGCAGCGGATGCAAGGAGGAGAGTCTTTTCTGACCCATCGTCAAGGACGGCGTAAGTGTCCAGGACCTTGTCCTCGTAGCTTAATATCACTCGGACCACTAGCGGGGTCGATATACATGACATTTACTCTGGTGCTGCTTGGGGGTGCGAGTTTCTTCCTGTTGCTGTCATGCAAGACGTCCAAGTGGGCGCCGTCACACCTGCTGCACCTCTTCTTCAAGCGGCACTCGGCTGCCATATGGCTGCGCGCACAGCGGTAACAGCGGCGGTTGGCTTTGATCCACTGACTCACCTCGTCGGCGGTCATCTTCTTGAAAGTGTCACATTGTGACAGCCAATGTTCTTTCTCGCAGTACTGGCATACAATCTTTCACTTCTCTTTCGTCGAGGGGGTGTTGTGGTTCTTGTTCCGCGGTACTGATTCGGCTTGGTGCATGACGGTCACCAGCCGGCGGTTATCGTTGGATCTCCGAGGTCCATCTCTGGGGCTTGGTCCACTCCGCACGAACGTATCCAGTCGTAGGCTGCTGACTTCTCTCGCGAGGAAGTCGGCCAGGTCTAGGAGGGATGGCTCGGGACCGTCGGGATCACGGTGGTCTCTCTGCCGCCTAAAGCGCTCTTGGCGGGCTGGAGGGAGCTTCTCTAATATCCTTTCTACATTAGAGTTAGCATACAGTTCGTGTCTACCTTTTTCCTTTTGGGACCCCAGCATCCCTACCAGGGATTGTACCTTGATAGAGAGGTCATCCAATGATCGATTGTCTGTGGCTGGGGGGAGACGGTCAATATTCCTTATTTCTTGTATCACGTAGTCCCATATGCGTCCATAACGCTGGTCGAGGGCTACTAGAGCCGCGGTGTATGGGGTACTTGAGTTGGAATATGCCAGCGCTATATTATGCGCTCTGGGCACCTTGAGATGCTTGAGGAGGATAGCATATTTGTACGACTCATCAGGGACGTCGGACATCATAGTCTCTAAGCACATCCGTAATTCCGTGTACTGTGCTCTGTCCTCGTGCGTAAAATCCGGGAATGTCGGTGTGCCAAGGTGCGATGCCATGGATGGCTGGCACATCGGTGAGCGTTGGGGGAGAGGCCTCCTGGGCGAGTCTCCCTGTACGTGTTGTCGTGGGCTGGTACTTGGTGGGTACCAAGGCCCGGGTACCCAGGTGCTGTTCCTCGGGGCTGGCTGTGCGTCAAACTCACCCTTGAGTTGAGTCGGGGGTCTGTAACGCAATGCCTCGGGGGTGAAGTCTGGGCTGTACTGGACCTCCTGGTCCTGTGGAGTACGTTGCTGCTGGTGGGCTTGACCTTCCTCCTCTTCCTCTTCCTCTGCTAGGTCTTCTAGGTCTTGAAGTCGTCTATTCAGTCTCTCGGCGGCATAGGCCGGTTCTTCCCGGTTGCTGGGTCTCGTATGGACCGGTCGGGGAGGGGGTTCGGAGACGTGGATAGGCTCTTTCTGTTGGCCGGGCTCCGGGTCACTTGGTCGGGTAGGGGAAGGTGTCCTAGACCCTTGTCGTGATGATGCCCTGGAGCTCCGTGCGGAGAGAGGGGGTGTCGCCCTGGCAATCAATTGCTCCATTATCTGCGCCTGTAGCCGATCGCGCTCTGCTTCGCGCTTGATGTGAGCGATGTCGCGCTCTGCTTCGCGCTGGGCTTGGGCTGCGTCGCGCTGTGCATTGGCGGCATCGCGCTGTGCATCGGCGGCGGCGCGCTGGGCATCGGCGCGGTCTCTTTCAATATTCTCTTCCGTCTGGAGGCGTCTGGTCTCCAGGCGTATGCGGTCGTCTTCACTCCTTTGCTGCGCCTGGAAGCGCTCTCGCTGGGTTGCAGAGTGTTCGCGTTCACTAAGGGCTTGCGCTTGGAGTTGCGCGTGAAGGCGCTCTCTTTGGTCTGCAGATTGTTCGCGCTCACTCAGTTGTTGAGCCTGCAGGCGTTCTCTTTCCATGGTAGAGTGTTCGCGCTCACTTAGTTGTTGCGCCCGGAGGCGCTCTTGTTCCATGGAAGAATGTTCGCGCTCGCTAAGCGTCTGTGCTTGGAGTCGATCGCGTTCAGTGGAGGCTGCCAGGGTGGCGATGAATGCCTGCGCCAGCATCTTGTCCGCTTCGCTGGGGGAAGACACTGATGGAGGTGATCGGCTTCTGACAGTGCTCGTTGGAGATCTGTTCTCTTGGCGCGCCCCGAGGTCTATCTCATGGACGCGCTTCTCTTCTGGTAGTGGGTCGGGTTCCGTCCCTGGAGCGCTTTCTTTATCCTGGAGCTCTCCGGGGACCGTCCCGTTGACGTTGTCGGGGGGTATAGTCATGTCATGTCCCTCCTGGTCCCCCCTGTGAGCTTGGTCAGTTACGTTAGAACCCACTAGGGTCTCTACTGGCAAGGTCGCCTGGTCGTTAGGATTTGACATGCTTTTACTATCCGCTTTTCCCGCATTTAACGTCTGTATAAAGCTAGGTATTAGGCTGGCAGCGTAGTCCTCTAGGTAAGGAGGTGGCTGACGTCTGCGCTGCGTCGGCTGCATCGGCGGCGGCGCGCTGGGCATCGGCGCGGTCTCTTTCAATATTCTCTTCCGTCTGGAGGCGTCTGGTCTCCAGGCGTATGCGGTCGTCTTCACTCCTTTGCTGCGCCTGGAAGCGCTCTCGCTGGGTTGCAGAGTGTTCGCGTTCACTAAGGGCTTGCGCTTGGAGTTGCGCGTGAAGGCGCTCTCTTTGGTCTGCAGATTGTTCGCACTCACTCAGTTGTTGAGCCTGCAGGCGTTCTCTTTCCATGGTAGAGTGTTCGCGCTCACTTAGTTGTTGCGCCCGGAGGCGCTCTTGTTCCATGGAAGAATGTTCGCGCTCGCTAAGCGTCTGTGCTTGGAGTCGATCGCGTTCAGTGGAGGCTGCCAGGGTGGCAATGAATGCCTGCGCCAGCATCTTGTCCGCTTCGCTGGGGGAAGACACTGATGGAGGTGATCGGCTTCTGACAGTGCTCGTTGGAGATCTGTTCTCTTGGCGCGCCCCGAGGTCTATCTCATGGACGCGCTTCTCTTCTGGTAGTGGGTCGGGTTCCGTCCCTGGAGCGCTTTCTTTATCCTGGAGCTCTCCGGGGACCGTCCCGTTGACGTTGTCGCGGGGTATAGTCATGTCATGTCCCTCCTGGTCCCCCCTGTGAGCTTGGTCAGTTACGTTAGAACCCACTAGGGTCTCTACTGGCAAGGTCGCCTGGTCGTTAGGATTTGACATGCTTTTACTATCCGCTTTTCCCGCATTTAACGTCTGTATAAAGCTAGGTATTAGGCTGGCAGCGTAGTCCTCTAGGTAAGGAGGTGGCTGACGTCTGCGCTGCGGGCGTTCTAGCTTAGGAGAGCCGTTTGTGGAGTGTTCACCGCTGGCCATGGTTAATATCAATATTATATTTAGATATTACACTGATATTCCTCCGGCTCGAAGGACCAATTGTAACTGAGGGGTACAATTCCCTGACTGTATTGAGAGTATGGTATCATTAAACCACTACTTAGTTATGTACTTTAATTACTGGCCATACAGTACACGGTATATCTGGTGAACACCCACCCAAGAATACGGCTTGACAAAGAAAGTTCTATTTAGAGGTATTTATTATTAGAGCAGCAACGGTAGGTTACAGATTGAGAATTATGATTGCGCTTGTAAGGCGAAGAACACTTAAGTAAGTCAAGAGCGTAAGTCCATGAGCATAGTAAGATGGGTATAACTGACGCCACCTGTAGCATAAGAATTACATAAGGCACACTCGTAGTCAGCTGGAGATACTAAGGGGTTCCCTCCGGTTGTAAGCCAGCAGGGTAGAGGAATGTTCGGGAGCAAAGTCTGGATCAACGCGGATAACGAGGCTCCAGATACAGGAGCCAGTGCAGTAATCCCTTGGTCCGTAGACAAAGCAACAGCTATACTCCAGTATGCACGACAGCATGGATGAAAGCTAGCCAGCCTCTGTGGTCCTAGAGGCGGGCTCGATGGTGCTCCTCACAGGGTAGATCCCACACAGCAGTGGGGTAGACGGTTCTCTGCTCCAGCAGCCACAGTACCAAAGCAATATAATCCAGCCGGAAAAGGCTCTGCATTCGCCGATGTAGGTTCTCCGGTGTACATATCCAACGGTTCTCGTCAAGGACTCCTCGGATGGCGGCACGAGTTTAGGCCGCCTAGCCTGGATAAGTGCACTAGCTAGAGTACGACGAACCGGTGGTAATGCTGGTCACTGTAGAACGGAAGCTGCACGATACACTATAAATAATAGACTATTACTTCACAATAGAATAAGTCAAACTCGACGATACAGCATTAAACTCTGACACTTTAGCTATCTATTCGCACACGGTTCTCAAGGCTCTATTTAGGGGCAAAGGGGGCCCACTTCACGGCACGTTGTATCGTGGTGAAGGCTTCAACGTTTTGGGTCTAAGTGCTGCTGTATCCACCTGCGACGTATTTATACGTAAGGTGAATAATCTAGTGCCAACCTCAGTTCTGTCTCGTATTACTGCGCAAACCTGGACATGTTGAGACATGTCTTGGCGGTGGCTTTGAACTTGCCATTGGGGGTATGGCCGTTGGCGCCTAGGGGTCGCTGTCCAATAGGAGAACGAATATTATGGTCTGGCCTGTACCTAGGTAAAGGGATATTCCGTGTATATATACAAAGAATATACAAGGGATATCAGACGATATACAAATACTATACAATATATCTCAAGTAATAAATATATATATTCGGTTTAATCTGACCCTTTGTAACACATATGTTATGGCTACGTCTGCTTTACACCTGTGACCCCTTTTTGAGTTGCAATTCTTGCATGACAGGTGGTATACATATACAATTTATTATTATTATATAGATTATAGATTTTGTATCCCTTACATCCTGATAAAAATGGAAACAGAAAAACGAGTCTAATCATTGTAATTACAGCACCAAAGCTGTTTGTCTTACAAATGAGTGAGGTGTCATGGGGGTGATATATGTCAACCCCCTGACAAATTAGCATTATCCTCCTACATGCAGAGATCCTTCTTACTATTGACTCAATCTACTAAAAATAGTTAATTCGCCCCTTTTAACACTTTGATCGCCATGGTTAAATTCATAATTTACCATCCCTAGCCAGCTCTATTTGTCTATGGAGAAGTTCCCCTTCTTTGCAGGGCTATAACTTTTTAAATTCTATTGCTAAATTGACATTATTATGGCCCATTCAATGTCCTATATCCATTGTTCAGGGTGTAGCAACGATATACTTTTTCATTCACATATTCATACTAAAATATGGTCTAAAGTATAAGTATGTTTTTATCGTTTTCTGCAGCTTTCTCCAGAACTTGATTTATAGCCCCAAATGCATTATATTGATGATCAAATACAGTTTGGTAGCGATCGGTGCCAGATGAAAAATTTCAACTGGAGGTACTTCTAGAAGTTACTACGTATCATCTGATATTGACCGGATGGGCGAGGGGGCGTTTATAATTCCGTGGGCAACGTTATACCATTCATCTAGTGTGGGTCATATGCTCATCAGATCAGTTAGTATAGAAGACGTTAGAAAATAACGTTGAAACTCACCGTATCTTCCTCGCGCCGTTGGACGATCAGCTTGGAGTAGACAGTTTTCGATTATGGGATGTTGATCCTGATGAACCATTTCCAGGTTGTATAATACTATATACGTCCAAATAATGTTGTTTATTGAGTTAGGGCGAGCGATTGATTATCCAGTGTGTTGAGATAGAGTCCTGCTAATGATCGCGAGTGCCCGGACGAAATATGGGCACTTCCTGTTGGCGATCTGCAGATCGGCCACCAGATGGCGCTCTTGAACCGCTAGAGAGTTGAGTGGAGCTCAGCTGTACATCTCAGGTCCCCGGAGGAGAAATATGATTTCGATCACAGATTTTTGAATTATTGATATCAAAAACGAGTTACGGCGTCTTCGGCAGAATGAGCATGGCTAGGAAAGACGTCCAAAGGCATTTTCGGCAGTTAAAGTGTTAAAAACACCTCATACAATATCTTGGATTTCCTTCGACTGTCACTTTTGTGTTTTGTATTTCATGCTGTGTAATGCAGGTCACCGTACTAAACTTCTAAAATACATCTGTATTGTAACACATTGTTTTTACCGCTTTTCTTATCATTGTGTAAACGTCTATTTTACATGTATCGACCTGTCTGTTTTAAATGTATCATTGACACTCAACCAATAAACAAAAAAATCTGAATTCAATAGGATTATGTGTTATCACGTAACGAACAATAACACTATGCAACAACCATCAAATGCACTCACAACACACACATCCAAACGCACACACTCATTTTAAACAAAACAACACACTGCAGCACCCACTCTCCATACTTTAGAACACCTAAACACACTTTATATTTATTGGTAATGGATTTATACTACACCTCATACCTGTGTACACCTTACTGTAAATTGTGCCTAAATTGTACCTCACCCCATTTCTGCTTTGCACTATATAGTATTGTATATTAGTATTGCATAGTATCTTGTATATTGTATGGCAACTCAGTTACTTCTATTCTGCATCGAACATTGTACATATGTATATACTGAACACTGTGTCTACGTGACTTCTAGTTTTACTTCTATTTTACATGCTATACTATTTTATTTCATACTTATCTCTTGCCTAGCACAGTCTCTGGAGCGTAGCAGAAAGAAGCATTTTGTATAAAAGTATTCTGTACTTCTGTATGACAACTATTAAAGAAACTTGAAACTCGTGTTTTTTACATGTACCCATGTACATTACCCATGTACATGTTTTCAGGTGACACTGATATAACTGCAAATTGTCTATAGTAGATACAAAGATTTTGTAATACACTGTTTAGAACTATAGTGTTTGCAATATTATGTCTGTTTTACATGTGTGTAGCACGTTAGAATTGCAATTCCTGCATGACAGTTGCTATACCTTTTACCAAGTAGTCATTTGAGATCATAGATCCCTTTTTTCCGAGCTAGACCTGGCCCCCAAATGACAGCAACAACAAACACCTAAAAATACACAAAAAGCAGACTGATACATAAAAAAAAAAAGGCAAAGTGGGCCCTGGGGTTACATTTGAGGTGGAGCAAACTATATTGAATGGGTTTTGGGGGGATAAAAAGAGGATGGAAGGTAATGATTTGCAGGAGGTTGGTATGGGAGAGATGTTCAGGTCAAAAATATAAAATATAACATCACGTTATGCAGTGAAGCAAACTATATTGAATGGTCTCATTCTTTAAAATGCCCTTAATTTGGAACTTTAAAATCAGATATGTTATTGAGGGCCTGCATATTCAAAGTTTTTTTTTAAATCCTTTACAGGCTTAGCTATCATAGAACATGAAGGCCTTTTCCCCCAAACTCTGTGCTATTTTCAGGGGTAATGTGACATATAAATTGGGTTTGATGTTATGTTGAGGATTGAACCGTGGTAAAAACGGTAGTTGACCTATAAATGCTTTATAAATACAGATGTACCATTGAACCAGTCTATGGACATTCATGGACGGTTAGTTAACTTTAGCTAGAGTGCTTTGAAGTGACCTATATCCAGAAATAAGTCTTAATTTATTAATTTAAGACATGAAATACCTTATTGAAACAGTTAAAACAGCTTGGACAGACACATACATACACCCATACACAGGGCGGCCTGGGAGAAATGCGTGGCCCTGTGCGAGATTTTTTCATACAGTAAACATATTCTTAAATAATAGCGCTGCCCGAGGCTGGGCATGATACAGTCACCATATAGCAAGAGAGAGAGCGAGAGAGAGCTCCCATTCTACAGTCAATATACAGTGTTATCGCTGCACAGACCCGGCAATGCCCCTGACCCTCCACCAGAGCAAGGCCAGAGAGAGAGAGAGAGAGAGACACATTGGAAAGAAACAACCCAAAACCAGAGCAAATTGAAATGCTATTTGGCCCTAAACAGAGGGTACACAGTGGCAGAATACCTGAGCACTGTGACTGACTCAATACTAAGAAGATCCTTGACTAGGTACAGACTCAGCGAGCACAGCCTAGCCATCGAGAAAGGCCGCCATAGGCAGACCTGGCTCCCAAGCGAAGACAGACCCACTGCACACAAGATGAGGTGGAAACAACCTGCCCACTATACCAAGACATACTTCCCACAAATTGCAAACACCCAAAGAGACTTTGAAAACATCGACAATAACTCAAAACTCCCATACCTACTGGGAGAAATACAAGAATGTGAAATAAAGCCCATTTGAATTGAAGAGAGAGAGATAGATAGAGCATGTCTGTGTGTGTTAGAAAGAGAGAGATAGAGAGAGAGCATGTCTGTTTGTGTGTGTGTTAGAGAGAGAGCATGTATATGTGTGTTAGAAAGAGAGAGAAATATAGAGAGAGAGAGCATGTCATTTTGTGTGTTAGAGAGAGATATAGAGCATGTCTGTGTGTGTTAGAAAGAGAGAGAGAGAGAGCGCTTGTGTGTTTGTGTGTTAGAGAGAGAGAGCATGTCTGTGTGTGTGTGTTAGAGAGAGAGCATGTATGAGAGAGATAAGCAAAGATGAGCCCCTAAAGGATATTCAACTTTTAATGGAAGAACAAAACAGAAGGAAAAGATAACTTCACAAAGGCAACATGAATATACATAGATCCAAAAGGACAAAGATCAACACTTAAATCCAAAGAGAAGAGGGTCTATACCAGAGAAAAAAAAGTAGCAAGGAGCCAATGGCCGACATCAGCTAAATAGGCTAACTGCAAATAGAGTAGCCAGGTACTGACACCAGGCCACACACCGTTAGCTACTACAACAGCTAGCCGGCCCGTTTGGCTCCCGAGAGAGAGAGAGAGAGATATCCACGGCGGGAATAGAATAGAGTGCATTAAAAACTCACCAAACGTCCAAAAGGATGGAGACAACCGCGTGGAGTTGACGAAGTTCATCTGCCGAATGACCGTCCTCTTCATCTTGGCATAACAATGCTGCACGCGCTCTCTCTAGGTTAGCTAACGCTAGTTAGCCTTTAGCTAAGCTAGCTACTAGCCGACATCATCATGGCTATCCCGACTGAACCACACGTTAGCACTTGATATTATAACGTAGCTAAAGCTAACTAGCTGTCCCTGCCTGCAGCTAAGCCTGACTGAACTGTCTAACATGCAACAACTTTCATCTTCAGTCCATCTGCCGAATGACCGTCCTCTTCGTTTTGGCTGGCATAACTAAGCATAACCTCCAAAGCTGCACGCGCGAAATAGTCAAACGCAGCTGACACACGCCGGCGTACACATGATGTAACCCCTCCCTTCGTTGAAACCAATAGTATGTCTGCTGCAGAGCCCCAGAGCTCCAATAGTGAGTATGTCTGCTGCAGAGCCGCAGGGCCAGAACATTCTACAAACGTGTCTAATGTGAAATATATAAGCATATAAGCAAAACTAGATTTTAGGTCTGTGATGAAAAAGGGCCTCGCGGGAAGGGGGGCCTCGCAAAAAATAAAATAAAAAATAAAGAAAAATAATAAAAAAATTTATAAATAAAAAATATTTATTTTTTCTATTTTTTTATTTTATTTTTTTGTGCAAGGCCCCCCTTCCCGCGAGGCCCTGTGCGACCGCACTGCTCGCACACCCCATGCCCATACACACACTTACAAGTTATCACTCTTTTTGTTGTTTTGTATCACAAACACTGGTGTATTTGCAATCTGGTGTGTCCTAAATGTATGGATGTAGCAGTACTGTCTATCTGTATGTCATGTATGTCATATATGTCCTGGTGAATTGAAAATGAGGGTCTCTGATGTAAACAAGACAAAAGTCTTTCTATGGTATGTATTCTCTTAACCTTGTCAAAAGACTCTAATATAGGGTACATTTATATCTTAATACATTGTATTCGTTTTACGAAATAAGAAATAAGTAATAATAACTACAGTTATCTCTATTTTATGGTCACCACTGTGTCCCAAACTGTCAAAAAGTTGGTATTACAACATTTACATTTACATTTAGTCATTTAGCTGACGCTTTTATCCAAAACTACTTACAAGTTCTGTATGATAGGTGATCAGGGGGGAATACAACTCTGTCAGCTGTGTAACAATATTCATCAAAGTGTTGCGTGTTATAGTGTAGGTTAGTTTATTAGGACAAATGCATGACTGTAAGGTTAGTTAGGGTTAGATCAGCCCTTATAGGTTAGAATAATAGAATGTTTTATTATCCTTAGCCATTATGAGTAGGTCTGAGGTTACACTGGAGTTGGAATCTAATCCGTACATTTTTAGTACCTGGTTTAAATTGTGTTCATGTGAACCCATCCATTGTGTGAACTAAATTATGATGTGACTATAATGTTCTACAGAGTTTTGCTGTAACTCTGCATGTTCCCTAAACTGTTAAACTTCACGCCACCATGGGGTGTTTTAACACCTAAAGGGGGCCCCAATTCACCCCCCCACACACAGACCCTCACAGACACATATTTTCAGCAGAACTCTAAACTATCACGTATAACTTTTTATACTCAACTGTAATAATTTAATGTGAAGAATAATACAAAACACGGTAATGCAACTTTTTTTTTTAAAGAATAAAACGTTTCACCTCAATCTAATTACTACGACACCTAGGGGGTGGTTGTAATCAGCCCCTCACACCCACCCTT
Organism: Notolepis coatsorum; assembly: GCF_963971535.1. Lineage (NCBI taxonomy): Eukaryota > Metazoa > Chordata > Actinopteri > Aulopiformes > Paralepididae > Notolepis > Notolepis coatsorum. The sequence goes on along the minus strand of NC_140167.1, from coordinate 134,242,037 downwards.
GAGAGGCAACCATCTAGCAGAACATAACTTAGCCTCCATGCATATAACTTAAACACAACCCTTGCCCCCCAAATGACTAACCCCCGGGTTAGCACCGCTGACATACTTACACACACACACACACACACACACACACACACACACACACACACACACACACACACACACACACACACACACACACACACACACACACACACACACACACACACACATACATACATACATACATACATACATACATACATACATACATACATACATACATACATACATACATACATACATACATACATACATACATACATACATACATACATACATACATACATACATACATACATACATACATACATACATACATACTTAGTGTGGTTACTTAGGACCCCTGTTTACAAGTCATCGCTCTTTTTCAAACAACATCAGCCTATTATTCATTTACATTGTATTTTCTTTTATTTACACATATATTTTCTGAACACAAGTGCTTAAACAAACTCTTCCATGGGGCATTCTCCATGAAACTAAAATATAGACACATTGTAATTTTCTTAAAAAATAATCACACACACACACACAGACACACACACACACCCACACACACACACACACACACACACACATTAGAGTCATAAATCATTCAAGAACTATTTCCCTTATAGGGACAGTGACATAAGCTTTCCACAGAAAGGGGAAGTCAGACAAAGTCGTAAATCAATACATACCCTAACAATGACAGAAGTTTTCGGGTTTCCTGATTCGCCGTCCTCTTCCATTTCTCCCGCCTCCTAAAGCCACCCCTCAAGTCATAAATCAATACTTACCAGGGTTCTGACAGAAGTTTTAGACTTCCTGATTCACTGAGCTCATCCTCCTCCTTCTGTGACGGTCATAGCGAAGGGGGCTGTCACAGCGAGGGCTCCCAGTTTGACAGAGAGATATTCAGTCTACTTTGACAATTCTACTTTGACAGCCAAACAGATCGGAAACACACAGGTTTCTACAATACATTTCTTTTTAAGAAAAACACAATTGTTTAAACAAACTCTTCCATGGGGCATTCTCCATGAAACTAAAATATAGACACATTGCATCACTAGGGAAACCCAAGAAAACACACACACACACACACACACACACACACACACACACACACACACACACAAATTCCAATTTCAATCGGTTGATTTATTCTGAAAAAAAATCCGGAAGCCCCTCCCCCTATAACTCTGCCCCTTCCTAAACAGGATGTCCCTCCCCTCCGAAACCGGAAGTCCCGCCTCCGTGACCCCGTCGGCCAATCAGAAACGTGGGTGGGGCTTATGGTCATAAATCATCTAAAAAGGGGGCGTGTTTTGCATAATGAGACATAAGTAGTATCCCTATTCTCTCTCTGACATGGGCTGACTTCGGTAGGTTTGAGATCAGGCGGGCTGCTGCGTTCTGAATGAGTTGAAGAGGCTTGGTGGCAGTGGTCGGAAGGGCAGCAAGCAGTGCGTTGGAGTAGTCGAGGCGGGAGATGCCTGTTGATTGGATGAGGAGTTGGGTGGCTTCTTTTGTCGGGAAGGGGCAGATCCTTCTGACGTTCTGACAGGAGGAATCTGCAGGTTCTGGTTGTGTGGTGTGTGATGAAGTGCACCAGGTGGTTACAGGTTACAAGAACAAGTGATTTCAGATCAAAGCCGCCGGATGTTGAAGTCGTGATTTGCAATCCAGACACTAACTTGTACTGGTCATGGTTGTACTGTGTTAGAACAATACCTGTTGGTTACATGAACTCACTGGCCTCCTCCTGTCAATTACATAGAGCCAGTGTTGTAGTCCAGTCACTATATCTCGAGTCCACTGGCTCTCCTCTTGTCAACTACACAGAGCAATACCTGCTGGTTAAACTCACTGGCCTCCTTCTGTCAACTATACATAGAAGAAACTCACCAGTATAAGGGCAATTGGCTACCAACAAGCATCAACAACCTTCTCGCTCTATATTATTACCTCAGGGCTTCAAGAAAAATATTTTGGGCTGCTTCCTTGTCCTAGATGACTTATCGACTCCTGGGGGTACAACTGAATGTCTGATACATTTAGCTAAGGCTTAAGGTTAATTCCACTTGGCCTCACTTGTTGTCCAGGAAAGAGAAACACCTGGCCGCCCGTACTGTATAACACATGATGTGATTTCTCCACAGTATCCCAGCAACCACAGCTTGAATGTTGGACCAGGGGGTTAGAGACCAATCATACATTCTCACTGTGTGTTGACAGAACGTGATGGCAAATCTAGAGGAGGCCATTTCACACACATCAGGAGGGCCTGCCCTATGACCAATTAATTGGTCTGACCTTTCGAAAAGCAACGGGTGCTATTGGAATTCTTTGGAATTGAATCACAGCGCCCTGTTGTCGCTCAGTGGGAGCTACTTAATGACAATTACATTCACGTGTGTGATGAAGTGCACCAGTGATTACAGGTTACAAGAACGAGTGATTTCAGATCAAAGCCGCTGGATGTTGAAGTCGTGATTTGCAATCCAGACACTGACTTGTACTGTAAGTGTGAATGTTGTGAATGTTTAACCCATTCCCGGTTTTTGGTTAAGCCACTCCTGTAGCAAGGGGACTCGTTACGGAACTTACCACAGGTAGAGAGACTAGCATTCATGTAAGATACATTTAAAGTATTGTATTTAGATTAAAGCGACATTCATGCTTTAAATAGAATCTACAGTATGAGATGGACATTACAGTAAGCATCAACCAATGACAGCTTGCTGGTACCCAGCTGTATATACCGCTACACTTTGGTTGCTTCATATCACAATAGAGCAAATTAACATAGACTGAAATTAACTTTAGATCTCTCTGCGATGGTATGCCATGTCATTTTATTTAACCTAAACATAAAATGTGGGTAATTTGTCATTTGTTATCTGTCAAACACTTTCCCCAAAGTTGTTGTCCCCAAGATTTTCTTTCTGTTTACCGGGTGCCAGAAACCATCAAGCTGAGAGCTTGTCCTGAACAGGGGCGGGGCTAGGGGGTGGCTACTTGGGCTCAAGCCCCGAATGTATTCTGAAAAGCCCCGAATCTATATATAAAAAAAAAAAAAAAATTTTTTTTTTTTTTTTTTTTACAATTCATCATTGTTACATGAAAATACGTTTGCACCAGATTTAGCAGAGGCAAATTTTCATCTGTGGTCTATCCAGCTGGTAACTGTATTTGAGTGAGTTAAGTCTTGGTGTTATGGTAGACTCAGACCTAAGCTTTAAATCACAATCAACAAGTTGACAACTTAATTCTTCCACCTTAGAAACATAGCTAAAGTACGGCCATTTATAAATCAAAAGGACGCTGAAAACCAGATCCATGCCTTTATCTCAAGCCAACTCGACTACTGTAATGCACTCCTTACCGTCCTCCAGAAAAAATACGATGATAACTATTTTATTGCAATGCACTATTGCATTATTTTATTCTATTTTACTAACTATTTTATTGCACTGCACTATTTTACTTTGTATCAGTGAATCATAGACGCCTGGCCATAAGAGCATTCGGAGCATCTCTGCTCTCCCACTATTGAACTTGGGGGAGCAAAGGTATGATCTTGCTCCACCACTTTTTGATTATATGAAAAATATGATATATCCCCCCCCAATATATAAATCTAACCATAACTATGTTATGGTTAACTGAGTTTTATAGTGAAAAGAGCAGCTTTATTGGTCAAGATTGAAGGCTCTATATTGCAGGAAATTGCACGTACAGGTTCATTAAATTCAAAAAAAATCTGCCGATCAAACCACCCCTTGCCTGCCAAAAAAAAATTTAAATAAAAAAATAATTATAAAAAAAAATAATTAAAAAAACAAAAAAAATATGAAAAATAAAGGGCACCTATCTGGGCTAAGCCCCGGATCTCCTACAATCCTAAATCCGCCCCTGGTCCTGAAGAGCAGCATGCATGCACGCACGCACGCACCGCACATGCACACACACACACACACACACACACACACACACACACACACACACACACACACACACACACACACACACACACACACACACACACACACACACCATCTTAGATCAGATAATTACATAAGAGAGACCATAGGGAGTCCGGGACGATACATTATATTGTAAAGTAGCTATTCAGCTCAAAATAAAGCAGTGAAACATCCAACCTCACTCAACTTCAGCCCATTGTCCCAAAGTTTTTTAAAAGCTCCTTCTCATTAAGAGATGGGATTCAGTGACTGCAGCAGAGGATTTCAGATCAAGCTAAAATAGTGTCACGAACTGGTCACTTCAAGCCTTATCAGAGCCAAATAGGTCGTAGCAAGGTGAGGTGGTCTCTAAGTGGCCCCAGCTCTAATCTGAACGATTGTGACTGAGCTGCAGATAATGGTGGCTTTGAAGAGGAAATCACAGACCACCTGACCTCAAAACCAGCCACATGCATAGACATCCACAGAGAGAGAGAGAGAGAGAGAGAGAGAGAGAGAGAGAGAGAGAGAGAGAGAGAGAGAGAGAGAGAGAGAGAGAGAGAGAGAGAGAGAGAGAGAGAGAGGAGAGAGAGAGAGAGAGAGAGAGAGAGAGAGAGAGAGAGAGAGAGAGAGAGAGAGAGAGAGAGAGAGAGAGAGAGAGAGAGAGAGAGAGAGAGAGAGAGAGGAGAGGGATAGATAATATTGATAATATAGCCAGAATTTAACATTTATATACACAGGCTAATACTGTTTTATTTCCATGGGGGTATAGGCAAAAAAGGTGTGTGTGTGTGTGTGTGTGTGTGTGTGTGGTGTGTGTGTGTGTGTGTGTGTGTGTGTGTGTGTGTGTGTGTGTGTGTGTGTGTGTGTGTGTGTGTGTGTGTGTGTGTGTGTGTGTGAGAGAGTGTGTGAGCAGCCACACAAATGCATGTGTTTCTGTATGTGGCTGTGCGCTATGGGAGATGGCTTATAAATACTGCTCACAACAGAATATATATATGCTGTGTAACTCAATCATCATTTCATCTGTTCGGAGCTACAACCTACTGCTGCAAATCGTCCGCCTCCAAAATGCTGTTAGCAATTATCAATCTCCGAGCAGAGAAATATTGGGGTTATTATATCGTGGGGAAATTGGAAAACCGGAAATTCCATCAGAGCTTTGAGGCAGATTCTTCTGTTTGATATGTTATTCTCCCGTTGCAGAACTTTTCCAAGCATAGGGCTGCTGACAACCACAACTGCTTGGTCTCACTTGAGGAAAGTGAGTAATAATGCATAATTAACCAATCTCACAGACACATGCTTGTTCTCTGACACAACCCACATGAGTGAGTGTGTGCACTGCACACACACATACACATAATGTACATACACAGGAAAATTCGCAGAGTAAAATTTACTCAAATTGAGTAAAATGTTACTCCCAAAAAAGACAGTATTGGCTCCGAGTCCAAATAGAGTCAAATTGACTCTTGTCACAGAGTTAAATCTTCAGAGTTATTTCTACTCCATTTAGTGTTAACATTTAACTCTACAAAATGCCAATTTGCTCCATTTAGCATAAAGTAAAAACAACTCTAACATCATTTCACTCAACACAGAGTTGTATTTTACTCCGTAGAGTTGTGATTCCATCAATAGAGTTGTATTTGACTCTGTATAAGAGTAGTAATTGCCTCAATATAGAGTTATAATTCCCTCAATATATGGAGTGTTATTTTAATCTATAGAGTTATTTTTCACTCAATATAGAGATATTTTAAGTTATATTTCACTCAATATAGAGTGGTATTTTAATCAATATAGAGTTATATTTCACTCAATATAGAGATATTTTAAGTTATATTTCACTCAATATAGAGATATTTAAAGTTATATTTCACTCAATATAGAGTGGTATTTTAATCAATATAGAGTTGTAATTCCCTCAATATGGAGTTGTAGTTCACTCAATATAGAATAGATTTCACTCAATATAGAATATCATATTTCACTCAATATAGAATTCAATAATAATTTCTCTGGAATAATACATTTAAAATAAACAGGGTCAAAGCAGAAATCAGTATTTAACAATGCACTTTTATTTGCAACAGGCATATCCTTTGGGATGCAAACAGTTTTACAACAGCGTGTGAACAAGAATCATGACTTCAAGGGGCGATCGATAGAAAAAAAGGTCATTAATAAAATAAGATTTATCAATAAGCTTGTGCAATCTTGTTTTGTCTTCAGTTGCCAAGAAATTTGAAATTCCTAGTACCTTGGACTTAAAGGTCTATGATAACTTAAAACACTGAAGTCAACAAGGAGGCGTTTCAGTTTGTTATAAAGAAACCAGACATGGGTGTGTTGGAGATTTGTTCACCCCAAGTTGCTTATTAACATGGAGCCTATAGCCTCATCCAAAATATCACACAGGTACTGTATATGTTTGTACTTTGAAATGATCGTTGTTTCTATACGCCCAATGTAATGTAACATAGTAAAAAAAATAAAAAAGAACGCGTCTGAGGAAGAACTTGCTTGGTGTGGATCCTTCCTAATCTAATGTGATATTTTTACATTACACTTGTCACAAACATTCCTTCTCTTGCTAATCACACTTGGTATATGTCACGTGATTGTTAGATTCAGTGAGCCCCTCTGCAAACAACTCCATTATATACAAAAATCACCATGACTTCAAGGCTTCATGGGGAGAGTAATCGATAGAAAAAATGTCATAAATAAAAGACAATTACATTTTGGCCTCTGTAAAGTGACAGCAGCATCTGTTAGGGATAGCTCACCCAAAAAAGAAATCTATCAATTACACACCCCATGAATCCTTGAATTCATGGAGATTTGTTTGTTTGTCGCATTCCTGAGCCAATAATTCAAGCCAGTCATCAAATTATTGGCTCAGGAATGCAACAAAAAGAAATCACCATGACTTCAATTAAGGCTTCATGGGGAGAGTAATCGATCAATTACATTTTGGCCTCTGTAAAGTGACAGCAGCATCTGTACACTCTTTTAAAAAGGGATAGCTCACCCAAAAAAGAAATCTATCAATTACACACCCCATGAATCCTTGAATTCATGGGGATTTGTTTGTTTGTCGCATTCCTGAGCCAATAATTCAAGCCAGTCATCAAATTATTGGCTCAGGAATGCAACAAAAAGAAATCACCATGACTTCAATTAAGGCTTCATGGGGAGAGTAATCGATCAATTACATTTTGGCCTCTGTAAAGTGACAGCAGCATCTGTTCACCCCAAAGAAATAAAATAAAACGAATACTGTTCATCCCCAGTGCAATAGTTCAAGAGCTTAGTGATTTTCTCTTTTCCTTTTTTAAATCACAGGAAACAGTATGGAACAATAAATGAGCTTGAATCGTCATCACTGTATGACATCTGTATATCGAATGCTTTGTAAAACAAAAGCTCTTTGACATCAACTACATGAGGTCCATCTGTAGTACACACAACTTTAAATGCATAAAAATGGTCATCCAGAGACACGGTTTGTAGTGCAAATGTAAACAACAGTAACCTCTCATCTTTAAGAACAACACAGTGGATTTTGTAAAAAACTGGAACCTCACTAAGAACTTTAAGACAAACAACTAAACCTGGACAATACATATTTCCATGGTGTTTGGCCCATCTAACATTTAACACCTTGGTGTCACTTGGTACCTGAAGAGTCTCCGCTATCTCACAGCCTCTGTCCATCACATTTAATGCTACCATTTTACTTGGAACAAGCACCAGTCTGTTGGGATCAAATGTCTGCCAATTGTATGCTACTTGACTTTGGTGTTTCTTTGCCAACGTTTTAGTTATATTTTTGAAGCTTTTTAGTTGTTTTTTAAAGAAATTATGCTTCGCTTCATAGCGCATGCACCAGACATGCAAAAGTGGTCCAATTTTACGAGTAGGATAGTGCACCATAAAATTAATATTTTTTATTTTTATTTTTTTTAATTATTTTTTTCAAAAGAAAAGAGCCATAGAAGCGTGGCTAACGCTAATGGCACGCATACCAGAGGCTAACTGCCTACGAAAACAGGCACAGAGGCACTGAAAGAGGATTTCACCCATCTAATGAACACACTATACTAGACAAATATCAAGATGTATCCATCAGTGGACCAATTGCATGCTTTTGCAGAGGACAAGAAGCCTTCAGTCGACTCCTTCAGACATTAAGCACCCTCCACAACCCAAATGGAATGATAAAAAAAAAATTAAAAATGTTATACTTTTTTTTTTTCTTTTTCTTTTTTTTAGTCTACCAATAGTCGACTAACAGCAAATTTTGGCCAATCCTAGTCGACCATCCAAATCCTTAGTCGGGGACAGCCCTATTAAATAGGTTCACCCTATGACCAGGGGTGTGATCTAAATAGTTTAAAAAGGTCATTTTTTATTTCAGTTAGACTTTAATGCAAGGCAGTTAAAGAGCCACATACCATTCCTGTGATGTCTAGGAATCGTGGAAAGGTGGTGAATATTTTCAGAGGACTTAATTGGGTCATGCACCATATCTCTGTGATGGGTGAAGGTCTGTTTCATCTTCTCCTTGATGATTGCTTCATCAGTTGTATGCTTCATCAGTGCACTGGCCTCACGACACTGGGTGTCTGTGGTTAGCTGGTTTTCCTCACAGAAGGGGGCTCTGTCGCCAGAATTTGGACCACCTGTAACAGTGTAGAAACCACACATACTGCTGCAATACTTTCCAGTGATATGCATTTACTATAATGATCCATCTTCACAGTTGCTAGATAAACAGTGGACTGGGACAATCAAAATTACATACCGATCAGTGGCTGAACATTTCAGCTCTTCTTTTGTCCCTCTGATGCTACTTTTTGAAGTGATTTCACTCTCCATGCCAGAAACACGCTCCCATCTACTGGATTGTAATACTGCTCCTAAAACACAAGAAGAAAAGAGAAAAAAAAATGTATTTGGTTTAAATGGGCATGTGTAATTGTGTTTATTTCTCTCCTTAAAACTTAACACATGCCCTTCTCTGAAGAATTGCTAAAAATCAAGGTCAACAGGTAGGACATCTGTGGTTCTGAAATTGTTGAGGTTAGGAGAATGGTCAGCATACAGAAATGTTAACAAATATTTAGTTGAAATCGTACTCCGCACAGCCCTATTTTAAGCAATTCCAGAGAAGTGAGGAGTAAAGGGGTTGGTGTTTTATGTACCATGCATGTGATTGGATAATAATAATAATGTTGTGTTAATTCCACGACAAGAGATATGTAGCCTAATGTTAATTACCTGAAAGTATTCCTTTTTTGGGGGGGGGGGGGGGGGGGGGGGGGGAGAAACCCTGCATATATTGGTATCGGTTGATATCGGTATTGGAAATTAAAGAGTTGGACAATATTGGTATATCGGATATCGGTTAAAAAGCCAATATCGAACATCCCTAGAAATTATATAACAAGAATGAACTATAAATATAATAATTGTTAGACTAGAAGTCTTTATTTGTCATGCAGTTTTAACACATACACGCAAGATGGGCGACACACACACACACATGCACTGAGTCGCAGATGAAATGTCTCTCTGCACTTTTCCCTGATGTACTTACATATCCAAAATTGCCCTGGGGATCGGCCAGGTATGGGAATAAGGCAGTGATGCCCTTTGCATAGTCTTCTTTAACACGCCTTGAAGGACTCGTCCTACAGTGCACACACACACAAGTATGAGATCCAAACAAAAGTATTGCTGTGCCAATGCCTTCTGCACAATCTATGTAAAGCGCTTTGGATAACCATTTATCATTTACCATTTCTGCAAAAAGGAGGATCTTAGTAAAAACCAAAAATGTGTATTGGGTGCGTAATGTTTAGATGACAACATACCCATGCTCTTTTGCCATGTGCGCAACCAATATCTTCACCATGTCGCGTCTTCTGGTATCCGTTAGGCTTTTTGTCCGAGCATAATCGGCAATGATCCTCTCTCCTCCAGGTGTGTCCCTCAGAATCTTTTCAGTCATCTAAGCGGGAGTAAAAGGGGGGGGGGGGGGACACATGGATAGACAGTCATATTTTTAAGCATTGTTCCCACAGGCCCCTAAATTTGGTGGCCAAGTATATTTAACCCTTTCACTGCCACACTACAGAAGGTTAACCCTTTACTATCACACTACTGACGGTTACCGTAGGTAGTGTGATAGTAAAGGGTTAACCTTCTGTAGTGCGGCAGTGAAAGGGTTAACCTGCTGTTGTGTGGCAGTGAAAGGGTTAAGGTGACAAATGTAAACCATGACCCCCCCCCCATTTTCGCCCCAATTGTACTTGGCCATCCCCCCTGCTACCCCTTTATCAGAGTCACCATCTCCATTTCAAACAGTCATATGCAAAGCTTACCAGAGCAAGACGAGTCAGGTCAGCACCGTTTCTTGGAGCAGGACTAGACTGCAAAATGATGGTGTCATCAGACTCCCCCTCATTGTCTGCACCAGAGCTGAGAACGGAGCTGTGGCTGGAGTTGCTTGCAGAGGTGCTCACTGAATCTAACAATCATGTAGACATATAAGTGTGATTAGCAAGAGAGGAATGTTTGTGACAAGTGTAATGTAAAAAGGCCACATTAGATTAGGAAGGATCCACACGTTACATTACATTGGGCATATATACAAAGATAATTTCAAAGTACAAAAATATACAGTACCTGTGTGACATTTTAGGTTAGCCAGGACACGTGTAGCTTTCCGGCGCTCTGATTGACCAGGTCATGTGACATGTGCGCCCAATAGCGTGTTTGCCCATTTCCGCGTCGAACAGCCTGCAAACTACCTGGCGTTCTATCGCCATGCTCTAAGACAAACTCTAACCTTAACCAACTTCGAAAGAGTGCCTAAGCTTAACCGGCGAAATAACTTGCCGTCACGCTCTAAGACAAACTCTAACCTTAACCAACTTCGAAGAGTGCCTAAGCTTAACCAGTGTAGAAACTTGCCGTCCCACGATTGCCGCTCATGTCACATGACCTGGCCAATCAGAGCGCAAAACGGGAACCCGGAAACGCGGATGCATTGTAAAAAGGCTTCAAGCAGCCAGGACATGGCTATAAGGCTCCATGTTAGCAACTCACCTTCAGGATTTGGGTCTTGGGGTGAACAAATCTCCAACACACCCAGGTCTGGTTTCTTTAGAAGAAACTGAAACGCCTCGTCGTCGACTTCAGTGTTTGAGTCATCATAGACCTTTAAGTCCAAGGTACTAGGAATTTCAAATTTCTTGGCAACTATAGACAAAACAAGATTGCACAAGCTTATTGATAAATCTGTTGTGCAATTTATTTAGTTTGTATTAATTAAAATGTCATAAAAATGGGATATTAAAAACTAACTGAAGATTTGATCATATGAGGAAGATTGACAGCCTTAATTGACATACTTAACACCGGTTCTTGACAGGCAGCGAGCGAGCGAACTGGAGACGAAATCGCGCGCGACACTGTCCTGATATGAAGCGGCGCGTGTCCGGGTGTGTCTGTGTGTGTGTTACCTGGAAGCACACAGGGGCAAAGCAGCCTGCGATTCTTGACCAATAAAAAGCGTTTAGGGGCGGGACTCGGCCGCGTAATCGCTCAACTAGAGACACAGCGAGCGATTATTTGAGGGGGGAACGACATCGCCACTCAGTTCGCTGTCGCTCGCGGCAGGTCAGGATAGTCTGATTGAAACGAATACATTTTAATAATTTTCGCAATCACGCTCGCTCGCGTCGCTGCCTGTCAGGAAGGGGTGTAAGACATTGATTGGTTCACTCTATCCTAAATAAAATGGATTGTGCTTTGTACTGTAGGCCTACAGCTTAAATTAACATGCAGGGAAAGCCTAAACTGATACCCAGTATGTTGTTGCATAGGGCAGTGGTTCTCAAACATTTCATGTCAAGGACCCCCCAAATTGACAATTAGCCCACAGACCCCCATTTGAAAAGATGTGCCATGGACCCCCATAAGACAATATTTGTACGGCTCTAGCAGTGATTCTCAACCATTTTAATTCCAAGGTCACCCATTTAATGGCATTTCTATCTTTGGGACCCCAATTTATATTGTAAAATCAATGTTAATTTAACTCTTGACGGTGTACAATGGACGTTGGGGTCCATTTGTACACCGTCAGAGTTACAGACCAATAAGGGTCCATTTGGTTCCTAACTATCAAGGCAGACGCCATTTTGAGAACCAACGGCACGCTGTGCAAAATGTTTCACTCAGCACACTCCAAAAAAGTTGTGAAGGTCAATTGGCCCTCAAAACAGATGCATTTCTGCCGGTCAATGTGTTTAACACGTACAGCCTGCATCTGATGGCAAATAAATAATAACAGTTACTAAGATGATATAGGACACAACAACTCATGCATTATGAGGAGTGTTACAATTAGAAAATATTACAAAAGCACCATCTACAGTAAATTTCGCTGAGTACATTTTACTCAAACTGAGTACATTTTACTCAAACTGAGTAAAACTTTACTCACGTCTTGGGCTCAAATTGACTCAGTTTGAGTAAAATTTACTCTGTGAAATTTACTGTGAGGCTATCTAGTTCCACAAGTTTCCATTATATTATACATGGAGGCAGAACGTTAGGTTATGTATATAACCAAGTTCTGTTAATACTAGTGACGCTCAGCGTCTATTGCATATATCTCGCTTCAGCGTATATACACTGAATACATTTCAAAATGTACCTTTACATGCCAGCATTCATCTGGCCACACAACCATCAGAACAGGGAGGGCCGAGCCCCCCGGACCCCCCCTATTGGGTCCGGGGGGGCTCGGCCCTCCCTGTTCTGATGGTTGTGGGGGGCCTCAGCGGGGTTCATTTGTCGAGCTTCTAGCTCCCGCTCAGCTCCTGTTATGCAATAGACGCTGAGCGGGAGCTAGTATGACACAGAACGTTAGGTTATGTATATAACCAAGTTCTGTTAATACTAGTGACGCTCAGAGTCTAGACACCGCTGCGGCCCTTGATTTTTCATTGTGGTGAAATTTGTTGGGAAGGAGATGAGTGTGTGGTCCCATCCCTGCTTATGTAGGTAAGCGGATGGGGGTGTGGCCAGATGAATGCTGGCATGTAAAGGTACATTTTGAAATGTATTCAGTGTATATACGCTGAAGCGAGATATATGCAATAGACGCTGAGCGTCACTAGTATTAACAGAACTTGGTTATATACATAACCTAACATTCTGCCTCCATGTATAATATAATGGAAACTTGAGGGGGGAACGACATCGCCACTCAGTTCGCTGTCGCTCGCGGCAGGTCAGGATAGTCTGATTGAAGCGAATACATTTTAATCATTTTCGCAATCACGCTCGCTCGCGTCGCTGCCTGTCAGGAAGGGGTGTAAGACATTGATTGGTTCACTCTATCCTAAATAAAATGCATTGTGCTTTGTACTGTAGGCCTACAGCTTAAATTAACATGCAGGGAAAGCCTAAACTGATACCCAGTATGTTGTTGCATAGGGCAGTGGTTCTCAAACATTTCATGTCAAGGACCCCCCAAATTGACAATTAGCCCACAGACCCCCATTTGAAAAGATGTGCCATGGACCCCCATAAGACAATATTTGTACGGCTCTAGCAGTGATTCTCAACCATTTTAATTCCAAGGTCACCCATTTAATGGCATTTCTATCTTTGGGACCCCAATTTATATTGTAAAATCAATGTTAATTTAACTCTTGACGGTGTACAATGGACGTTGGGGTCCATTTGTACACCGTCAGAGTTACAGACCAATAAGGGTCCATTTGGTTCCTAACTATCAAGGCAGACGCCATTTTGAGAACCAACGGCACGCTGTGCAAAATGTTTCACTCACCACACTCCAAAAAAGTTGTGAAGGTCAATTGGCCCTCAAAACAGATGCATTTCTGCCGGTCAATGTGTTTAACACGTACAGCCTGCATCTGATGGCAAATAAATAATAACAGTTACTAAGATGATATAGGGCACAACAACTCATGCATTATGAGGAGTGTTACAATTAGAAAATATTACAAAAGCACCATCTACAGTAAATTTCGCTGAGTACATTTTACTCAAACTGAGTACATTTTACTCAAACTGAGTAAAACTTTACTCACGTCTTGGGCTCAAATTGACTCAGTTTGAGTAAAATTTACTCTGTGAAATTTACTGTGAGGCTATCTAGTTCCACAAGTTTCCATTATATTATACATGGAGGCATAACGTTAGGTTATGTATATAACCAAGTTCTGTTAATACTAGTGACGCTCAGCGTCTATTGCATATATCTTGCTTCAGCGTATATACACTGAATACATTTCAAAATGTACCTTTACATGCCAGCATTCATCTGGCCACACCCCCATCCGCTTACCTACATAAGCAGGGATGGGACCACACACTCATCTCCTTCCCAACAAATTTCACCACAATGAAAAATCAAGGGCCGCAGCGGTGTCTAGACTCTGAGCGTCACTAGTATTAACAGAACTTGGTTATATACATAACCTAACGTTCTGTGTCATACTAGCTCCCGCTCAGCGTCTATTGCATAACAGGAACTGAGCGGGAGCTAGAAGCTCGACAAATGAACCCCGCTGAGGCCCCCCACAACCATCAGAACAGGGAGGGCCGAGCCCCCCCGGACCCCCCCTATTGGAGGTCCCCGGGAGGGCGACGGACCCGACCGTGCGAAGAGGCACTCAAGCAACTCAACGCACAGGGTGAGCAGACCGTGGCCTGACCCCACGACTACACACACGCACAACCCGCATGCCACTCGGGAACGAACGGAGGGAACAACCTCGTTACTGCCCCCAGAATCACGGGGTCAAGGGCAAACCCAACCCCGTGGCAAGGCCGTAGCAGCGGAGCACGAAGGAAGGCCCAGACCCACCAAAGGGACTGGACCCCCTGGAACGGGGGCCCGGAGAAGTCCATGATGCCAGCATCAAGACCCCACCAGGTGGGCACTTAGTGACCCCGCCCCCCACATCGCCAGCGTATTCGGACAAAGGCCCCTCAGCCGAGCAGGCCCTGTCCCCCCAATAGTACACCGCCTGGCACACCGACCCTGCAGAACAGGCAGTCAGCATGGCCGTAAGCACACAAAAAAGGTTAACCAACGGAAGCAGGCAGCGCACCGGGGAAAACCAGGCAACAGGCTGTTAACCCGAGCCTGGAGACTGCGGACGAGACAGGCGCCAAAGGAGTCAGCTGAAAACAGCCGCCCCGGCGGAAGGGGCGTATGCTGGCGTTGTTGCACGACCAAGCCTCCATTTAAAAAAAACCCACCCAGAGGGGTTGAGGCAGAGAAGGCTGACACGATTGGCAGACGTCATGAACATGCAGGGGCACCCTCAACGGGGTAACCCGGGAGTTGACACTGCTCCAACACACCAGGGAATCAACCACCTTGGTGTTACCCAATGCAGTGGTTGTTCCTATAACCCCTCAAGAAAAAACTCCAAAACACACCTGCGGGTATACACCGGCTATACCGCAGTACAAGTGTTTCAGTTTTCAAAAAAGGGTTAACCCAGGCCTACGGGTCGACGAAACATTTCTTCGGACCGGGCCCGGCGATACGGGAAGCACAGGGTCACCAGAGGAGGTCAAAGACCACCCCAACAGGCCCCTCTTCGCCATGCGTGAGAGAGGAGCGAAAATAATGGAGAACCAGCCCCAAGCACACCGTACTTGGTATTCCCAGGCGGTCTCCCAACCAAGTACTAACCAGGACCAACCTGTGTAGCGGCCGAGATCTGACGAGATCGAACGTGTACAGGTTGGCATGGCCGTAAGCCATTACAAAATGTACCCAACCAGGGTCTCCATAGCGCTTAACCCTGTGACACCCGGACCGACCTGGCATTTTTCCCCCTGAAAAAAGCCCAAGTCCCTCAGGGTACCAGAACAGCAGATCTGCATCCCCGGTGGACAACGGGTTTAACTGATCTGGACCAGCGTGACCAGAACCAGTCCCGTGCCCTAACCACGCCGACATGCCTACTCCAGGAGAAGGGGCAGATATGCGTGTTGATCTTAAACATGAAAATAATCCCACCACCCTCCCATAGGAAGGAAACGGAAATCCCCAAAGAGACTTCCCACGCGAGCTGTACAGATTGAAAAGAATATATTGCACCTTGAGCCATGTAAAAGTTTGGTTTTAGGGCTCTCCGGGGAGGAGGCACTGAACCCATACACACTCAATAATCGAATTGAATCGAATACACACACAATAGAGTAGGACTCCTTCTTGAGGTTCCACTCACCTTGACAATCTGAGGAGGAGGCTCTGTACTCTGAGGAGGCTCCCTCACATGGAAGGAGAGTCCCAACTCACAGAAGGCCCGAATAGGAGCTTCGTGAGGAGGAGCCCTGACCACCCCCTGAAACAGATCCATCACATGGACCTGAACAGCACACGGAAGTCCTACCACACAGTGACGTACTCTATGGCGGGGGGATTTCTGCGGTGCACACGCCCAATATTCCAGGGCGTGGGACCAGGAAACTCCCTCCACCCCCCCCCCCCCCCCTCACCCTGTAACGTGCCGAACCGCAACGTGACAGGAACCATGAAGGACAGGTGGGTTTACCCCTGACCAACAGAAAAAAGGGGGAGGAAAGGTTACCAGTTCACCCCTTTACGACCCCACACCCATGATACGATGTAATGACAAAAAGAGTATGACGCAGTCATAGTCAGCTCCATGAAGCGTCTAACAGCTTCACACAGCGCATGTGCTAACCTGCTATCTGATTTTTACTAAGGAAAAAACACAGAATAGAGAGGGCCCTCCAAGAGCCCCGGTACCAAACTTACCCATGTGCTTCTGTGGCCAGTCCAACCCAGTTGTAGGTCACACGACACACACAACCCATTATCACCTACAAAAAATGGCAAAAACACTCTACAGAGGAACGCCGTTTTTCATAATGAGAGAATACATAATTCTCGATTAGTATCGGCCACAGGCCTTGCTAAGCACACACGAAAAGCGACCAAACAATCTTTTCTTTTAGGAAAATAAAGTTCCTCAAGCTGTTTTAGCACAACCTCAGCAATCAAGCTAAGGGTTACATCGTATCCCTACCACACAGTGACACACTATAGTGTAACAACATGTCTGAGAGGAGGATGAAGAAGTCCCCAGGGAACCGGGGGGAAACACAACCCTCCTACTTTACCCTTAATAAGGCCAGTTAAACAGGTAAACCTGTTAATATGTGAACACACTGTTCATTGTCATTACAGGCTGAGAAAAGAATAATTCTTTACTCATATGTCACTAAGCATAGCTTTATAGGTTAGTTTAACCCCCTTAGTTGTGAGTGCACGGTACAAGAACACACATGATGTTTCTCAACACAACAAACCAGATAATTTTCACATCTGTAATAAACAACCCGATTTGCATGGAGAAGCTAAATACCAGTGACAAGACAATTCACACATAACTCGCGTTGTATCCTAAATGTAGTGCAGCAACACACGTTTTGGAAAACATCGTTATTTACAAAACATTTAGAAGGGAAAGAAAGAAGAAGTGTACAAGGTCTGGTCAGGACCTTGCCTACCGGGAGCGCAGATCAAGTGAATTGCAGTCTCTAACATGGCACCGAAGTAAACACAGCCTCCTGTGTTTGATGACACGGGCAGTTCGCTGCTCCAACCCGCCGCTACGGTGCTCCTTGTTGACGCAGTCCTCGCCGGTCTGGCTCAGGGCAGGTTCGACGAACATCCTCTGTCAAAGATGACGTCGTAGTCAAGAGTGTTTAAAACATGTTATAGTCACAGCACGTTCAACAGTGTAGCATTAAGCTAACGGCCGCCTCAGCCGATAGCAGCAAGCTAACGTTTCCTAGCCTAGCCTAGGTAAGCCACAACTAGCACGCAAGCTAATCAGCTATCACCTGAACCTGTACACAATGATATAACAAGCCACACTTAGACATGCCGCCGTTCTGAAACCCTCCTCACTGTTTAAGAGAGAAGAGAAACGAGATGTTAACACAGTTTTACAACGGTGATTTTACCAACATCGGACGGAGCCAGCACAATTCCCATCTGGGCTGTAGCTGACTTGAACACGGATCTTCCGCTAACGAACATCCATGCCCATATGTGTCACATCACAGCGCTTTGTGCCAGATCTCTACATTTCTATTTTTCAGATTATTCCAGATTGCTAAAGTACAGAATCTAAGCTTTCAAATGATGTGTCATATGTTGAAATCTGAGAATGTTTTGAACACGATGTGCCCAATTATAACTTCTAAAACTGGCTGTGTTCTAGAATACTTAAGGGGTGAAAAGGCTTCTCAAAGGAAGGCTACTTTTCACACTTCAGACCGTTTCAACTGGGCGTCAACAAAACCCCCTCCAGCAACGCCCCTCACCTGAATAACATTAACATAATTAAGTGCTGCTGAATCAGAGTTCTCTCTCCTCAGGACCCCTGTCTCTCCAGGACCCCCTATCTGGACTGTATAGGACTGTGAAGCTATGTACCCCCCCCCCCATGCTGCTTTGACACCAGAATTATTGTTAAATCTATGTCACAACGAGAAAAAGCCTCACTCAGTGGCATGGGCCTAATGTTATGTAGCTCTGCAAGCTGCTTACACACACACTTACCTGATATGCTAAGAGTTAAAAAAGAAGAAGAGAGTATTTGATGAAGAAACTGTACATTGTATGAGGTGGGGTGGGGGGTAGTTACACATACACACATCAAGCTGCACCCCTCCTAGCTACACCTACACACAGACCTCATATCCCTCCTAGCTACACATACACACTGTCCTCATATCACTCCTAGCTACACATACACACAGTTATCATATCACTCCTAGCTACACATACACACAGTTATCATATCACTCCTAGCTACACATACACACAGTTATCATATCACTCATAGCTACACATACACACATACCTCATATCCCTCCTATAGCTACACATACACACAGTCCTCATATCCCTCCTAGCTACACATACACACAGTTATCATATCACTCCTAGCTACACATACACACAGTTATCATATCACTCCTAGCTACACATACACACATACCTCATATCCCTCCTATAGCTACACATACACACATACCTCATATCCCTCCTTGCTACACATACACACAGTCCTCATATCCCTCCTAGCTACACATACACACAGTTATCATATCACTCCTAGCTACACATACACAGTTATCATATCACTCCTAGCTACACATACACACATACCTCATATCCCTCCTAGCTACACATACACACAGTCCTCATATCCCTCCTAGCTACACATACACACAGTTATCATATCACTCCTAGCTACACATACACACAGTTATCATATCACTCCTAGCTACACATACACACATACCTCATATCCCTCCTATAGCTACACATACACACAGTCCTCATATCCCTCCTAGCTACACATACACACAGTTGTCATATCACTCCTAGCTACACATACACACAGTTATCATATCACTCCTAGCTACACATACACACATACCTCATATCCCTCCTATAGCTACACATACACACAGTCCCTTCTTCACATGCAAATACAGTAATTACGCCCCCGTTTCATTGAAATAAAGTCCGTGAACAACCTAAATTTAAACACAGGATTGACACTATTTTAGATATTCTAACTGTTCGTTTTTATAGTAAACAAGTACTTATACATTCAATTTATAATAATATGAAGAAAAGAAAAATACACATAAAAAAAAAAAAAAAACTCTAGAACGTCTAGCCGAGAAGGGGGCGGGCCGAGTTGTGGTCACTAGCGCTGCCAGGTGACACATATTTCCTCGTGAAGGAATACTCTCATTTGTATATGAAAGACGGGGCCTACACGGTGACAGAGAAACATCCACTCGTCCAGAAAACACAGGGATCACCAGTGTTACTGGTCGTGGCCCACTAGTTAACTATAATGGGCTTCAGACCAAGGTCCTCCGCCGTTGCCTAAGAGGCTGAACAAAAGGACCCTAATCTGGGGCCGGTTTTCGTAAACATTGTCAGCCAGCCCCCATAGCACTAACAGACAAGCGGAGCTCGCAAGCAACATTACTCACCAACCTGGAACCCACCGCTTCTCACAACAGTCGGTGCGTCACTACAGTCCAGCTGCACCGTCGGAGGGTTTCACCCCGTCCAGCCGCAGCAAGGAGGACTGTTGTTGGGAGGCATGCAGCGGCGTGAACTCCCAATACGAAAACCGATGGAGGTTTTTAGAATGATCACCATCTTCCAGACACTCCAGTACGAAGACAATATCGCCGTATTTTCTCGAAAATAGTGAGAGAGAAAATAAAGATATGATGTCAACGTATCTCCTTGTTCTTCCTTTCCTCAGAATAAATATTTTTCTCCACGTCAAGTGGGCATGTGAGCAGCACTTAGCTTGTGATGCAATTTGAGAAGGAGATGAGTGTGTGGTCCCATCCCTGCTTATGTAGGTAAGCGGATGGGGGTGTGGCCAGATGAATGCTGGCATGTAAAGGTACATTTTGAAATTTATTCAGTGTATATACGCTGAAGCGAGATATATGCAATAGACGCTGAGCGGGAGCTAGTATGACACAGAACACACATACCTAACATTACGGTGATGGAGCGTCTCACAAATCTATGTGCACGTGCACCCGTTAACGAGCGACAGTGAAAAGTGTCTGGGCGGAAACAAGCGCTTGACAGTTTGGTTCCACATTAAGAGTCAATCCACAATCTAGAGGCAAATTGTTGGGCATTCATTCAAATTAGTCAACCCAGTACAATGGTTCAAATAAACACTTGTTGAACCGAACAGTGCGTCAAATTAACTTGTTGTATTTTATTTTTTTATTATTTTTTAAACACACATATAAACAAACATGACAACACACGATAAGATACACAAGCATTAAATTAACTTGTTATGTCCATTTACCGCTAGTAAAACAGTCAACCTACAGCACATCGCGGCAAATTTACGTGACTCTATTTAGAGTAAAACACACGTTGTCTCTGCCACCGTTTCAGCAAAGTCCGCCAACATGTAACATATAATTGTTCCATCTCCTGTACTATGTCTACTTGTCTTGTATGTTCTTAATACGTCAGTTTTTGTATGGATATAGTTATATCACTACTTTTAACAACAGCCTACAGGCATGGTCTACAGGTATGGTCAACAGGCCTATACAGGTATAGCCGCATGCAGGTGAAAATTAGCTTCTGGCTAACACTAGCTCATATACATTTTACATGAAAACCGACATGTTGATTAATGTGCACTGTCCCTGATAGCAATACTGTTGATAATTGAATACTCGTGTTGCACCGACGTACCTGTTCTTAACACTTTGGCTGCCTAAGGTTAAATTCATGATATACCATAGATTGCCAGCGCTATTTGTCTATGGAGAAAGTCCCCTTCTTTGCAGGGCTATAACTTTTTAAATTCTATTGCTACATTGCCATTATTAGGGCCCATTCAAAGTCCTATATGTATTGTTCATTGTGTAGCAACGTTAAACTTTTTCATTCACATATTCATAGTAAAGTATGGTCTAATGTATAAGTATGTTTTCATCTCTTTCTGCAGCTTTCTCCAGAACGTGATATATAGCCCCAAATGCATTATATTGATGATGAAATACAGTTTGATGGCAATCAGCGCGATATAAAAAATTCCAACTAGACGTACTTCTAGAAGTTACTACACGTCATCTGATGTTGACCGGATGGGCGAGGGGGCGTTTATAATTCCGTGGGCAGCGTTATACCAATCATCTAATGTGGGTCAAATGTTGATAATAGCAGTTAGTATCGAAGACGGTAACGTTACACGCTGAAACTCACCCCAGTCTCCGCGCGCCGTTGGGCGATCATCGTCGAGTAGAAATCTTATCATTATGGGATATATTTTTACCCGGTCCATCTCCAGCTTGTATAATGGTATATACGTCCAAATCATGTTGTTTATCGAGTTATTGCCAATCGATCACCGTGTAGCGTGACGAGCCAGAGTCCCATGACCTATAGCGAGCGCCCGGAAGTACTACGGTCGTCTAGGACAACCTCTATTCAACATCCTGTTTGGCGATTGCGCCGATCGGCCACCAGATGGCGCTCCTGAACCGCCAGAGAGCTCAGTGGGTCCTGCTGGTGGATCTCAGGCCAGCGGAGGGGACATATGAATCCGATCGCAGATTTTTGAAATATTGATATAAGGACGACGTAACGCGTCCTCCGGCAACTTTAGCATGGCCAGCAAAGACGTCTAAAGACGGGTCCCGGCAGTCAAAGTGTTAAGTTATTGTCCATAAAACTGTACAACATTTATTTAATAGTGTGCGTGCAAACGTAGCAGCTAACATGCTAACATCGTCAGGGGCGGACCTTCCTACAGGCGATATAGGCGGTCGCCCAATTATTTTTTTATTTTTATTTTTTTTGTGCAGTTTTGGCGCCCCCCTCTATATCTGCAACCATTATTTTTATAAAAATACAAAATATATAATATATAATATAAAAAAAAAAATTACAAAAAAAATTAAAAAGTGGTGAATCTCGCCTAGGGCGCCAAATGGGCTAGGTCCGCCCCTGAACATCGTGATAGATGGCTCTGTGGCTATAGCTGTAATGTACGTGACTCTATTTAGAGTAAAACACACGTTGTCTCTGCCACAGTTTCAGCAAAGTCTGCCAACATGTAACATATAATTGTTCCGTCTCCTGTACTATGTCTACTTGTCTTGTATGTTCTTAATACGTCAGTTTTGATAGTTATATCACTACTTTTAACAACAGCCTACATGCCTACAGGTATGGTCAACAGGCCTATACAGGTATAGCCGCATGCAGGTGGAAATTAGCTTATGGCTAACACTAGCTCATATACATTTTACATGAAAACCGACATGTTGATTAATGTGCACTGTCCCTGATAGCAATACTGTTGATAATTGAATACTCATGTTGCACCGACGTACCTGTTCTTAAGTTATTGTCCATAAAACTGTAAAACGTTTATTTAATAGCGTGCCTGCTACCGTAGCAGCTAACATGCTAACATCATCCTGCATGATAGATGGCTCTGTGGCTATAGCTGTAATGTTGCAAATTAGTTACACACATTGCTGTTTAATAAATTAACAAATAATAATAATAATCTTACCTGGTATTTGGCATCCAACTTGATCCAAGAGAAGGAAAATATCGCTGTATTGCGCTCTTGCTGCTACCTGAGCTTGAAGCGAGGACTTGCCGAGAGAGAAAGATGGCGTCGTCACCTTTGGGAATTATATGGATAGTAGGCGTGACCAATGCTGTATTACTCCAATAGAAACTCTTCTGGAACTTTACTCTCACTCTATTGGCCACGGGCAATGATTATGCCCCAAATGGAGTAAATATGACTACTTGAGAGCAAAATAATAACTCTGTAATAATTACTCTGGGAAAATGACTCCCCAGTTTTTCCTGTGTACGAATGCACGGGTATTGATGTACCGCAGATACCTTCCACGAGTAAAGTTCCAATCTGGATTCCATGCTTTGCATAGCAGACACAGTCTTAGTTAAAGGAAGGGAGCACCTAAAATAAAAATCATTTAGTCGAGCCTTAGGCGAACATATTGGTGTCAGTCCTTTAGATTGGAAATAGCAATGCTGCACGATTATTTCTGGCTCCTTAAGTCTGGGTTTCAGAATTCATTACATGAAAATTATGATTTTTTGATCCTTGGGTTCGAGTGCAGCTCTCTGTTGATGCAGCCTCTGTCTGCAAGAGCGGTGGTTGCTTCGTTATGTATATGTAGAAAACCTACATTTAGTCATTTAGCTGACACTTTTATCCAAAGCGACTTACGACAAGTCATCAGGAAGGGCACAACTCTATCAGCTGAGTAACAATGTTCATCAAAGTGTTGAGTGCCGGGGCGCCCAAGTGGCGAACCACGTAACACGCTGCGTCGCGGCACGGCCGACCCGGGTTCGATTCTTTGCAGAATGTCTTCCCCTGCTCTGTCTCCCATTTCCTCCTCTCTCTCTCTCTACCGGACTGCCCGGTAGAAAAAACGCAATAAAAATCTACAAAAACATATAATATATTTTTTTAAAGGTGTTGAGTGCTACAGTGTAGGTTAGTATATTAGGACATGTGCATGACAGTAAGGTTAGTTAGGGCTAGATTTTAATAAAAAAAATTATCATTTCAGATAATGGTTGAAGAAGTGTGTATTTAGTCGACAGCGAAAGATTGGACGGGTTTCGGCTGTCCTAACTGTGGTGGGCCATGTACATGTCAAAATACTTCCCAAAGGTCAGTGAATACCACGACCACAACACCAGAGGAAGCTCAACAAATCATGTTAAACCCAGATTCGGCTCAAACAAGGGACTAAACACGTTTCGCAATTATGCCACATCAATGTGGAACGCCCTCCCCAAAGCTGTAAAGGAATGTGAATCCCTACCCACATTCAAAACCGCTCTTAAAGAGCACCTACGGGAGGCTGCAATTCGAAACTGGCCACGTAAATGTCCAAACCCCCCACCCCCTCCTAATAGACAGTCTCCTCCCCACCGCATGTATATATTATCTCCCCGCCGTATATGTATTTTTTTCTCCCACCCACCCCCTCCAAATGTACAGTCTCCTCACCACCGGATGTATATTTCTCTCCCACCCACCCACACCCTCCTAATGTACAGTCCTCTCCTCATCATATGTATATACTCTGTCAGGATCTATGGGTAACAGTACTGTATATTTGAATACTGTATATGTCACAAATGTATCAGTACTAAATACCTATATGTCCCTATGCCATAAATGTCATGTATGTTGAGTATGTCATAAATGTCAATATGAATTGAAAATGGGGGATCCTGATGTAAACAAGACAAACGTCTTTCTCTGGTCTGCAACCCCTTAACAATTGTGTGTATTGAGCCGTACTGTATTGTACCCATTCTGCAATCTGTTAAATAAAGTTTTCATTCATTCATTCATTCATTCATTCATTCATTCATTCATTCATTCATTCATTCATTCATTCAGTTCGTTCCACCATTGTGGGGCAAGGACTGAGGAAAGGCGGCTTCTCCTTGATGACCCTCCCGGAGCTCGGATAGGAGTGGGTCTGAGACGGCCAGAAGATGCAGGGCGTGGGGGTCTTGAGGGTGTGTAGTTAGAGACCATTGACCGGAGGTAGGCGGGAGCGGTTCCCTTTGCCGCACGGTATGCCAGGTCGAGGGCCTTGAAGCGGATTTGTGCGGTCTTGGTGGCAGTGGTCGGAAGGCCAGCAAGCAGTTTGTTGCAGTAGTCGAGGCGGGAGATGACTGTTGATTGGACGAGGAGTTGGGTGGCTTCTTTTGTCAGGAAGGGGCGGATCCTTCTGACGTTGCTCAGGAGGAATCTGCAGGTTCTGGTTGTCGCTGCGATGTGAGCAGAGAAGTTCAACTGGTCGCCGAGGACAACACCAAGGTTCTTGGCGGTCGAGGACATGGTCACAGCTGCATTCTCGACTGTGATGGAAAGGTCGGTCATGGGGAAAGATTTGGCCGGCAGGTGGAGCAATTCTGTTTTGCTTAGCTTCAGTTTGAGGTGGTTGGTCATCATCCCGGCGGAGATGTCGGACAGACAGGCCGAGATCTGCTCAGAGACGTGGATATCTGAGGGAGGGAAGGAGAGCAATAGCAGTATCATCGGCATAGCAATGATACGAGAAGGCATGAGACGTCATAATGTTACCCAGAGATTTAGTGTAGAGGGAGAAGAGAAGGGGTCCTAGGACCGAGCCCTGGGGGACACCCATCCACAGGGGGCGGGTGGCCAACAGGGTCCCTCTCCATGACACTTGGTAGGAGCGGTCATTGAGGTATGATGTCAAGCCATGTCAGCCTTTAGTGAAGTGTACATCAACAGTGGGTGCATTGAGTGCTGGATTAAGTGTAGAACATGACTTGGATGTAGAATCCACACGCTGTAGTGTAATTTATACTTCTTCATTAATCAAATATTAGGAAACATTCATATTAATATTATGTTTCAATCCATAGTGGGTCTTCGTATTGACCTGATAAAAATCCACTATTGATTAAACTGTTACATTTATCAGGAAAGAAGTCTAAATTATACCACAGTGTGTAGAACGTTTAGGAATGTCGTACCTGGCAACTCTGTTTCAACTCATGTCATTTTTGTTTAATTTAATGACATGGTGCACAATCCATTAATGAATGGATTCTAGCCATGGTTTAGCTGTTATATTAATGAATGGATTCTAGGCATGGTTTAGCTGTTAAATGAATGAATGGATTCTAGGCATGGTTTAGCTGTTAAATTAATGAATGGATTCTAGACATGGTTTAGCTGTAAAATTAATGAATGGATTCTAGACATGGTTTAGCTATCAAATTAATTAATGGATTCTAGACATGGTTTAGCTGTTAAATTAATGAATGGATTCTAGACATGGTTTAGCTGTCACCACTTTATGGTGTTCTTGTTTTGTTCTTGACTTATTGTGATGTTTCTTCTTGACTTGTTTAAAGAAGACGTGTCCTGCCCATGGGGACATTAACGTGTGTTGTCGGGCCTTACAAATAAATTTGATTTGATTCTAGGAGAGAGACCACTGTGGAATACTGTGAGGTTGAGATCACCCATTAGCACCAGGGGGAAGGAGCTTAAACACATGTCCAGCTCATCTGGAAAGTGTTCGAGGGGACCTGGAGGGCAATAGAGAATAATGGTGAGATTGAATGGACTAGAGGCAGATACAGCATGATATTCAAGAGACGAGAGGGTGAGATTGATATTATACTTTTAGCCCAGGGGAGAACGGTCAGAAGGTCAGTGCCTCCACCACGTTTAGAGGGTCTGGGTGTGTGAGAGCATGTGTATGCTGTATTTAAGGCTGCAGGTGTGGTGAAGTTCTCTGGTGTCATCCTGGTCTCTATGAGAGCCAGGAGTTGGAGGTCTTTACTGTGTGCAGACAGTTCCATAAGCCCTAGCTACTACCTACTACTGTATGCTACTATGTCTATGTCATACTATATCAGTGTTGTAGTACTTGAGTCCAGGACTTGGAATCACGTCCGAGTCCTGGACTGATTTTCAGGACTTGTGACTCGACTTGGACTTGAGCACTGCTGACTCAGACTTGGACTCGAGCATTGACTGCATTCGGACTCGGAAGGTGCAGACGAGGACTTGTTAATTGATAAATACAGTTATTTATTTAAATGTTGTAATAGGCCCTAATCATTTGGCATAAGATATTGATGGCTAGTGCATTTGTTTGGCTATTGTGTCACAAAGTAAATAAACTCCCTTTGAAATGGTGACCGCTGTGTCATTTATGTTTAATGTAGACCTTGTTTTATTTGTATGTCAGCTCTTTGACTGCCAGAGTGGAGTGGACTCAACCTTGATGACTTGGACTCGGACTAGGGTGATGGGGACTTGACTCTGACTCGACTCAGGCTCTTCTTTGGTGACTCGGACTCGAACACTGGGGACTCGAGACTTGACTTGGACTCGAGATTTTGTGACTCGACTACAAAACTGACTACTTACTATCTACTATGCTACTGTATCTATACTACTACCTACTATGCTACTATGTCTATACTACTATCATGCTACTATATATATATATACTACTACATACTATACTACTATGTCTAAACTACTACCTATTGATTGATTGAAAACTTTATTAACAGATTGCAGAATGGGTACAATACAAACAACTGCTAAGAGGATACAGACCAGAAAAAGACTTTCGTCTTGTTTACATAAGGGTCCTCCATTTTCAATTCATCAAGACATTTATGACATACAAGACATACAAATATACAGTACTGTGTAAGAAAAAGAGATCATAAAAAATATATATATCCGAAGGGGAATAAACTGTACATTGGAGGGGGTTGGGTGGGTGGTGGGGGACAGGGGGGGATTTTGACATTTACCGGGGCCCATTTCTAATTGCAGCCACCCGTAGGTGCTCTTTGAGAGCGGCTTTGAAGGAGGGTAGGGATTCACATTCCTTTACGGCTGTGGGTAGGGTGTTCCACATTATTGTGGCATAATTACGAACCGTGTTTAGTCCCTTGTTTGAGCGGAATCTGGGTTGAACATGATTTGTGGAACTCCCTCTGGTGTTGTGGTTGTGGACTTCACTGACCTTTAAGAAGTATTTCGACATGTACATGGGTATCTTAGTGGTGTAGTGTATCTTGAAGACCAGGCCCATTGCCAGTTGCTGTACTCTGTCGTCTACTCTAAGCCATACTACTACTATACTATGTACTCAGAGTGAAGCACTCAAGTTTGGCACTGCTACATGAACAATACTACATATCGTTAGGACCCTTAGGTTGCTTTGGATAAAAGGTGTACCCCTACTGTTGACTTGTTGTTTTCAATTCGTAACTTGCTTTGGATAAAAGTGTCAGCCTAAGGACATGTACAGGTAAATGTATATTTTTTACCATGGACGGAGGTTGGCAGGGTTGCTTCGGGACTGGTGTGGACTGCCTGAAGGAGGAGATTGAAGTAGGGATAAGTAGAACGTAGAAAGCAAAGTAGAAAATAAGTGTTAAGCAACTGGTGAGGGGGATAAGGGTAGATGTAAGTAGTTAGAGGAAAGGTAAGGTTTTCACAAGATGAAGAGGGAAGGAAGAAAAATTACAGCAGAAAAAGTAAGTAACTGAATAAGTAAGGATCTACTTAGCTGTCTGTAGGGTACACAGTAAATTTCACAGAGTCAATTTTACTCAGACTGAGTACATTTTACTCTGCGAAATTTACTGCGTATTGTCTCACTCTCAGGTCATGTTGCCCTTCCTCTAACAATGCCTGCAGGAAAACTCCCTTGTTTACCTGTCTTTGCTGGACTGAGGCTGAGGAGAATCTGACAGCTGCTACACTGCCGCTAATGCAGGATACACTTACATCCCCAGCTCCAATTAGACACCTGTGGTTAGCTGCTGGGATTTGGGGGAGGGGCTGAAGGATGGAAATCGAGACTGCGATCAAACTCCCCATTGCTGCTGCTCAGTTGATTATAGACAAAATAATAATAATGAATGGATTATAGGCATGGTTTAGCTGTTATATTAATGAATGGATTATAGGCATGGATTATGGATTTATAAATTATGTTCATAAACCCTTCCAGTGTTACCTTCCTTTAGAGATGTGTGATAAACAGTTGTATCACAATCCAGCCATGCCATTATGGATAAAAGGAAATCACAGAAACAGGAACAGAAACAGAAAGCATACACCTGCACCTTTGACCGCTGACCTACACCAAGCCCTGGCAGCACATCACCCCCACCCTCATCCACCTCCACTGGCTCCCAGTCAAGTTCTGCATCTCTTTCAAACTCCTGCTCCTCACCTACAAGTCCCTCCATGCCATCGCCCCCCGATACCGGTCTGATCTCCTTCACCAGCACACTCCCTCCCGGAACCTACAATCCTCTGATCTGGGTCTCCTCTCCATCCCTCGCACCAGGTTGCAGACTTTCGGTGACAGAGCCTTCAGCGTGGCATCCCCTACCCTCTGGAACTCTCTCCCCCCTGAAATCCGCAACGCCCCAACCCTGGACACCTTCAAAACTGCTCTCAAAACACACCTCTTCACCAAGGCTTTTCCCCATTAGTTAGTTTAGATTAGATTAGGTTCATTATCCCTTACCTGCCCTCACCCCCCCCTCTTTTTTCCCTTTTCCCCTATTGCCCCCTTTCCCTAGCCCTCTTGATTGTAAAGCGACCTTGGGTTTCCTGAAAGGCGCTATAGAAATTAGATTTATTATTATTATTATTATTATTATTATTATTATTATTATTATTATTATTATTATGATTATTATTATTATTATTACCCCTTCCCCGTGGGTCTTTAAACATAACTTTAAATATCCTCTTTTGATGTTTGTAAATTAAGTAAGTATGTAAGTAAATAAAGGTCTGGCTACAAACCCTCTGACACATCATTTTCTAAATAGCCTACTGTGGTCATATCTTATTCCACAGTGCCTTAGCCTTGATATAAAGGCAAGACTGACTAAACCAACATGTCAAAAAAACTTGTATGGTATTACATATATTACTCTAAATGGAAGTCCATAGTGACAGAGGCAGGCCAAATAAAATCTGAGGCACTCTGATTATAAAAGAAAATAAAAAAGCTTTATTATGACATGGATAATCACAAAAGGTATCTGGGTCATCTTATTTGTACTGAAAAAGGGAGTGAATGGATGCAGGACATGGATACCCACCTTTTATATAATATAATTTGGTGATTTCAAAGGGTTTAATACCTTATACATGAATGGCCTTGATACTTTTTCCAACATTATTAAAGGCCCTAATTATTGTGAGTTCCAAAAAAACATATTGTATGTGTGCGTGTGTGTGTACCTCGCTTATGTGACAAATCTGGAACATTTCAAGATTCAATTTCAAGAAATCAGGACACGCTACAAAATGAGGACATTTTCGATGTCCTCATTTTGTTTGACAAGCTATTGTAGTGTGATGGTTAAGGTAGTGTTAGGGTTAAGGTTAGAGTTAGTTACATAATGCATGTAAGTCTATAGGCTATAATGTCCCCATATTTCACATAAACAAAAAGGTGTATGTGTGCGTGTATGTGTGTCTTTGTGTGTAATGTCATAGTGACACACATTTTTTATGACCTCTGCCTTCCTGATGTGACTGTCCGCGGTCCCGAGGACACGTTGACGCCATGCTACTTCTGCTTAGATGTGCCACATTGCCCCTGTCAGCATATCATGTGTGTTGACCTCTCCCCATGGCCTCATTGCCTCTCTCTAGTGCTTGTGTGATGAGTGTGGGCAAGGTTTTCTACACCCCATTAAAATGACATGTAGTCATGACAAAGTGGACCAGAGTCCACTGCATTTCAAAAGAAATATCCTACTCTTTGTTCCTGTTCATGCAATCAGTTCATGAAGATGGAATGCTTCCTCATACCGACATATCAGGACATGATGTTGGAACAAGTGCTACTAATATTAATGCACTGGCTTCCTCAATAAACAAAATAGTTCAAAGACACTACAGTATGTTGGTTGGATAGAATAATCAAGTACGGGAAATACACAAGAACTGCAGTATTCTGTTGTGGATGAGTAAAACGTATGTTTGCATGTTGCGGTTTGGATTAAAATCTTTTGGTTCCGAAAAACGTACTCGGGACAACATTTCAAACGCTTTTCTGTAAGGAAGCTAATTGCTAAGCACCGATTACACACCTGGCAAGTGTTCCCTACCACTCCATGGCAAAATATCCAAACTATCCCTTTAAGTAAAGCATTTGTGCCAACCTCAAATGTTGGATTCAGCTCTGCTAGACTCTAAAGGTTTGAGTCAGAGTCAGGGTTGACACCAGAAATCAGAAATAAGAGTTGTGCACCACTATCTGGATGCTCAACACAATATCTCAACCTTAATTCCTACTCTAACCCCAAACCCAACTCCCACCCCTAACATGACCCCTAAGTGTAGACCAGCTAAAATGTCCTCACTTTCCCAAAATATCCTCACTTCTTTCATCATGTTTTAGATATCTGTCATCACAAGTGTAACACTACATACACACACAACTACACACACTCACAGAGTAAACAAATTACAAACTCTTCCAAGAACGATATGTCCTGATATATTTGTTTCTCCACATATTTTTCCTGCAGAGGCGACAGCCAAATCATTGAGCTTATCAACTTTCACTATCTGTTGTGTTATAAAAACCTTCATTTTCAAAAAGTCTAGAAAAAGACACATTTTCATCCATTTCGAAGTTATGAAATGTGTCTTGAGGAATGGGCCCATGCAGTCATAAACTTGCTTAAGCCATAAGGCCGGTGTAAAGATTCAATCTTCCAACATGACTCATTATTCATCAAAGTTATCAAGCAGGATATTGGGTGTCCAGTGTGAAATGGCTGGGGTGGTGAAACAGCTGAATCTGTCATGGTTGACAAAGGGTGGGTTGTTGGATTGCAAATGCCCAGCTCATAGGCCCTACAGTATACCATGTGCCTGTTGATAAATGTACCACTGAAACCGGAGCTTGACATTTTAAACTCTTTAGCCACCTCCCAGAATGCTATACAGTATATTTTGGCAGTGGCTGCTAACATCTGTCGGTTGTGCTTATCACTCTCACATTATCTTGGCCAGAAAATGTCTGACTCCATAAGCTATTGTGACTTGTTGACTAAAAGGTTACTCTCCACCCCTATCAGAACCAGAAAGTTACCACTCTGTTTCTCACCAACACATGGTTGTTACTGAGGACAATAAAGGAGACACATGATTTGTTTTGGAACATGTGAAAACCCACGATTTTGTTCAGCATAGCATACTAAAGAATATATTATGTTTGATTACATTGTTATGGCAAGAATTCTTAGGGCTGTTGGCACCAGCAGTTATGTAGAAGTGTGTGTGTGTGTGTTTTTTTTCTCCATGCAGTGTGGCTGGAAGACCATGTGGTCTATATCCCTATGTAGTTTAATTAGCGTTATATAATCCATTCATCAAATTCATTTAGTGGGCTTCATTATTTAGCTAATATCTCATCTATTCAAATTAAAGTGAAACAGTTTCATTTTGGGGGGTCTCCTTTGGAAAGAAGGATCTGCACACTTGTCCATGCAAGTTTATTTAACCCTTGTGTGCTGTTAATGTTTTTGTTACTCACCCAATGTGTAAAAATGCTTGTAGTAACTATAGGGCGCGTTTCCTGAATGAAATAGACACTTTGGTGGAGTTCTGCTAAAAGATCAAGTTGGTATCGTGGTTAAAATCAAAAAATGTAATCTCGAGTCTAGGTGTTACAGTTGACAATTAAAGATGCAACAAGGGGCATACCCATGTACATGTCAAAATACTTCCCAAAGGTCAGTGAATACCACGACCACAAGTCCACAAATCATGTTAAACCCAGATTCGGCTCAAACAAGGGACTAAACACGTTTCGCAATTATGCCACATCAATGTGGAACGCCTTACCCACAGCAGTAAAGGAATGTGAATCACTACCCAGTACCCACTTTCAAAACCACTCTCAAAGAGCACCTACGAGAGACTGCAATTCGAAACTGGCCCCTGTAAATGTCCTAACGCAACCCCCTCCAATGTACAATAAATGTCCTATTAAACCCAATAATACACGAGACCCTCTTGGGACCAAGTAAGGTTTCGTCGATAATCCAATGTACAGTTACCCCCCCCCCCCCCGCCTACCCAACCCCCCCTCCACCCCACCTACCAACCTCCTACCTACCAACCTCCTCCAATGTACAGTATCTTCGTCAAATGTATACTATTCTTTTTACTCTTTTTGTATAACAAACAGTACTGTATTTGTAAATCTGGTATGTCATAAATGTATAGATGTAGCAGTATGCCTACTGTCTATCTGTATGTCATGTATGATGAATTGAAAATGGGGGACACTGATGTAAACAAGACGAAAGTCTTTCTCTGGTCTGCATCCCCTTAACAATTGTGTGTATTGAGCTGTACTGTATTGTACCCATTCTGCAATCTGTTAATAAAATGTTCATCAATCAGAGAGAGAGAGAGAGAGAGAGAGAGAGAGAGAGAGAGAGAGAGAGAGAGAGAGAGAGATAGAGAGAGAGAGAGAGAGAGAGAGAGAGAGAGAGAGAGAGAGAGAGAGAGAGAGAGAGAGAGAGAGAGAGAGAGAGAGAGAGCATAACAAAAAAGAAGAAGGATAGATCATTAATAGTGATGTCAAATGTCAAATGTCAAAATACTTCCCAAAGGTCAGTGAATACCACGATCACAACACCAGAGGGAGCTCCACAAATCATGTAAAACCCAGATTCGGCTCAAACAAGGGACTAAACACGTTTCGCAATTATGCCACAACAATGTGGAACGCCCTACCCAAACCTGTAAAGGAATGTGAATCACTACCCACCTTCAAAAACACTCTCAAAGAACACCTACGGGAGACTGCAATTCAAAACTGGCCCCTACAAATGTCCTAACCCAGTTGTACAATAAAGACCAAGCATGGCTTTGTCAGTATTCCAATGTACAGCCCCACCCAACCCCACCCCACCTACCCAACCTCCTCCAATGTACAGTTTCTATGTCAAATGTATGTCAGTATACCAATGTACAGTGTGTGTCCCCCTACCCAACCCCCTCCCCCCCACCTCCAATGTACAGCCCCACCCCACCTACCCAACCTCCCCCAATGCACAGTTTCTATGTCAAATGTATATACACTCTTTTTCTGATTTTTTTTTAGTATCACAAACAGTACTGTATTTGAAAATCTGGTATGTCTTAAATGTATAGATGTAGCAGTACTGTCTATCTGTATGTCGTGTGTGTCATATGATGAATTGAAAATGGGGGACCCTGATGGAAACAAGACGAAAGTCTTTCTCAGGTCTGCATCCTCTTAACAATTGTATGTATTGAGCTGTACTGTACTGTACCCATTCTGCAATCTGTTAATACACTTTTCAATCAATCAATCAATCAATCAATCAATCAATCAATCAATCAATCAATCAATCAATATAGCCTGCTGTGGTTATAGTATGGAATTGGTAGTTTGTTCAAAAACAACAACTAATAAACAAATAAATAAATAAATAAATAAATAAATAAATAAATAAATAAATAAATAAATAAATAAATAAATAAATAAATAAATAAATAAATAAATAAATAAATAAATAAATAAATAAATAAATAAATAAATAAATAAATAAATAAATAAATAAATAAATAAATAAATAAATAAAAGCAATCCAGTAAATACAATTGAAGAAGAAATAACGCTTGAATTAGGCTGACAATCTAAGATTGTATTTCCCTTTTCCCCTGAACTTACAGTGTGACTCATCAACACTCGCTTCCCTTCACCGCGGGTGCCCTCGGCATCAAGACTAGACTTGATGATATTGCCTTGTGTTATCAGCCGGAAGTAGGCGACCACATGCCCGCTTACAAATAAGTTGATGAAGTTTTCCTCAAAACTTTACATTCACTTTTAAAAGGTCCAGCCCCGGTCCGCAAGCATCATGCCTCTCCGCAACAGCGTGTGGTTTTCGCGCATCGGTTTCCTCGTGTGTGTCGCCTGTTTTGGACCTTGCACGGCTAGAGGTAAGATTGGAAAAGCCTGCTAGTTTGTTTTGGCATAACTGTAGCTACTGTACGTAGCAGAGCTCGACTGCAATAGCAATACGGACAACACGTATTCTGTTTGAAACCACGAGCTTCGTTCACAGATCACCACGGACGTCTATGAACCCGTGCGTAATTTTGTTTGTCAATACAGTGCCACTGCCTAGTGCCTCTACCCATACAGAAACATCACCCATGCACATGATCATCACCTTTTCACCAATAACTGGACAAGACCTGCCATTAGCTGTTTGAAGCTCTCGCGGATGTCGGTAGTTTTTACTGTACGTTGCTGTGTTAATGAAACATGTGCATCGTTTCTTGTTTCACATGCGCTGTACAATCACATAGTTTGAAGTTAGGTTCTTGCATGACAAATAAAAAGTTTAGATATTAACCTTCGTTTACATAATCACAAAACAATTTCAGCAACAGTTCATACTGTGATGGTGTATGGTTCGCTTTCATAATTGTACGCATCATTACGGGTTGTTGTTCCTAGTATTATAACGACCAAACCTTTATTCCCCATTGGTCATTGAGGTACAGTAGTAGTACCGTTTGGAATAACAGTTTCATTAAATGTAATAATAGATTAACTTTACATGTGGAACTAATCCAAACCAATCACCATCTGCAATTCGACTTTAGGCTATTTTGAGTTCGTTGTCACATGAAGCCCCATTGTTGTGAGATGAGACTGGGGCCAAAGTCCAGACAGCTCACAGTCCACATCCTGGCCACTCATAGCCCCACACCTTAGGACTGACTGGGAGTTCCTTCGTTGAAACAATCTCAGGGGTTGTAAAAGGGCATGACAGAAACGGAACAAGCTGCCAAACGTCTTGAGTTGGCAAGTAAAGTCCAATGTGAAAGATCAGTATTACCTCGATACACTCTCTATCGCTTCATCGCTCATTCATTAAACTACCGAAAGCAATTACTGAACTAGCATGACCTCATTGATGAAAGCAGTACTGTGCAAAGTCCAATACGGCCCATTCCAAACCTATTAGGTCAGCTGCTATTTGAGGAAAGGGAATTCTGCTGCAGGGTTTTGTAAGGGAAACTCAGACTCAACTATATAAGCTATAGCTCTTAACTGGGTTTCCCAACATGGGCTGCTTGTGTTATTGTAACATTCACTGTCTCTGAGTGGAATTTGTAATACTTTATTTAATTTGCCATATTTGGAGTTCAACATGTTTTAATATATTCTAATTTGACTGCATAGTGAATCGGAGTAATGCTACTAGGAAACAGCAGACTTCGTGATTAGAGGGTGGGGTTTGAGATAGGCTAATTTGCATTTTAATTGGTCACATGCATCAGACAATAATAATTGATTTGCGTATGCAAACAACACGGGGTTGCCGTTATGACCTCAAATGATGGAGAAGTGATGTGATTTTTAAACATTCTACTACAATTTCATAGTTTGCCAATCATATGTTTTTCATACATCATATATTTAGATGTACTAGGCCAGAATGTAGCCTAGTGAGAAGAAGCAGTCACCATCAGGGATTTAAAATGGTTTTTGTATGATTGTAATAAGTTAGGTAAGGTTGTAATATTGTGTATACTGAATATGTGGTATGGGGTGGACGGTATGGTCTAAAATTTATATCGCGGTATAATTTGAAGCATAGACGGTAACGGTATATATCACGGTATCAGTGTTTCCGTTAGAATTATTATTTTTTGCCTGATAGGCAGGCTATATAAAGAATGACATCCTCAAGGCATGTAGATTTATAATATTTTAACTTAAAACTAGGCTAGTTTTGCGTATACAGTCATTATATTCCAAATAAAATAAGTCCCGAGTCGAGACTCCGTGCTGCTCCCAACGAATCCCAATAGTATGCAACAACACACTGCAGCACCCACTCTCCACACTTTAGATCACCGAAACACACTTTACACTTTATATTTATTGGTAAAGGATTTGCACTACAACTCGTACACCTTACTGTAAATTGTACCTAAATTGTACCTCATCCCATTTCTGCTCTGCACTATATAGTATTGTATATTAGTACATTGCATAGTATATTGTATATTGTATGGTAACTCAGTTACTTCTATTCTGCATCGAACATTGTACATATGTCTATACTGAACACTGTGACCTCTATTTTTACTTCTATTCTACATGCTATACTATTTTATTTCATACTTATCTTGTCTAGCACAGTCTCTGGAGCGTAACAGTAAGAAGCATTTTGTATAAAAGTATTCTGTACTTCTGTATGACAACTATTAAAGAAACTTGAAACTTGAACTTGAACTTGAGCCACAGAGCAGGGGCGCTTTCAGGTCCGGTCACAGGCCCGCTCAACAGCGCCCCCCACCCAACGGCTGAATTGCCAATGGCTGAATTGGAGTATTGCACTGTGCAGGCACAGCGGCCCCGCTCTGCGGCTCTGCAGCTGCATGCTTCTCGCAAAATCCGCTGCCCAGCCGTTGTT
Organism: Notolepis coatsorum; assembly: GCF_963971535.1. Lineage (NCBI taxonomy): Eukaryota > Metazoa > Chordata > Actinopteri > Aulopiformes > Paralepididae > Notolepis > Notolepis coatsorum. The sequence goes on along the minus strand of NC_140167.1, from coordinate 134,204,297 downwards.
ATCAGAACACTACACATATCATAATGTTCACAGCAAACTGTAGTTGATCACCAGGTATGTTTTATTAACGTAGAATAATTCATATAAGAAAAACGATAGGGAAATCTCTTACCTTTCTCCACTGGTTAAAAATGCCAGGAACTGAAATTGAAACTTGCTGTGCGCCACGGTGATATGTGTTTATTATGAAATGACAATTGCGTGTTGACACGCCCACTGCACGAAGCCTCCTAAATAACTTTTTCCAGTTTGCACACATCTATTATCTATGACTAATTCTATCTATTTTTAGGGGCAAATGCGAGTGAAATAGTCGCGCTGTGGTTACATGACGTCATTGCTATTTTAGAGCTGCTCTACCGGTTACAAGGTATAGTCAAAATCCATACCGTAGAGCAAATTCATACCGTTTATACCGTTTATACCGTCCACCCCTGTATGTATGTATGTATGTATGTATGTATGTATGTATGTATGTATGTATGTATGTATGTATGTATGTATGTATGTATGTATGTATGTACCGTAATTCCTCTAATAGTGACCGGTATTCAATTACAAACCGGGTCTCTATTAATGGCCGGGTGCGCTCTTGAGCTAAGCAATTATAAGCCGACCTCCTAATACAAGCCGGGTTACTAATATACTGAGCTGCATACTGAGCTGCTAAGGTAAAGTTACTTGATTTCACTTTGAAAACGTTGAAATGACCAGTGACCACCTGTAATTGCACTGTTTACTATTTCATACAGTACTTGGTTTCAATAAATGAACCCAGTACATTTTACTGGGTTCAAACTGACACAAAATGTTGATTTATTCATTATGATCTGTTTGAAAATTAGAAATATAGGCCTCTCTCTTATACATGCCTCCTCCTAATAAAAGCCTGGTACCCGCTACAGTTTAAGCAAATACAAGCCCGGGTCACTATTAGAGGAATTACGGTATGTATGTCAGTGCATGTGAGCGGATCGGAGCGTGAGCGGCGCGGGGCGCGGAGCGGCCGGTTTTGACGTGAGCGAGGAGTGGGTTTTAAAATGAGTCGGCGCGACGTCCGGAGCGAGAGTTCTCCTCCGCTCCAATCCACTCCAGGCCGCTCACAGTGGTTTAACACTGTTGATGTAATATATACATGCAGTACAATGTCAAAGCAACAGATGGCGATGTACAAACATGAAGGCCATTTTCAACCAATGAGAAGGGTTCAGGCTTCGTCACTGTAGAGACGCCCACCATAGATATCTATGACGCCCACACTCACTCTCCTGTTAGAAAAGGTATCGACGCCATTGTTGTTGACGTTAGCTTACATGCTAACGTTAATGGCAGCGACCATAGCATTGTGGCTCGGCTAGCCTATCATCGCTTAATAGAACTAGTGAATGGATAAACAACGTTATTTAACATTGCAGAATGGCTACAATTACAATGCGGCTCAATACAAACAATTGTTAAGGGGCCCAGGGGGTGTAGACCAGGGGTCGCCAATTAGATTTGCCCACGGGCCAGATTTTCCCCAAGCCGTTGCTTCGCGGGCCAGGATCAAAAACAATGGCTAATTTAATATACTGATATTGAAAAAAGACAAACGTTTTTCTCTGGTCTGCATCCCCCCAACAACCGTGTGCACTGCGCCGCACTGCACTGCACCCACTCTGCAATCCGCCAAACAAAGTTCTCACTCATCCATTCATTCATGAACAGCTCTCAGCTGTTGCAGATCCCCTTAACAATTGTGTGTATTGCGCCGTACTGTATTGTACCCATTCTGCAATCTGTTAAATAAAGTTTTCATTCATTCATTCATGAACAGCAGATCAGCTGTTGCAGATCACCGCGGCGGGTGATGAACAGATCAGAAGACAGAATGCATGAAAACACGAATCACCATACCTTGTTTGTTGTTCAGTCCTCCAAAATCCCTGCTAATGTTTGAAACATGTCACATATCCACTCGCCGCCCTCCAATTCCAGATTGGCGTTGAATGCAGCTACTTTATCTGCCAACTTTAACACAGTTGTAATAACAACCATTTCCTCGTTGTTGTTGTCGCCACATATTATGCAGAGAGGACGTCGGCTCGGCACGCAAGAATCACCGACCTGTTGCAATAAACCCGTATTTTAAGTATGGCTCCTGTTTATTAAAAGAAGCGTTATATTTCCCTGTTGCATTTCCCTATCCAAAGATGTTTGTTTTGTTTTTTAACACATTTGTTACTCGCTCCATCTCGAACGCGGAAGTGAAAGTTTGTTAGGGACTATTCCATTGGTTCTCCCAGTCCACGTGACCATTTCTAGCATTTCAATTGGCTATAGTGCTATTGATGACTACCGGTAGATAGATACAGCTTCACAATAAAAGACACCCTGGCGTCCCGAGTGAATATTTCCTGCGCGTAAAATAAATATCATATTCTCAAAATAATCTGACGGGCCAGAAATTATTGCTGGCGGGCCAATGTCGGCCCGCGGGCCGCCTATTGCCGATCCCTGGTGTAGACTGTTGTAGTTTGAGCTCATTTACACCATGCTCCAAAAAAGAAAAAGAAAAACTGCCGAGCGATCTGGAGCGGGGAGCGCTCGATTCAAGGTGAGTGGGGAGCGAGCGGAGAGCGACTTGGGGGCGGGGTCAACATGAGCGATTAGCGGAGCGGACCAAGCTTTAAAGAGCGAAGAGCGGATTTCTCGGCCGCGCCGATCCGCTCACGTGGTCTGATGTATGTATGTATGGATTGTGTATATCAGGGGTCAGCAACCTTTTTGACATGGAGTGCCTGTTTGAAATATAGTTGTAACTAGTGTGCCTCAACAATATTCTATGCATCGTAATTTTTTTCTTCTCATAATCGGGTCTTTTTAATGATCATTTTTACATTATTACATCATTATTGTTATTGTTATTATTAACAATATTATTATGATGGTTGTATCAACCCTAAATCTGAGTTGGGGGGGGGGGGGGATGCAATGCAGACAAACAGCTGCATACAGTGCGACCATTTCACTCACATTTGCCCATTCATTTTTGGACACATCACACACCATCGGTGTGTACTGTACGTGTGCTGTCATAGCTCCACCTACAGGCCTAATGGAGAACACCAGGAGAACACCAGGATGTGAATGGAGGGTGAATGTGAGGTATATCGTGTAAATACGTTTTGATTGATCGCAAGACTACACTGGGGGGGGGGAAATAATAATAAGTTACCAGAACTTAAAAATATTGAGTTCAGTTACTGTGCATTAAGGGTTTCAGTTTTCAATCCATAATAAGTTAACAGAAAAATAAGTACACAACCACATTATTTCAACCTAATAAAACTATGTTTATTGTCATTGTTTTAAGAACACAAGTTTACTTGGTAATACTCACATTTTGAGTAAAAAAATTGCTTTTAACATGTGCAATGTTCAATGAAATAGAAAAATAAATAATAAAATTTGTTAATTAATCCCACTGGTCACAATGGTGACCGTAATAATGTTTTTGTTATAAGGCTCTGCAAATGTTACTGAATGATGTAGCAATGTATTTCCAGCTAAATTGAAATAATAAACAAATAAAGGGTCTCAATTAAATATGTGGTAGTAAAAATAACCTGTGGGAGGATTTCAACAAGATAAATGCGACAACAGTGCAAAATATTTCACTATAATATTTTTTTTTAAAAAGAGAGAAAATTAAAAAAAAAAAATTTTTTTTTTTACTGCTGCCCCCTGTGCCTATGAAAATGCCCCCACGTGCCTATGCAGGCACGCGTGCCTAGGGTTGCCTACCCCTGGTGTATATAGTGTGTGTGTATATATATCAGGGCTCCAGACTAACTTTTTTCACCACCGTCCCAGAACCGTCCCGAAATACAATTTTAACCGTCCCAAAATGAATGTAACCGTCCCAAAAATCAAATGTTGTTTCTTTACTTTGGTTTTGTCGTCTATAGTTGTTATTGCCATAAGAAACACCATTCAGAGAAGGGGAGAATAAATTGATTTAGTCAAAAGGCTCCCAAGTGGAAAGATTTCACAAGAATAATTATGATTAAAAATAAATATATATAAAAAGTGTTTAACAAGGTGCTAGTATAGGGATATTTGGTCACGGTGCACGGTTCAACCAATTGGAGCCATGTTGATTATTCCTTCCATAGGAAAATATATTTATATTTGTATTTTGTTTTAGTTTTTTTTGTTATTACAAATGTGTGTGTTTATGGTTGAAAATGTTAGAGATAAATAAAGATCAAATCAAATCTAACTGAATAAGTTATCCCTCTTCTAACAAGAAAGAAAAACGTCGTTTAGCTTTAAACTATATAATGTCATTGCGTCCAGAGATTCCACCTTTGATAACTAAAGTAATGACACTTGACTAGTAATGAAACATGTCCCTTAGATCGTGCTGTCCTCCTGGTCGAACTGCTGCTAAATTCCAGATGGCCCTCCTCACTGAATATGGATTCATTGTGTATAGCTGAAGTGAAGTTTGCCTATAGCCTGTCGTCTATTTCTCCGCGTTCGTTTCGATAAATGTAACGTTATGCCAATTAACTTGCATCAATGGTAGTAACATTACGTGTTAGTATAGAATCGAATAGAAATCCTTTAATAATCCCGAGGGAAATTCGGCACTACAGAGCAGACTATGTATCGCTCACATTGAACAACAATAAACATTTAGGTCAATATAGGACTAAAATAGGAATAACAATATAATAATATTAACAATAAGAATAAAATAGTGAACTATGGATTAATCAGTGGCAGTCTGATACGTTAGTCAGTAACGTTAGCTATAATAAGCAGCTATAACTAGAACGCGTCGATAACTCTATACAGTTCCAATAGACTAACATTACACTTCTGTGATTTAAATGTGTCCTCACCTTAGACTCAGGCCCTGGGCCTGGGGTAGTATTGCTGGATGTGGATGCAGTTCCTTGTTGGACAGTTTGGGACTGTTCTCCATCTTCTGCTGTGTTCACCCTCTTCAAATAGCGCAGCATGTTTATTGTTTACAGTGCTCGCTTCACTGAGAGGATGCCACAGTGACAGTATAGCGTGTTTTTTTATTTATTTTACTTTTCGCTGTGTTTTTGTACAGTGGAGAAAGCCTAGGTATAGAGATTTCCCTCACCTAGTCACCTGTTAACACGTTTTAATTTTTTGGAGCGAGATTCATTTGGGGTGTGATGCTGCTGCTGCTGCTGCTGCTGGAGCGCGACTGGCTGCGGAGAGGTGGGTAGGAGCTTGATGCTGCAGCGCGACTGGCTGAGGAGTGGTGGGTAGAAGCTTGATGTTGGATTAGCGTATCGCTGCCTTGGGAGACGGAGATAGACATTGGATTCGGCTAATCATGCAACGTTTAGATTCACCATTTGACAGCAATATATGCGCGCACTGACAGTCGCTAATTTACATTTCCTGTGAAAAAAAAGAAAAAATCCTCCCCGTCCCGGTTGCGTCCCAAAAAAGATTTCTGTTCGTCCCAAATCAATATTTGATCGTCCCCGGGACGACGGGACATCGTTAGTCTCGAGCCCTGATATATATATATTAAGGCTGTCAAATATATCGCGTTAACTCCCGATTCTATTAATGCCACTAATTTTTTTTAACTCAAGATTAACTAAAATTTTTTTTTTTTTTTTTTTTTAACTAGACTTCACTCAGGTGTATTATTGATGCTCTCATTGATACTATGTTTGTTTCTGAAGTGTGTGTGTGTGTGTGTGTGTGTGTGTGTGTGTGAGTGTGTGAGATATAGAGAGAGAGGGGGGTGAGAGAAATGAGGAAGGGGCAAAAGAGAAAAAGAGCTGGGAGAGTGTGTGTGTGAGGGAGAGAGGGGGGTGTGTGATTATTCAGCCCTTGTGTGTGTGAATGTAACAAGTTCCTAACGTTTTCTTTCCCCTATTATTTCATGCACACTTTATTCATTGTTTTAAATTATTATTTTCTTTTAAGTTATTTTGTGCATCACTCTGTTTTGAATTTGATGCAAATTTGCAATGCATGAGGGTCATCCTTTTGTGTTAAATGGCTGCACAAAGCAAGCATTTGTTGACTCGCATGTTGATAAGAGTATTAAAACTTGGAACTTGAAAAAGATCTGTTTAAGGTAAAAAAAAAATTAAAAATAAAAATGCGATTAATTTGCGATTAATCGTGAGTTAACTATGGACAATCATGCGATTAATCGAGTTAAATATTTTAATCGTTTGACAGCACTAATATATATATATATATTAGAGGCGGGCATAGATAACTTTTTTTTTTAATCTAGATTAATCTATCTGCAATCCTGGAGTTAATCTAGATTAAAATGGCTCATTTGAAGTCTGCCGAAGCCATTCAAAATATGTGTGTTCTACCCAAATAATGACCAGAAGTAAGTCCTTACTTTTTCTTTCCTCCTTACGTTTCTCAGGCCAGGTGGCCCATTACACCATGAGCCCATCTCCCGTTTCCAAAATGCATTACAGACTGGAAAAAGCTGTTTTGCTATGATAATTGGTAATGAAATATCAAAATAATGTTCAATAAGATGTACTTGTGTTTAATAAATTGTTTTATTCAGAACACAAATAATGTTACCAGTACAGTCACTAGGGATAGGTACAGGGTTAGAAATTAAAAAAAAAAATTCAAGGGCTTTTTTTGCCCCCCTTAATTGATTTTCGGGGGCTTTCTTTTGTATTTCGGGGGCACAACATTTTTATAATGAAAATTAACATAAAGATTATAAAACATTGTTGACACTTTTTTTTACAGTCTTCGTTCCTATGTTTGATAACGTAATGTTAATGTCTCCATATATAGGGCTCTACGCTAACCTTTTTCCCAAGGAGCACATGTGCTCCTAAATAAAATGTTAATAAATAAAATCTAAATACAAATTTAGGAGCACACAGAAATTTAGGAGCACAGTGACAATTGTTCAAGTAACACACACACACACGCACACGATGTGTGACATCATGGCTTGGTTTCATGTTTTGAGGTACCTTCAATTATCTGTAAATAATACATGCATACTCTTATCTAAATAGATTAAATATTATTGTCCCTGAGGGCAAGTTGTGTTGTTGTCTTGATATATCTACAAATAGCAGACGAATAACCGGTTGCCTCTGGATCAATGAATGTCTAATATTGAATAATATTATTAGATATTTTATTTTTAACATCCCTAATTCCAACAGTCAAGAGGCTTGTTTCAAATTGATGAAAAACCCCACACACGCAACGTTTGTGAGTATAGGCTCTGGCCAGATCGATCAATGAAATACGTTGCGCGCTCAGCGCTGTGGAATGAAGGAAATGCGCATCAGGATCGGATTTGGATGTTACAAATTGGAGTTGTGTTACAAATGGAACGGTCTTTCCCCGCCGAACACAAGTTACTTAACGTTACACAGGTCGCGCTATGCAGATGCTTAGCTTGCTAACGTTAAGATAGCAGTGTAATGCTTGATGAGAGCAGAGCGCTCTGTCTGTGTTCGCACCTCAAGTGCCTGGAAGCATCTCCCTGTAACACGCAGCGGGCCCCGCCTCCCTCCTCCTTGGAACAAACATTCCACCCAAAAACTGAATTTCAGTCCAGTTTCAATCTGAACTATTAACAGCGGAGCTGTTTTGTAATCTTCACAATACTCGTCTGTCTCGCACACTGCAAGTAAATGATTTTTCCGGTTTGCACACACACATATTATTAGGGGCAAATACGAGGGAAATGCTCGCACTGTAGAGCATATATATACAGGGATTAAAGCAAAAAAAAATCTCCTGACTGAACTTTTTTTCTGGCCAAGTCATATTCTTATTTTAACCTCTACTGTATTTTTTTTTTAATAGCGTTAGCGTTTTAAGGGAGCCTACTTGTAGAGCGAGCCTACTGTCCTGACTGTGGCTATAGAGACCCTACTGTTGTGTGCTGGAGAGCGTGAATGCAAGTCTTGTGGCTAACTTCTGATTGATGGCGAGCTAGCACCCCTCCCCACTTTGAACCATGAACTAAATGGCTTGTTATCATACAAACAAGGGACTAAACACGTTTCGCAATTATGCCACAACAACAATGGACAGTCTCCTCCCCACCGTTTGTATATATTTATTTACCACCCACTCACTCACCCCCTCCTAATGTACAGTCTCCTCCTCATCATATGTATATATTTACTGTTAGGATCTCTGGGTAACAGTACTGTATATTTGCATATCGTATATGTGACAAATGTAACAGTACTATTACTATATACCTGTAAGGCATGTATGTCCCTATGTCATAAATGTCATGATGTCATGTGTATGTTGTGTATGTCATAAATGTCACTATGAATTGAAAATGGGGGACCCTGATGATGTAAACAAGACAAACGCCTTTCTCTGGTCTACATCCCCTTAACAATTGTGTGTATTGCTACTGGATTTACAAGATCCAGAGTGAATGAATGAATGAAAACTTTATTTAATACACGAGACCCTCTTCTTGGGACCAAGTAAGGTTTTGTCGATAATCCAATGTATAGTTACAACCCCCCCCCCCCCCCATCCCACCCAACCACCTCCAATGTACAGTTTCTTCGTCAAATGTATATACTCTTTTTAGACTATTTTTGTATCACAAACAAACAATAGGCTACTGTATTTGTAAATCTGGTATGTCATAAATGTATAGATGTAGCAGTATTGTCTATCTGTATGTCATGTGTGTCATATATGTTATGATGAACTGAAAATGGGGGACCCTGATGTAAACAAGACGAAAGTCTTTCTCTGGTCTGCATCCCCTTAACAATTGTGTGTATTGAGCTGTACTGTACCCATTCTGCAATCTGTTAATAACAATCAATCAATATTTAACAGATTGCAGAATGGGTACAATTAGAGTTGTACCGATACGAGTATCGGAAAAGCCGCCGATACTGGCTAAAATGCTGGTATCGGTATCGGCGAGTACCCTCTAATGCTGCGCTCCGATACCATATGACGTAATTTATCAACAACACTGTGGTCTGTTGAGTAAGCATTATAAAACAAACGTGTGCTTAATCGATTAAAGTGTCAATGCCATTTGTCATTTTAACAGCAGATACTTTCTTAAATGTCATCGTCCCGACAGAGCGGTGTTGACGGAGAGCTCATGGGTTCGCTTGGTGGCTGGTGTTATTACTATTAGCATTGAACAGCTAACCGAAAGCTAGCTTTAACATTACCTTGGCTAAAGTTGGGGCTATTCATATAATCCAGCAATAATGGCTGCAGACCTGCAAGCAAAGTACAGCAAGTTGGCAAAGGAGTATTCCAAGTTAAATCACAATGTCACCAGTAACGTTACAGTCTTCTATGGTCTTCCCATATACCGGTAGCTCATGCTAGCTAACGGTAACGTTGTCATTGCACAATTGCACGTCGCGTACACAATTAATGACATGTTGCGGACAGCCATATCGGCGACAATGTTTAGCTTTTAGTGCCAAATGATAAGAGTCTGAGGCGGAGTCTCAAAAGAGAATGTTGAATATTTATTGTGCAAAAATCACAACAGATGCGACTGCTACTGAACGGAGCCTTGTAGACAGACTGAGTAGGGTATATCTGCAGAGCCAGTGGGTAGCGAGTGCAGCAACGTATAATGTCCGTGTGGATCATTGGAGTAGGGTATATCTGCAGTGCTGAAGCCCCATACTCATTGATTAATGATACTAATACAAATCTATATAATCACCTGTTGTTGAATAAATACCATTACTTTCTAGTTATGACTAAAAAACAGTATATATAAAACAGTATTTGTTAAAAAAAAAAAAAAAATTATATTTATAAAAAAGTTATATAATATCGTTTTTTTTTTTTTTTTATGTATGCACTGGTATCGGATAAATATCGGTATCGGCCGATACCCAAAGCTTAGGTATCGGAATCGGATCGGAAAGGAAAAAATGGTATCGGAACATCTCTAGGTACAATACAGTACAGCTCAATACACACAATTGTTAAGGGGATGCAGACCAGAGAAAGACGTTCGTCTTGTTTACATCAGGGTCCCCCGTTTTCAATTCATAGTGACATACATGACATACAGGTATATAGTAATGTTACATTTGTGACATATATGATATGCAAATATACAGTACTGTTACCCAGAGATCTCCCGGACAAATGGGAGAAAGACGTTTATTGAGCTTAAAAACAATTGATACCGCAAATAACGTTCTGATTAACAAAGTCATTCGTTTTGTGGCATTAACGTTATCTAGATTTATCAACATTCATACATTTATCAGAAAGCGAGCGGCGCAAGCACACACACGAAACACCACCACCAACAACAACAACAACGACAACAACACACTGCTTGTCGCGTAAATAACGTTCTGATTAACAAAAGGCATTCGTTTTGTGGCATTCACGTTACCTAGATTTATCAATAGCAATAGTAATATATATGTTTCTTTAGACTAGAATAAGTCAAATGAACTTACGGTCTCGTAAAAAGTTGCCGCATGGTGTTGATGAGTCAAGTTTACTCGCGAGTAGAGCTAGACGCTAGAGAGTCTCAAAATGGGCGCTTCCCATTGGTGCTGGGCACAGCGGAGGCGGGTGAAAGGGCTGTAAACTCAGAACAATCTCGCCTTCTGGTTGGTTGCATTTGCCTGAGAATTTGCCGATTGCTCGCAAATGACTGTTTGGTGCGGCCGCGGTAGGGGAAAAAAGGATATTTGACGCCTCTGATTGGCTCAGGTTAAAATCCGTCACGACTCCAAATCAAATGACGGAATCTCCAAATCAAATGGACGGATATCCGTCCCAAGACGGAACGCTTTAATGCCTGTATATATAATTAGTAAACTGTCGGGGGCTTTTTTTGCCCCCCTTAACTGATTTTCGAGGGCATTTGGTCAATTTTCGAGGGCATTTTGCCCCAAGCCCCCGTTAATTTCGAACCCTGGATGGGTACCTTTCACATTTGAACCGATACCGGTACCTGTGAATCGATACCGGTACCCAACGGTACCTTTTTTCGGTACTTTAGTCTCAAGAAATTTTATTTACCTACCTCAGTCGTAAAAGAAAAAATCCAAACTTCAAATAACTACAATTTCGACAGTTTTCGGCTTGTCATTGCTCCGACTGCTTTGTTGTTGAATCAAGTCAAATCCTAGGTAAGCATATATTGTGAGTGTGAACGTTGACATGAAAAGAAAAAAGTAAAAAAAAAAAAAAATAAGTAAAAAAAAAAAATTTAATAATTTTTTATTTTTTTTTCGGTTTCTCACTTGATTCGATACTCGGTAGTACCGACGTGTTTCGGTTCGGTACCTCAAAAGTACCGAATCCGGTACCCATCCCTAACAGTCACTCAATAGCTATGTGACATGGCTTGACTCAATCAGTCCAATCTCTACTTCTCCTTCTTCCACCAGTCACTCAGGCAGACCAGCTTGTTCACATTGGCTGGTGACAAACTAGCTCTCTTCTTCTGTACAATATGGCCTGATAAAGAGAACAGTCTCTCGCATGGGACAGTTGAGGCAGGGGTCCCCAAGTACTTCAGGGCAATGTGGGCCAGCTTACCATAGACAGCAGTGTGGTCTGACCACCACTTCAGTGGACACTGATCCAAGCTGGCACTTGGCTCTACCTTGTACCTCTCCACAGCATTGCGTACTGGTGTGTTGTCATCCGACTCCGACTCTGATCCCATCAGTAGAAGGGCTGTTTTCTTTTTAGCTTGTAACGTATAGCTTAACTTAGTTAGCAGCTAACCGCGATGGGCATATGGTAATGGCGAGGATATATAGCATGTTAAAGACGCATTTATTGGACGAGTTGCTCGCAGAGTTTACATAGAACAGCGCGACTCCCAAGAGGAGTTATCACAGGCTGTAGAACGCAGGGCTGAAGAGCTGCTTCTTAAACTAAAGTGAGGGTACTGCTCAGCCCCTCCCTGCAGCTGGAGCGTTATGTGACTGTAGCCGCTGTTTTGTTCAGTGGTTCAATTATGAGTTGAGTCCTTGCTCATGAACACCAGTACTTTATTTTACTACCACAGCACAAGTTACATGTTATCTCCAGATGGTCGTTCTTACTTCCTGGATGTTCTACTTATCAGAGCCTATCATACTGACACCTAGTGGTGCAAAGTAATCATAACATCCTTAATCATCACATCCCCCTTTCTCTGTAAATGGTAGAAAAACTAAATTACAGGTGTCGGGTATCTTAACCATTTTTTCTTTAACACATCATTTTAACCAATTACCATATTAACATAATTAATACATACTACACTATATATATATAAAATCTTTCTATCACATTTTTTTTTTTTTTTTTTGCTTTCTTCATTTTTTTTTTTTTTATTTTTTACAAATCCAGTCTTTCAGGCTTTCTGATTTCTCTTGCACTTCTTCTTAAGACAGGTTCACCTGGACTGTTGTCAGGGTTATAGTCTGTCAGAGGTGGAGAGACGGACTCAGACTCAGTGTGGGCTTCACTGAGCTCTCGAACAGTCCCTTGTTTTTTCAGAAGACTGCAACGGTTACGTCTGAAGATATGACCTTCCTCTGTTCTCACAGTGAAAGACCGTGGAGCTACTTCTTGAAGAACAGTGGCTTTTGTCTTCCATCCATCAGGATCTTCAATCCTAACTATCGTTGCTTGATAGTGGTGGAAGCTGCTTGGCTGTTCTGTCATAGAATGACTTCTGTTTCATCTTCTGTTGTTGTAGCTTTTGTTCCAACTTTGGATGTTTCTTTTTCTTTGAGTAACTCGGCAGTGTGGTACGCAGCTTTCGATTCATCAGCAGCTCAGCAGGTGACAGTCCGCAAGCGAGGGGTGATGCTCTGTAGCTCAGAAGAGCAAGGTAGGGAGGCGGTTAGGTGGCTGAGCGGAGATTGCGTTCGTCACCAACCCCGGAGCTGTGAGCTGGATTCGCCTGTTCGAATCCAGCTCACAGCTCCGGGGTTGTCACCAGCTTGGCTGGCCGTCTGCACTAATACAATTGGCTGTATTAGAGGGTGGGAGAAGCTGGCGGGGTGGGTCCGGGTCGTTGTAAACAGCGACTCCTACAGTTCGGTCGGGGCGCCTGCTAAGCGCGGATAGGACTTGAGGGGGATAGTGTGGTCCTCCCACATGCTACGCCCTCTCGATGAGAATCCGCGCTGCCAGGTGAAAAGAAGCAGTGATTGGCTGGACGTGTGTCGGAGGAAGCACGTGGTAGCCTCCACTCTCCCAGATGATCTGACTGTGGGGGGTAAGTGCGCAGCGACCAGGAAGGGACTGGGAATTGGCATACGACTAACATTGGGATGGGAGAAAATCGGAGGAAAAATGGAGGGAGAAAAAGACCAAAAAAAAAAAAAAAAAAAAAAAGAAGAGCAAGGTAGGGATCTGATTAACTGTCAGCAGCTTTCTTCAGGAGCTGCTTGAGGATGTGGACTCCTTTTTCAGCTTTTCCATTTGACTGTGCATACAGAGGACTAGATGTCACATGCTTGAAGCCGTACCGTTTAGCAAATTCCTGCCACTCTCTGCTCTTAAAGCATGGCCCGTTGTCACTCACCACTGTGTTTGGTATGCCGTGTCTGGCAAAGATCGATTTTGTATGTGTTATAACACAGGTTGATGATGTATTTGATAGCAATGCCATTTCAGGGAAGTTTGAGTGATAGTCAATGACCACTACATAGTCTTTACCCTTGAGATGAAACAAATCCATTCCTACTTTATCCCATGGTGCTGTTGGGACATCAGCTACCATCATAGGCTCTTTGGTTTGCTTGTTCCTATGTCTCTGGCATGTTTCACATCCACTTATCAGTCTCTCAATGTCTTTGTTGATCCCAGGCCAGAAGACTGCGTTTCTCGCTCTTCTCTTGCATTTCTCGACACCGAGATGACCTTCATGGATCCTCTGTAGTATGTCCCTTCTCAATTCTTGTGGAATGACAATTCTATTTGTCCTTAGCAACAGTCCATCAACAACACTCAGTTCACCTCTGATGTCGTGGAACATAGGACAGGAACCTACAGGCCATCCATTTTGCATGTTTCCAATGATACATTGCAGCTCTGTGTCTTTTGCTGTTTCTTCAGCTATTTGTCTGGACTTTGTGTCTGATACAGGAAGCGCAGCAGCCACCATGTTGACATGGTTTTGAACATCTTCTTCAGTCGTGCTCACACCTTTCCCTGTGGGTGCCCGTGAGAGCGCATCGGCGAGTATCAGGTGTTTTCCTGGTGTGTAGATCAGCTCAAAGTCGTATCTCTGCATTTTCATCATCATGCGCTGAATCCTTGGCGACATTTCATTTAAGTTTTTTTTTATGATTGCAACCAAAGGACGATGATCTGTCTCTACAGTGAAGGAGGGTAGGCCATATATGTAGCTGTGAAACCTCTCTAGGCCAAACACTAACCCTAGGCATTCTTTTTCGATTTGTGCATATCTACACTCTGTCTCTGTCATGGACCTGGATGCATAGGCCACTGGTTTCCAATGCTCACCTTCAGCCTGTAGGAGTACTCCTCCAATTCCGTCCTTGGAGGCATCCGTCGACACTTTGATCCTCTTCGTCGAGTCATAGAATGCCAACACAGGTGCAGTTGTCAGTGTCTCTTTGAGCCTCTGCCACTCATGCTCATGTTTGGATGCCCATTTGAACTCATCCCCTTTATGCAGGAGCTCACGAATACAGGCTGTCTTTGCAGATAGGTTAGGAATGAATTTACCTAATGAAGTTGACCATTCCCATGATGCGTAGCACACCTGTCTTGTCTGTGGGCCTTGGCATGTTGTGTATGGCATTGACTTTTTCCTGGTCAGCCTGGACACCTTGTGCAGAGAGCTTGTCTCCAAGGAAGACGATTTCTTGAGGTCCAAACTGACATTTGCTCTTGTTGAGCTTTAGTCCAAACTTTCGTATCCTCTCCAGCACGTTGGTCAGTCTCTTATTGTGTTCTTGGACTGTGGAGCCCCAGACGATGATGTCATCAACATAGGCTCGAACTCCATCCAGCCCTTCGATGATGTGTTCCACTGCTCTGTGAAATATTTCAGATGCTGAACAGATTCCAAAAGGCAGTCTGAGGAAGCAATATCTGCCGAAAGGTGTATTAAAGGTGCAGTACTTGGTGCTGCTTTCATCCAATTTCAGCTGCCAGAAGCCTTGTGTTGCGTCAAGCTTTGTGAAGTATCTGGCACCAGCCATCTCACTGGTGATTTCCTCACGCTTGGGTATCTGGTAGTGTTCCCGCTTTATGTTTTCATTCAGATCTTTTGGGTCCATACATATTCTCAGGTCACCATTTTTTCTCTTCACGCACACCATAGAATTGACCCATTCTGTTGGTTCCTCTACCTTCTGTATCACCCCCAGCACTGTCATCCTCATTCTCATTCTCTGAGTCACTCAGATCAGTGTCCTCCACTCTGTTTACACATCTTCCTGTCCCCCTCTCTTTTCCTTTTGTGAAGCACTGTGTAGCAAAGTGGTTGCTCCCCTGGCAATTAAAGCATTTCTTACCAAAGGCTGGACACTGCCTTGGCTTGCAGCTGAACACTCTGTCGTCCGTCCGCTGTGCAGGCTGTGTCTTTGTGTCTTTTTCCTGTGCTTGAAATGGCACCCACATCTGCACCATGACCCACATTTTCTGTGCCTGCTGCCATCTCACCGAATGTCCTCACATGCATATGGGACAGCTCACTCGCATGGCAGATCTTGATGGCCCCTTCTAGTGTCAGCTCTGTTTCCCTTAGTAGCCTTTCTCTGACCTTTTTATCCTCTACTCCAAAAACAATCTGGTCTCTGGTCAAGGAATCCCTCAGTGTTGAAAAGTTGCATGAATGTGCTTTAAGCTTCAGGTCAGTCAGAAAAACATCAAAAGGTTCCCCTTGTTGTTGCATCCGACAACGAAACACATATCTCTCATATGTTTCATTCTTTTTTGGAGAGCAATGAGCATCAAATTTCTCAAACACTTTATCCAAATTTATGTTATCCGCTTCCTCTTCATACACAAATGTATTGTACACTTCTATGGCCTGTGGGCCTGCTATTGTTAGAAGTAATGCTACCTTCCTGGAATCCAACTTGTTTTCCAGTCCCAAGGCCACAAGGTATAGCTGGAACTGCTGTTTGAAGGTACGCCAGTTGCTGTCGACATTTCCAGTTAGTTTCAAACTCTCCGGTGGCTTTAAGGAATCCATGCCACCTGTCACAATGTAGTTTTTACTCCTGGTACCATGTTTTGTTCAGTGGTTCAATTATGAGTCGAGTCCTTGCTCATGAACACCAGTACTTTATTTTACTACCACAGCACAAGTTACATGTTATCTCCAGATGGTCGTTCTTACTTCCTGGATGTTCTACTTATCAGAGCCTATCATACTGACACCTAGTGGTGCAAAGTAATCATAACATCCTTAATCATCACAGCCGCGTTTTGAATACGTCGTCACAACAACACGTTAGGTCCAACTTTGAGAATAGATTAACGGTGGTAATTTTTTTATCGCGCGATAAGAGTCAGCCGTTAACTTAGCCCGGTAACGGCGTTAACGGCCCAGCCTTAATATATATATATATATATATATATACTAGGGCTGACCTTCAAAGCTTTTTTTGGCAATCGAAGCTTCGGGGCCGAGCTTCGATTTTAATTCGAAGCTTCGGGAAAAAAAATAAAAAAAAATATTTTTATTTTATTTTAATTTTTTTTTAATTTTGTATCTTATGTTGTGGGACTTGTACAGCACTTTCATAAACGTTGTTGTTTTTAAATGTGCTCTATAAATAAAGTGGGTTGGATTAATTAATTAAATAGCCCCTTTCGTGACTGAGCCAACAAGGTTTCACTCGGCTGTGTGATTTAATTCAAGGTGGATCGCTGTTGTCGTTTGAACAACTTCAGATTTCATGGGAACTACCAATCCCCCAAATCAAGAATGTTTAAGATGAATGAAGTAAGATTTTGATTATTTGAAATATGGCCTGTGTAGACAGAATTATGTCAGTCTACAAGGTCCGGATTCTACATTGTCCGGCAATGTAGACCTTGTAGACTCCACTACAGACCAATTATCAGTGAATGTTCATGCATTTTTAAGAAGGGCAACTTCCACAAAAAAACAAAGAACTCACCAAAACATCTCAGTAGCACCTTATCAAATTTTTTTTTCCTATTTAGTTTATTCATCCCAGTATCTTTCTTTCTTATGTGTGGAATTCTACAAGGGATGTAGGTGTATATGTATTTGAGGATGATATCCTTCAAACAGGCAATAGTGATGATATAATTTGGGCAGTGCTGAGCTGGGTTACTTTCCTCCAGTGTATTTGTCCCCCGGCCCCACCCAATGGCCCCATATATGCGCGCGCGCGCACACACACACACACACACACACACTAGGGATGGGTACCTTTCACATTTGAACCGGTACCGGTACCTGTGAATCGATACCGGTACCCAACGGTACCTTTTTTCGGTACTTTAGTCTCAAGAAATTTAATTTACCTACCTCAGTCGGAAAAAAAATAATCCAAACTTCAAATAACTACAATTTCGACAGTTTTCGGCTTGTCATTGCTCCGACTGCTTTGTTGTTGAATCAAGTCAAATCCTAGGTAAGCATATATTGTGCGTGTGAACGTTGACATGAAAAGAAGAAAGTTAAAAAAAAAAAAAAAAAAAAAAAAAATCGGTTTCTCATTTGATTCGATACTCGGTAGTACCGACGTGTTTCGGTTCGGTACCTCAAAAGTACCGCATTCGGTACCCATCCCTAACACACTCACACTCACACACACACACTTACATTTAGTAATTTAGCTGACGCTTTTATCCAAAGCGACTTACAAGTTCTGTACGACAAGACAGCAAGAAGGGTACAACTCTATCAGCTGAGTAACAATGTTTATCAAAGTGTTGCGTGTTACAGTGTAGGTTAGTTTATTAGGAAAAGTGCATGACAGTAAGGTTAGTCACGGTTAGATTATTATAATTTTTTTTTTATCATTTATCATAATGGTTGAAGAAGTGAGTCTTTAGTCGACGGCGACAGATTGGATGGGATTCGGCTGTCCTAACTGGGATGGGTAGTTCACACACACACACACACACACACACACACACACACACACACACACACACACACACACACACACACACACACACACACACACACACACAAATCGAAGTAAAAAAAAAATTGAAAGATTTTTTTTGAAAAAGAAATTAACCTTTTTTTTTTTTTTTTTTTTAACTTCGATTTTTTTTTAATGTTCGAAGCTTGTGCCATCGAACGAAGCTTCGAACCTTCGAAGTATTTAAGACAGCCCTAGTCGGACTTCAACAGATTTTGCCGGTACAAAAACTGTATTTATGGGAACACATGGGTTGCAGGCTGTGGTGGACAAAGGGTTAAGAGACAAATGGTGCAGAAGAGCATAATAAGCGCAGAGCCTATTGATATCAGTGTGGGGAAGTCCATGTGATGGGCCTGTCTGATATTGTGGTAGGTCACCAGTGTCTGTGTTTAGAGTCTACACAGTCTGTGAGGGAATACTTTGTATTAGAGACACTTAACTAATAGAGGCCTTGCACAGTCTGTCTTAGCATGACTGCCGGTAACATAGCAACCATTGTTTTGCACATGGCAATGGAAGAGACAACGGTTGCTATGTGCAAAACAAGGGTTGCTATGTGTTGATATATGAGAAATATTGTAAAGAAGTCACAGTAGAACAGTAATACCATGCTTTTTTTACTGGATGAAAGAGAACTACACTAAACATTCTGTGCCTCTGTTGAAGGTTTTCATTTCTCTTGACCCTAAATCTCAACTGTAAGCAATTTAAGCTGCCGTATAACCGAGGTTGTTCTTTTCTGGCAGCAAACCTTAAAGGTATATTTCACTTTAGTAGAACTTGTCAAGTTTCTTATTTTTTAAACTTAATTTTTTATTTTCATTTTTTATTTACAAACATACAGACCACAAAATACGCATACAAAATGTTAAATACTATTAAACAGACAGAAACAATAAAGAAAAAAATTAGAATATCAAAAAGAAAACTGAAATAAAAGACAGGGTGTGACATGGGTTCATTGGTCATTTCTATCTTTACATTTTTTATTTACATTTCAATTTATTTTCTTGTTTCCTTTTCATCCTTCTGTGATGTCGTTCCTCTTCTTCCTATATTCCTCCCACTTTTCCCATTTACTTGTCAAGTTTCAGCAGTTTTACCTCTATGTAAGTGCATCTACAAGTAAGCTAGTGACCACTGCTGTCCTTGTCGTCCACTGTCAACACCATTCCTCCAAGGTATCAAGCTCCTCATTCACTTCCATTCATTTTGGTGACCTAGTCTAAATATTAGGGGTGTAACGGTACACAAAAACCATTGTTCGGTATGTACCTCGGTTTTGAAGTCATTGTTCGATACGGGTTTTCGGTACAGTCGGGGAAAGTTTGGCTTTCCATGTTCCACTCAGGGGTGATGTAGTGTGCAGTAACTAATTGTACTTGTAGGGCTGTCAACAAATATTCTATATTGAAATGAATAATCGAAGAAAAAAAGAGAAAAAAATCTATTAGATTGTGAAAAAAACAGCCCCCGGTGGGCGGTCGTTGGTGGTTAACACATACCGTTGTATTCGTTCGGTACACAGCCGTTCGGTACGGTACACACTGAAACGGTGCGGATACGTGTACCTTACCTTTACACCCCTACTAAATATGATACTTGTACTTGATAAGTGAAGCTGTTGGGTTACAGTGATGAAATATTCATATGGAACCAAGTTTGTCTTGGTACCATTAAGGAATCCGCTGACTTGGCTCAGTACAGATGACCACTTTGTTTAAATCTAACTCTTTATTATTTGTGATTTAGTACCCCCCCCCCTCCCCCCGCCAGCACTCTCATTATTATTTAACTGCAAATTAACGTTGATCTAGTTTCAGTACAATGTTCCGACTGAGAAACAGTTCTGATTAAGTCCAAAAGTATGGGCTTAGTGCAGTGCTTCTTAATCTGTCAAATCCCAGAGAGCCAGCAAACGTTTGCATTTTCTTGTGAATCTGTGAATAGTGTGGTTCTTGTGTGCAGGCGGCCAGGCGCGGAACTTTGTTCCTAGCGGTGGGGGGGACATATTAGGGGGCGTGGTCAGTGACGTCGCAGGGGGGGGGGGGGGGGGTAGGGGGGGGCGCCCCCCCTTCCATTTTTTTTTCTTCTAATACCAGGTGTGCAATACGCATTTTCCCAGGCGGTGTCGCCTCCTGTAAGAAGTGGTCATCGTGGAGCCAGGGCTTGTCCAGCTGCACGTCCGCTAATTTAATATAATGATACTAGTGAATTTTTTTTAACTGTCAAAATAAATGAGCTACATAGGCATAATAAACTGTAAGCGACATATACATGTTTGCACTGTCTTTTTTCTATTATAAAGTGCCTCTCGAGACTCGGGTCCATAACACATAACAGATCAGTCATTTGATTGTAATGCAGGTGCTCGCATTATAAATCGAATGTATGCGAGACAAACAATGTAATCGTTTTGATGCATACATCTCTGCCCAGCCTACCCCACCTGTTGCTGTTGCGCCCCCGCACAGAGAGACCCATATCCCCGCACCAGAACGCTACGACTGGGACGTCTCTAAATGTCATGCCTTTTATTTTTCAATATTCACTAGTATTCGGACAACAGCCGCACACTTAAAGTGATACATCTAAAATCGCTTACCTTACCTGTCGGGGGTCCAGGACTCCTGCGTTAGAATGGGCGACAGGCATCTCCACTTCCCTCTGCAATTCGTTCCCTGCATACATCGCAAAAGGTATTCGACCACCCTCCCGGGGGCCCGGATAGTTCTTGTAACTGCCTCCGTGTTCAAGTTTAAGTTAAGTATGATGTCATAGACTATGTCAAATGTCATGACTCATAGCAGAATCGGCCGGCTTGTTCGCCATCCGCCAGGGAAACCACAGATATATATTCCTTTACTGCGAATTGAGAGCGTCCCAAAAATGATTCCAGGCCGCTATTTCTTTACCAACGGATTTCCAGTTCCGCGTTGACGCTTCCAACTGGTTCATGCGTCGGCTACACGCTGCTTTAATAACACTGCATTATCGAGACAGCGCCCCTATGTATGACTTTGAGGATCTGGCAATGAATTTCAAGAGTAGGGTAAATCTGCAGTGCCGGCACTGTGTTGTAGCGACTAGCGAGTCACAGTGCTGGCCGCCAGGCCGCGCAGTTGCACCGGTTTGGGGGTAAAAACATGGGGGGGACAAATACTGCATTCTGAAATCATGCGGGGGACATTTTCCGGGGACCCCCCCGCAAGTTACGCCCCTGCTTGTGTGGTAGGGTGAGGTGATGCGAGGAAAAAGAGTCTTGGAAAATTATCCCTGTCGAAGTTCACGATTGTTGCAGCAATATATTTGAAACATAGATGTGTAGTGAACATAGGCTAATATAATAGACCACATTTTATAGTATTGTATACTATAAAATGTGGTATACTATAAAAATGTATATAGTAAAGTATAGCCAAGTATGGTTTAACACTTCATATGATGACATGTTGAGATTGTTGATAAATTAAGTGCACATACATATTTACGTAACTTCTTATGGATGGAATAGACCCATTGTATTATCTAAAATTAAACTAGTTATCACAGAATATTACTTTTTAGGTACGACTGTACAATAAGGGTACATTACTAAACATTATACTGTACCATGACCTGGGTGAATACACTTTTCTGATTTAACGCACACGTAGTTTGGCTCAAGATTAATCACCATTCTAACTGAATCTGCGCTACCCAACCTTCACTTCATAATTCCTTCACTAATCATGGCACACGCTGTCCGCGGCCTAACTATTCCCAAGCAAGTTTAAGTTAAAAACCCTGTCCCCATTATTTTCATTTGCTTACATGTCGTGGCCTCACACAGAGCCAACTGTGGATCTTGCCATCTCAAAGATGACAGCATAAATATGCAGCATCCCCTGGTTGGTTATTACTAGGGATGCCCCGATCGATCGGCCACCGATCGTTATCGGCCGATACTCAGTATAAATATGCAATCTGTGAATTCCGATAATTAGTCATATTCGCCGATAGCGGAAACCGATCAAGCGAAGCTCTCACTCGCTGTCTGTCTCAGACACACACGACCTGCAAACTGCCGCTGCTCCTCCTCCCTAGCCCCGCCCGCCCCCGTGTAGAGTTTGTAAACAAAGAGGTGCGGCTCCTCTGCTCGAGTCTGTAGTGCACTGCATTCGACCTGCGCTAACGTTAGCTACCTAGCTATCGTTACTGTTTAAACAAAATTACCCAGTCAACTATTCACGTTTAGTAGGCATTGTCTAACGGTATTTAGCCGGCTAGCTACCGATAGCTCCTGATATCAACAAATGATCCAGAAAGTCTAGTAGTTCATGTTCATACCTCAGTTAGCTTGCGTTAGCTGACGTTCGTTTACTGTTCAAAACGAAATGTCCCATTGAACTAAAGTTCTGTCTTAACGTCATCTAGCCGGCTAGCAGTAGCTACAGATAGCTCTTGATATCAATGTCTTATAACATTGATTTAATGCGTATTCGAGCTGAGGGCTTGCTGAATGTGAAACGACCAAAGCACTTAACGTTACCAATGGGGTCCCGCTGCAGCGCCGGAGAATCCTTTTGAGCTGGGCTACTAGAGTACACACAGACAGTGGAGCTGTTTGCAGATAGTGAGCATTTTGACTTGTTGCGTGGTGGCGATGTCTCGCAGTCGCAGATAATACAAGTACAAGTCTAATTATATAATATATATATTTTATAAAAAAAAAAAAAAAAAAAAAAAAAAACGTTTTATATAAAATAATTTTTAATTTCTTTTTAATCAAAAACAATCGGTATCGGATCGGTATCGGCCGATATGGATCACGACGATCGGTGATCGGTATCGGTGGCAAAAAACGTGATCGGGGCATCCCTAGTTATTACTCAACGTTGTAAAATATTACATAACGTTTTTTTTATGAATGACAATATTTGAGGATCCTAGGGACTTTCATTCATCATTTTTATATTTGTGCCCGTTTTACAAGGAACATAAGTTCCATACTCCTCCTCCATACTGCTGTTTTACAGAGGTTTGTCAGTGCACCCAGTAGCCCCTTTCGTGACTGATGCACCGAGTGAATCCACAGTCACTTCCTAGTCCATAGCAAACCAACCTAGGTTTACTATGCCCGAACCGTTCGTTATACAAGTATCACAAAGAAATGTCAAAGGTACTCACAGTTGCACAAGGTTTTCGGGCAGAGATACATGATGGTTTGAAAGCTTGGCGTTGCTAATAAGCATTTAATTTTTTTTTATAAACGTGTAAACATCACTGAGGCAGCGTTGCATCAAAATGGCTTCTTCTCTTATTCTGCATTTGTGACATGCCTGGTGCGCCCAGCATGCAACGCTGCCTCAGTGATGTTTACCCATCCGGACTCCGGTCCAGATCCGGACCGAACCACAACTGTCTCTGGACTCTGAGCAAATTATACTTTTTATATGTATTATCTGCAAGGGTTATTCCGATTGTTGTCTCTTCAGCAGAGTGTAGTGTAGCGGGGCTCGCTCAATGTGAGAGAGTAGTCCGTCTTGTCCAGCCCTATGAATTTCATGACTTTTCTTGTGATCGCCTTAGATCGCCTGACTATCACGGTTATACGCACCGTGCTCTCTAAAGTGGTTTGCCTTCAGAGCATGCGAGCGGAGCGGGTGGATTTTGAAGTGAGCACGGAGTGGGCTTTAAAATGGGTCAGAGTGACTCCGGAGCAAGAGCTCTCCTCCGCTCCGAGCCGCTCAGTGCACACGATCACACAGTGTTTTAAACTGATGTAATATACATGTAGTACAATGCCAAAGCAATAGGTGGCGATGTAGTTCAAACATGAAGGCCATTTTCAACCAATCAGAAGGGTTAACACATCACTAGTTACTACACATCCTGCTAAGTCAAAACAGAAATCAGCCATCTTTAAATCACCTCAGGAACTATTTAGCTATTTATTTTCAGCAAGAAACAAACCAAGTGCAATAAAAAAAAGGATACATTCATGTTCTATATGTTCTGCCTCATTTATTGATGAAACGAAACCAACATCAACACAATGTACCACCAAGAGCGGAGAGTTTAGTCTCACAAAAAGAGCGCTGGTGTTGTTAGCTTACATGCTAACTAGGGATGTCCCGACCACATTTTTTTGCTCCCGATCCGATCCCGATCATGTGATTTTGAGTATCTACCGATACCGATCTTTCCCGATCCGATAGTGGATTAGTTATCCCAATTTCTCACATTACATTCACCCTGAATGTTGATGTTATCCAGGTGAAAAGTGAACTTCATTCAAGCGAGGCATTGCAATCCTTGACATAAATCATTTGATGTATAATTAATAGGGATGCCCCGATCACGTTTTTTGCCACCGATACCGATCACCGATCGTCGTGAGCCATATCGGCCGATACCGATCCGATCGTTTTTGATTAAAAAGAAATTAAAATGTATTTTATATATATATATTTTTTTTATATAAAATATATATATTATATAATTAGACTTGTACTTGTATTATCTGCGAGACATCGCCACCACGCAACAAGCTCCACTGTCTGTGTGTACTCTAGTAGCCTCCAGCTACGGCCAGGATTCTCCGGAGCTGCAGCTGGACCTATACTCGAGTAGCCTCGAGCTACGGCCAGGATTCTCCGGCGCTGCACCTGGACCCTATTGGTATAACGTTACTTAACTGTGCTCAGCAAGCCCTCAGCTCGAATACGCATCGAATCAGTGTTATAAGACATTGATATCAGGAGCTATCTGTAGCTACTGCTAGCCGGATATATAACGTTAATACAACGCCTCAGTGAATTATTTAGTTCAATGGGACATTTCGTTTTGAACAGTGAACTAACTTGCGCTAACGCGAGCTAACAGGTATCATACACGTCTCTACTATACTTGCTGGAGCGTTTGTTGATGTCAGGAGCTATCGGTAGCTGGCCGGCTAGATACCGTTCGGTTAGACAATGCCTCATCATGTATTAAACTAAAAGTGAATAGTTGACTGGGTCATTTTGTAACGGTAGCTAAGCTAACGTTAGCTCAGGGAGACGCCGTCCTCCCGTGTCCCGTCTCACTAGACGAGACCCGTGTTTACATGCGTGCGGGAGGGGCTGGAGGGATGAGCAGACGCCGCACCACCCGGTGTCTGAGACAGAACTCAGCGACAGCGAGTGAGATCGTTTTTGACGATCGGCGAAAATAAAGCATTATCACCGATCACCGATCGCATATTTATACTGATTATCGGCCGATAACGATCGGTGGCCGATCGATCGGGGCATCCCTAATAATTAAATCAAAGGAAATGCGTTTGTTTTGGCAAAATTCTTCTGCTCTGTGTGACAATAAATAAATGAATGATCATATGCAATTTAAAACCAAAACTAAGGCCTCAGTATGAGTTTAAGACGTGAATGGTTTCTTGCTTTTTATTTTAATTTAATTTTATTTCTGCTGTATGTAAAGCACTTTGTGAGCTGTTTCTGTGAAAAGTGCTATATAAATAAACTTTACTTACTTACTTACTTACGTGAACATGGTCATGTTTGTTGAATACATTTTTTTTTTTTTTAATAATCCAGATTTTTTTTATCCCGATCTTCGGAAAATCGGATCGGGACATCCCTAATGCTAACGTGAATGGGATCTGCCAGTATAAACACTTAGCATTGCGGCTAGGCTAGCGTACATTAGCATAGTAAAGCTAGTAGAATGGTTGAAAACGTTATATTTAACAGATTGCAGAATGGGTACAATACGGCTCAATACAAACGATTGTTAAGTGGCCCAGGGAGTGCAGACTGTTGTAGTTTGGTCAAATCAAGCTAATTTACATCATGCTCCAAAAAAATATTTTTTTTCTGCTGAGCGGGCCGGAGCACCGATCGCTTGATGCGCAAATGAAGGTGAGCGCTGAGCGAGCGGAGAGCGGCTTGGGGGGTGGGCCAACATGAGCAGGGAACAAACTTAACTTTTTGACTTACCAGCCATTTGGCTGGTAGATTTTAAAAACGACCAGCCGGGCAGATTTTTTACCAGCCAAAAATTATAAATAGCTTTTTAGTATATCGCCATGTGTTATTACTACTATATAATACTCTCATATGCTATTTTCAATTAATATCATAAACAACATAAGGAATATTAGCATAATTTTGAGTGGACTGAAGGAATGAGTCAGCGTTAATAGTTTTAAATGCAAATAATTTATTGAAACATAGAAGTGGGGTCAGGACACACACACACACACTGTGTTTCAACTCACCACCCCCGCATCATATCTTCAAACTTCCACTCCTCTCGAAACTTTTTTATATTTGAATATCAACATTATCTGTCCATCCTCAGTAATCCTCAGTTTACTATAATATACTCATGTCCTGAGTCCTGACTAGTGACTTCGTCGTCTTTCCAAACACACGCACACACACACACACAGGGAAGGGGAGAGTGCGCCCCCCCCCCCCCATTTCCCTTTCCTCAGTCCACACTGTCTGCTGTTCACTATGGCTCTGCCTCGTCTGATCAGGATTAGCTTGTTAGCTTACGTTAACGTTGTAGTGATTGGTACATAAACGTTAATTTCGGGCGATGTGGGCATAAAGGAATGGCGACGGTGTAAAGCATGTAGATGCATTGGACTCGTTGTGAGAAGAAAAAAAACACCACAGACTTATTTTGTGTTAACGCTGCTGTGTTTAATGCTGCTCTGTTTAACGCTGCTCTGTTTTCAAAGAAACACGGAGTGGGCGGATATCATATGATTCGCGGAGTTGCTACAGGGTTTTTCAAAATAAGAGTATCATATGAACCTGAACGTTGCTAGCTGCCGGAGCGCAGATATTATGACTGGAGCTGCGCTTGGGGCGGAAATGAGACCCGCACAGGATTTTCAAAATAAGAGTATCGATATGAACTACACGCCAGATGGCGGGCAGACCTATTATTTTTAGTCGCCAGACGTTAAATCTACAGGCCATTGGCGAATGGCGTGTGCTTATTTTGTTCCCTGAACATGAGCGAATGAGAGCGGAATAAGCCGTCCAGAGCGAAGAGCGGATTTCTCGGCCGCTCCGCGCCGCTCACATGCTCTAGCCTTAGCGGTCGTTTTGGTTCTTAATCTGCCTTTTTCTTTTTACTCCGCGAGTCCGCGGTAAACTTAACGAACTCTCCAAGTGTCTTATTAAATTTGTTGTGTTGAAACTTCTTACATTGCTTCCCCCACAAGGTATTTTATCCTGGCATACATTGCAGATGGCATTTGTTGCATCTGTCTCAGATACTTTGTAATAGTTCCACACCACCGACATGTTTTAGATTAGTTAACATGCGACAATGACAACAACTCCGCTGAGAATTAGCTCATGTGTTTCACGTCATCGATCGGTTTTCACAATCGGTGACTAGAAAGCATTATCGGAATTCCCCAATCTCATATTTATACTGAATATCGGCAGATACCGATCGCTGGCCGATCGATCGGGGCATCCCTAATAACAACCGCCCGTTACTATGACATTATTTATCATTACATGACTCAATAGATGAGCACACCTTCTGATCATTGAAATACTCCTACTCATTTTAGCCACTGTTATTAATGTGCCTTGACCAAGCAAGCTTTTCATCAATAAGGCCTACAAAAATTGTTTGGTTCCTGTTGGTTGTCAGTTAAGGCCATGGGGTAGGTAGGGAATTTTAATTTTTTATTTAATTAAATTTTTTTCACTGCGACTATGGATAGGGAATTTCTTTGTTTGTGAAATACTTGCTTTTTATATATTCTCATTATTGACATGGACTGCACTTTTTGACTAAGATTTAACTCAACTGTATTGCAATTTAATTTATTTTTTTCCGCACCTAAATCGGCAGGGTCGGTCGGCAACAGGAACCAACATTTCTTTTTTTGGCCTAATCACACCCAACAACTTGGCCTCTCTAACCTGCTCAATAGCAGCACCATTCAATTCAACACAATATTTTGTTCCTGATCCATTCTTAACACTTTGACTGCCGGGAGCCGTCTTTAGACGTCTTTGCTGGCCATGCTAAAGTTGCCGGGGGACGCTGTAAGTTGTCCTTATATCAATATTTCAAAAATCTGCGATCGGATTCATAATGTCCCTCCGCTGGCCTGAGATCCACCAGCAGGACCCACTGAGCTCTCTGGCGGTTCAGGAGCGCCATCTGGTGGCCGATCGGCGCAAGCGCTTAACAGGAAGCGCAGTAGAGGTTTTGCTAGACGTCCGTATTGCTTCCGGCCACTCGGTACATGTCCGGTGACTCTAGCTCGTCACACTACATAGCGATCGATTGCCAATAACTCGATAAACAACATGATTTGGACGTATATACCATTATACAAGCTGGAGATGGACCGGGTAATAATATATCCCATAATGATAAAATTTCTACTCGACGATGATCGCCCAACGGCGCGCGGAGACTGGGGTGAGTTTCAGCGTGTACCGTTACCGTCTTCGATAATAACTGATATTATCAACATTTGACCCACATTAGATGATTGGTATAACGCTGCCCACGGAATTATAAACGCCCCCTCGCCCATCCGGTCAACATCAGATGACGTGTAGTAACTTCTAGAAGTACGTCTAGTTGGAATTTTTTATATCGCGCTGATTGCCATCAAACTGTATTTCATCATCAATATAATGCATTTGGGGCTATATATCACGTTCTGGAGAAAGTTGCAGAAAGAGATGAAAACATACTTATACATTAGACCATACTTTACTATGAATATGTGAATGAAAAAGTTTAACGTTGCTACACAATGAACAATACATATAGGACTTTGAATGGGCCCTAATAATGGCAATGTAGCAATAGAATTTAAAAAGTTATAGCCCTGCAAAGAAGGGGACTTTCTCCATAGACAAATAGCGCTGGCAATCTATGGTATATCATTCATTTAACCTTAGGCAACCAAAGTGTTAATTTATTTCTAGAGGCCAGCATGATAGTCTTTGTGACCATGGTATTAGTGGTAAACTTGTAGGTGTGCATTAAACGGTTTTAAGGCACTCCTCTGTGTGTCGTTTGGTTCCTCACCTCCGTATTGGGCCGTACAATAGTTTTACGCACACCTACTTGTTGATTATCCCTTACTTTTCTGTTGATACAGAAATAAGTATTAATTAACAGTTAACTGATGTCTCTAATAATAATTTGCTAATGGTGTGCATGTTAACTAAGGTATACATTTATATATTAAATAATGTATACAAATGTTTGTTTATGTTGTAATTGTACATTTTAAGTTACTGACTTTCTGAACCATGTTTCACTATTTGGAGAGAGAGCCCGACCGACCGACCGACCGACCGACCGACCGACCGACCGACCGACCGACCGACCGACCGACCGACCGACCTTGTTTCATATGCTGTTTATCCTTTTCACACTATACGACCGTAGATGTTCTCCCCTCAGAGGTCTCCTCCGGGGAGTCCTGGTTGGGTTCTGTACCACCAAACCTACTTTCTAGGGCTGTCTTAAATACTTCGAAGCTTCGTTCGATGGCACA
Source organism: Notolepis coatsorum (assembly GCF_963971535.1). Taxonomy (NCBI): domain Eukaryota; kingdom Metazoa; phylum Chordata; class Actinopteri; order Aulopiformes; family Paralepididae; genus Notolepis; species Notolepis coatsorum. The sequence goes on along the minus strand of NC_140167.1, from coordinate 134,174,594 downwards.
AGCTTCGAACAAATTTTTATTTATTTATTTTTGCCTCAAATCTTGCGCCTCCATTCCAATGAAACGAAAGTAAGTGGCGCCTCGACTCCACCTCTCTACAACAAGCATGTGGAGATTATCTGTGTTTAAAACAACAAGGACATGTGCAGCAGACATGTCGACGAAGAAGTCATCAGACGTGTGGTTACACTTTAAAATATGCAAAGACAATGCCCAAAAAGCCGAGTGCCAGATATGCCAGAAGAAAATGGCATATCACAACTCTACAACAACTTTGTCAAATCACCTAAAAAACGTAAGTATCGTTGTACACGACGGCGACGCCACACAAAACATTAATAAGGCTATGCCTATGCTGCTATGACTAATGTGTTACCAAATTGGCTAATTTAATTGTAATCATCTGCTTTTGTAGGTGCATTGTCTGATAATTATAAATTATAAATGATAAATTAAATATAATATAATTGTTTGCTTGATAGACGAAGGTTGCAACATAATTATGTAATGTCATGTCGTTGGCCGTGAGAGCAGCCCCACTGCACCCAGGCAGCGCAGACGAGTGAAACCTTGTTGGCTGCGTCACAGTCACGAAAGGGGCTACTTAATTAATTAATCCAATCCACTTTATTTATAGAGCACATTTAAAAACAACAAAGTTTACCAAAGTGCTGTACAAGTCCCACAACATAAGATACAAAAATTATAATAATAATAATTTTTTCGAAGCTTCGAATTAAAATCGAAGCTCGGCCCCGAAGCTTCGATTGCCAAAAAAAGCTTCGAAGGTCAGCCCTACTACTTTCCCAGTCTGACTACATGGCGATAGCGGTGAGGAAACGTGGCACGTGTGAGAAAAGGGCTGTCCACCCGAGCTTGACACAGCAGAGAAGATGACAAATGTATACCTGCTGCAGCTTCAGCCACAGGTTAATCTTTGTCACTTGGATAAATTGGTATGCTGGATACTCATTTCTATATTGAGAAGGGGCAGTGTCTTCTCACTCGTTCCCTCTGTCATATCCATCCTGCTGAGAGAAAGAGAGAGTTCTGGTTTGGGTGAATTATATTCTGTTTGGTTAAAGGTAGAATCTGTAATGCCGTCAAACAGCAACCTCTAGGAAATAGGGGAGGTGTTTGTATTGCTGGCTACAGAGCCTCAGGTGTGGCCAGCAATAGGAACCTCTCCCGTATCAGTACCAAGAGGGGCTCTTTTGCCTACACTGTAAAAAAATTATTCACTGTATTATTTTACAGATTACTTTCGTTTTTCTACTTTAAGTGTAAATGCCATAAATTACCTTTTATCAAAATATTAACCATTAAATAAAGGTTGTAATCTGTAAATGTATTTGATTTTACTGTAATTTGACAGTAAGTCCTGTATTTGGCAACCATTGCTGCCAGACATTTACAGTATTTTTTACAGTCTTCTTTTTTACAGTGTAGAGGTCGCTGTTTGACGGCATTACAGATACTACCGTTTACATTTGTGTTTTTTTTGTTCTTTTTTTAACCAAAGGGCAATTTCTGTGCAGCAGATTAACATTCAATAACTAGAGATGTCTGCCATGAGTTGCTGTAGTAAACGTTTCCTTATATGAAAAGCATCAACTTTAACACTTTTCTTGGTTACATATGGTTAAATGGGACACGCGTCAGTAATAGTATATTTTATTTTCTCACAAATTATGTCTTGAATGCATCTTTGACTCCGAACTGTGGGCTTGTGCATGTTCCGGGTGATAGTGATATCATTTTCCTAGTTCTAGGGCACTTGTCGAATTTCTATAAGAGTGATGGCACTTACTTCTATTAGATGGGTCATCTGCAAGCGGATACGCTTATGGTGGCGTTTCCTATGACTCAGACTAGATGATTCAGAACTTTCTTATGGGGAGGGTGTTTCAGGAAGCTATGCTCTTTGTGATACTGCATTCATGGAAGATATGGCTTGGTTGTGGGAAGTGGGTAGTGTTTCTCTGTTAGTCATTTAATAATGTCTTATTGTTTAAGGGGAGGTATAGGCTACTGCCACTGCATAGTGGGGGAAATGCTTTCATCTTATCTGTGTGACACTTTACGTATTGAATTTTTTTATATATATTTAGATATTAACATCAGCAAATCAGCAAATATTTCATAGAACATGTGCACGTTAGTTGGAATACTTTTTTTGCTTAAGTCAAAGTAATTTCTTCTGTTTCAATGTGATTGATAACTAAATAGTTGGTCATTTACAGAGGTCTTTCTTTGTGTGTTTTTATCACAAGTCAAAATACTACTGTATGTATACATGTACAGAGTGAAAACATTAGGATATATTTGTTTTTAAGTACACCATCAAATGGAAATGAGAAGATATGAAAAAATCCTCTGTAAATGACTGGCTACTTATGTTAGGAAGCACCTTACCTTCACGTTAAGGTGAAAAAAAGTGCATAAAGGGAATATGTCATTTTGAGAAAATGGTTAAATGTTTGTTCAGAAGCTTGGTTTACATGATGCAGCTCATACAAAAATGCTAAAATATAATATTTGTAGTTGCTTTTGATAATTGTTATATATCCGTTTTATGAAATTACAGTAGTTGTAGAGGCAAAATATTATAATATCTAAAGGATTTTCCAATCCAGCCAAAATCAAAATGTTCAGTGGCTGTGCCCTAATGGGGCAATTCAACCCCTAAAAATAGATATAGGTATTTCCCCCCTTTCCCGGAGTGCTATCTCTCCACAGACCTTGTTGTGAGAAGTTTAATGTAAGAAAAATTTTCTGCCAAACTACACCCCCAATAATACTGAATGATGGTGCACTCTGTTAGTGTTACGGTTTGGTAGGTGTGTTGGACCCAGGTGCAGTGCAGAACAGAGACGACGAGAGACGGATGTTGATTTTCGAATTAAGCACTACAGTACGTCTTTAATTAGAGTAGCTGAATGAACACGCACACAATGGTGATAAACAAAAGAGGAGAAATCTCAGTCTCTAAAACAGGCTAAATCAGAATCACAATACATAGAAACTAGTGCTGTCAGGCGATTAAAAAAAAATTTATCTAAGTAATTACAGGATTTGTAATTAATTTATCTAATTAATCGCATAACCATTTTACGCCTGATATTCTATAATCATATTTCAAATTGCATGTGTCCGGATGGCAGAATTCAGTACTGTATCTACAAAACCTTCTGTTTAATCATCTTCCCTTTATTCATTTGCTTAGATTTTTCAGGTCTGGTCAATTTTAGCATGGTGTTATTCACAGTAAAAAAAATAAAATATTGAATTGATATTCTCATTTGGTTCATTACAATTTACTCAAGCCTAGTAACAGACACAGTATTTCTGACACTGGGAATACATTCCATGAGATCCATAGATGTCCCTAGAATCAGATACCAAGAACATGCAAATGGACCATTTAAAAAAAAAAAAAATCTGTAAATGTTTATTCTACGTTCTTATGGAATGAATGAGATAAAATTATTATTATTTTTTAAATCCTTTAAAAAAAAATTATTTATAAATTTTGCGTTAATTTTCATAACGCGATAATTTGCTGTGTAATTACGGTAATTAATTTAATGGCGATCAAATAACTGGGAAATTCTTTTTGGAATCCAACCGGCCACAGGTAAGATCGATTTGACATCAATTTCAGTCTGATCGGGCCTTGTTCTCATAGCCATCCACCCGGTCAGCGTATGATGTTGCAATAACGAATGCCGTTATTGGTAATCAATAATCAGAAACGACTTCCCCCGCCCCCCCTTTCATGCATTCAAGGTGGAATATGATACCGATCATATGCATTTTGATTTTTAACTCTAGCTTGTGTAGGGCCGAAACGCCAATCAATTTAACGTTATTAGCTTAGCGCCCTATATCTAGCTTTGCAGGAAATACCCCAGACCATTGCGGTATATAGTTCATATTCACGACGCTATAACACGGGAACGTATTGATGAAAAAAAAATTTCTTATATTATTACTTGTATTTAGGGATGCCCCGATCGATCGGCCACCGATCGTTATCGGCCGATACTCAGTATAAATATGCAATCTGTGAATTCCGATAATTAGTCATATTCGCCGATAGCGGAAACCGATCAAGCGAAGCTCTCACTCGCTGTCTGTCTCAGACACACACGACCTGCAAACTGCCGCTGCTCCTCCTCCCTAGCCCCGCCCGCCCCGTGTAGAGTTTGTAAACAAAGAGGTGCGGCTCCTCTGCTCGAGTCTGTAGTGCACTGCATTCGACCTGCGCTAACGTTAGCTACCTAGCTATCGTTACTGTTTAAACAAAATTACCCAGTCAACTATTCACGTTTAGTAGGCATTGTCTAACGGTATTTAGCCGGCTAGCTACCGATAGCTCCTGATATCAACAAATGATCCAGAAAGTCTAGTAGTTCATGTTCATACCTCAGTTAGCTTGCGTTAGCTGACGTTCGTTTACTGTTCAAAACGAAATGTCCCATTGAACTAAAGTTCTGTCTTAACGTCATCTAGCCGGCTAGCAGTAGCTACAGATAGCTCTTGATATCAATGTCTTATAACATTGATTTAATGCGTATTCGAGCTGAGGGCTTGCTGAATGTGAAATGACCAAAGCACTTAACGTTACCAATGGGGTCCCGCTGCAGCACAGGAGAATCCTTTTTGGAGCTGGGCTACTAGAGTACACACAGACAGTGGAGCTGTTTGCAGATAGTGAGCATTTTGACTTGTTGCGTGGTGGCGATGTCTCGCAGTCGCAGATAATACAAGTACAAGTCTAATTATATAATATATATATTTTATAAAAAAAAAAAAAAAAAAACTTTTTATATAAAATAATTTTTAATTTCTTTTTTATCAAAAACAATCGGTATCGGATCGGTATCGGCCGATATGGCTCACGACGATCGGTGATCGGTATCGGTGGCAAAAAACGTGATCGGGGCATCCCTACTTGTATTATGCACATCGTTGCGGGCGAGACCCCCCGCATTTCACTGTATACCTGTATGCCGTGACAAATAAAACTCTTGTATATTGAAGGGAAGGTTTATACTGTCAATTGACAATGACAATGGACACATAGTAATAATATTAAATAGATTTAGCTCTACAAACAACCTCACGCACAGTGAAAACTTGTAATGAAAAGCTGGCCTCATAGAGTGGGATTAGACGGGCCCCAATGGCCCCTAATGTGTTAACAACAAAATTCAATCAAAGTGGCATGGCGATTCAAAACATCGCCATCAAACTTATATCCTCTGTGGCAAGGAGAAATAAGACTGAACATGTATACTCACGGACAGTTTCAGTGATCGACTGACGGTGTTTGTGTGACATGGGCGAGAATATAAACGAGACATTTAATGAGTCACACCAGGTACAAATGAGTAATTAGGACAGGTAGACCGGGCAATTATCCACCAGGTAACGCTAGAGGTCTGCTCCGTGAGGAGAGCAAACGTTACAGTTAGAAAATAATTCCTACATGAAACTGCTCAACAACAAGGCCTGGATTATCTATGATTTTTGTAAAGAGACATTGCTTTTGAGCTTCTCAAATGTATTCTTTGCGCGCATGTGTGTATGTGCATGCATGCATTTTTCCATTGGCCTAATAGTGAGATCAAGAGCATATTGTTATACAATTATTACTATTATAATTATAATTATAATAATAATTATTATAATTATAATAATTATTATTATTATTATGCGCAACATACATATTTGTATTAACTGTGTGTGGTTCTTATGAAGCAGAATCATTTTAACTAATGTTAGGCTAATGTTAAGTCAATAAGATTTTACAAAATGATAACCAGCCAGGCGGCTAAGTGGCGCAGTGGGCAAGGCGCTCGCCACTAACGCAGGAGATGCTGGGTTCGAGCCCAGCTCGCGCCGTTGCTTGGCTGGTCGTTCATACTGTTGAGCTTATAGGACAAGATATTACAATCCCTTAGATAATCAGCACTTTTTTTAATGGGGTAGTGGTAAAAGCTTCACTGTCCCAAGTCCAAACCCACCTCTTCCATGCTGCACCTGTCCTACAATGTCTCCATGCCTGAGAGCAGATTTTGCTTGCTGTACGGCCTCAGATGGGATCCATTTCCGCCCAGGAGCAGCCGCTTGGATCACTTCATCTTGAGACTCGGTCAGGGTCATGTTCAGCCTCACTTTGGTGCATTTAAACTCCTCTGAGGCTAGAGACAGGCAATTCCAGGGCCCCGTGTCCATACAAGCCGATGTTGCTGAGGCAACGCGGAAGGCCAAGCCACTTCTTGATGTATGAACTGACTGTCCTCTCCAGCTTCTCGACTTTGGTCATGGGGATCTCGTAGACCGTTAAAGGCCATCAGGCGGGGGAGCAATCCAAACTGCAGGCACCAGAGTTTCAGCTTTCCAGGGAGCAAGGTCTTGTCTATGCTGACCAGGCCTTTGATGGTTTCTTCCCTCAGCTGATCACTCTCATCTGAGTCTTTGAGGCTTGCGTTGTACCATCGCCCTAGGCTCTTGACTGGCAGTTCTGACACCAACGGATTGGGTGTATCCTTGATGTGGAACCTCTGGTCCACGAGTTTTCCTTTGACGATGGATATGCTCCTGGATTTGCTGGGTTTGAACTTCATCCGTGCCCATGTAATGTTGGCATGAAGCTTTCCCAGCAGACGTTTGGTGCATGCTATGGTTGAGGTCAAGGTGGTCATGTCATCCATGTAGGCGCGAATAGGAGGTAGACTCTGTCCATATTGCAGACGTTCTCCTCCCACAACCCACTTGGAAGCTCGAATGACCACTTCCATTGCCATGGTGAAGGCTAGTGGGGAGATGGTACATCCAGCCATTATTCCCACTTCCAAAGATTGCTATGATGTTGTGTATTCTGTTGTTTTGATACAGAATTGCAGATCTTGGAAGTCATTTCTCACCAGGTTTGTGATAGTATTTGAGATGTGGAAGAAGTTGAAGGCTGTCCAGATGAGAGAATGGGGGATGGATCCAAAAGCGTTGGCTAGGTCCAGGAATAAGACATGCAGGTCTCTTCCTTCCCTTTTGGCAGATTGGATTTGGTGCCATATCATGCTTGTATGTTCCAAGCATCCTGAGAAACCAGGAATGCCGGCCTTCTGCACATGTGTCAATCAAGTTGTTTTGCTTCAGGTATGTTGTCATCCTTTTAGCAACAATGCTAAAGAAGACCTTCCCTTTAACATTCAGCAGGTTGATCTGCCAGAATTGATCGATGTTTGAGGCATCCTTCTCCTTGGGGATTACTACTCTCCCTGCTCTTCGCCATGCTTTTGGGATGGTTTGCTTTGTCCACATCACCTTCATTTGCCTCCACAGATAGTGTAAGATATTTGGGGAGTTTTTATACAGCCGGTATGGAACTCCACTTGGTCCTGGAGCTGAAGCTGCCCTTGCCTTCCTCACCGCTTCTTCAACCTCCCTCCACCTTGGAGGACAGTCATCCAGCTGGTGTTCTGGTTGAGGAATTGGTGGCATGTCTGGTGGTAGTTCCCTCTGTTCATATCTTTTGCTGTCTGTGTGAGTTGTTTTCAGATGGTCCTCAAACTCCCTCTTTGGCACCTAAGTGACCCGCTCTTTTCCTTTGTGAAGAGTCCTTTCACAAATCTGAAGGGATCCTTGTAGAAGGATGTTCTCGCTCTTTCCTTCCTCTTGCGTCGAGTCCTGAGGTTTTCAGCTCTCTGCAGTCTTCCCATGCGTCCCTTCAGGTCTGTTTGCAGGAGGTCGATGCCCACTCTTTCCTCCAATGAGGCTCTCTTCCATTGCTTCCTCAAGTCCCTTCTCTCTTTGACAAGGCGCTGGATTTCTTGCTGCCTTCTGGACTTGGGAGGGGTTGTTGGTGTCATGTCCTTCTTTCCTGTCTCTTTTGTTCCGAATCTTTCTGCTCCATAGAAGTAGATCAGATCGCCCATTTTATCCAGTTTATTTTCCACTGTTCCTTTGATTCTGTCCAGGATTTTGATCAGGTCTGCATCGATTGTTGCCCACTCAGGGCTCTACAGTGCGACCATATTGCTCGAATATGCCCCTAAAAATAGTGTGCGAACCTCAAAAACCAATTACGCGCACGGTGTGCAAACTGCTGATGACAGCCTAAGTCGTACTTTTTATTTTTCCACTGAGAATCGTTAAAAAACTACAAGTCCCACATTGCACTCAAGCCAACGGTCCAATCACAGTAGAGTGAAGTGACCAATCGGAAGCTCTCATTTTGCTTGTTTACATCCTGAAACTCCGCCATTGCGATCACTGCTCTCGTTTTCCGAGACACTAACTTATTATAGTCTCTCTCTTACCAATAACAATAGATTTTAGAACACCTAGATTTATCGACAGCAATAGTAATATAACGTTAATGCAACAAAACGAATGCCTTGCTTTGTTAATCATAACGTTGATGCAGTAGCGTATGTCGGTGTGTTGGCTGTAACGGACATGACAATAACATAACGTGTACACATTAAAATTGCGATAATCTATTCTAACATTTTCAAATCGATGCAGTTGAATTTCCCCCTTAGGATCGATGCATTGTTACACCCCTACACCAAAGTCACTGGCCCACTGTGTATCTGTGTGTATAATAACTTGGCTAGCGTTATCAACAGCAGAGGTGGGCAATGGGTCCAGCTGCAGCGCCGGAGTGCAAGCGATGTGATGTAATTGGCAGACTCGACTGTCAATCAATGGTCTACCTGACACGCAAACTCAAACAATGTTTCTGTACTGGAGGTGTACAGTATTTCAATAGGCAACCCTGAAAGGATTTTTTTTCTAGAAGAGCAACACAGCCAAAACATAAGCATTGTATGCATAAAAGGGGCTAAAGTTAAGTGACTGAACCTTTTGTAGCAGTAGTTTGATTTGATAGGGACAGCACATGTTAATGAACATCAAGTACAACATACAAAATGTAAACATGCAGGGTTGTAGCAAGAGCTAATTTACACACATGCACGCACAGTACAAATATAGATTTATTTTTGAAAAAAAATGAAAGTTACTTGAAATATTTTCACTGTGCTCCTAAATATTTTTGGGTGCTCCTAAATTTCTTTGTGTGCTCCTAATCTTTTTCATTTAGGAGCACATGTGCTCCTTGGGAAAAAGGTTAGCGTAGAGCCCTGCCACTCTTTCTTGCTGCTGGACTTTGGCCACTTCACATGAGGTCTGTGGCCTTGCATGTTCTTCTCCAAAGAAGGTTGCAAGTGACTTGGTTCCAAGTTCTCTGATGTGCTTGAATTACTTTCAGCCACTGGGGTACTGATGCTCTGTGGACTGTGTTAAATCCTGCCGCTGAGCTTCACTCGCCTGACTTGACCTTTCTCTCAGAAGATAATGGTCAATGCAAGGTCCCGGCCTCACTTTCTTCAAGCACTTCATCCGCCCTTGATGTATTCGTAGGCCTCTGATGGATGTTACCTTGGACCAGCCACAGCTACAAACTCTGTGCTCCTGTCCTTCAGTTGATGTGCCGATTATCTGGTTTGTCGTCATGTTCATTCCAGGGTCGGTTACCGGGTGGTCAGACGATGAGTCATCTTCCGCCCCCGCTCTCGCAGACTCTAGGGGTGTTTTTCTCTTTAGACTTTTCGTAGCAATGAGGGGTGGCTTTTGTGCACTTAATTAAGCGACGGAGCCTGCCATCATGGATAGCTAGTCCATGACAGCCCCGTTGGGGTCTTTCCTTCCTGTCGGCTGTCTTTCCAAGCCGTCGCATGTACTTTCCCTTGTTGTCAGCTGCACTTCAGTTGAGCTTATAGGACTAGATATTACAATCCCTTAGATAATCAGCACTTTTTTGAATGGGGTAGTGGTAAAAGCTTCACTGGGGTCTTCAGGTGGGCACCCTCCTTCATTGGTGTTACGTTGACGGGCCCACGACACCTCCGAAGGGCTCAACGGCAACACCTGGCGTCCCAGGTGTGCCCCCCTCTGCTTTTACCCCTCGATTGTCATTTTGCAGCCCAGTTGGGGTCCTTTCTCTTAATCCATAGCCATCTGCTGCTTCGTTCGGCAGCCTCTGACAGTGTTTTGACAGCTTGTCGGAACGCCTGTCCTCGCACTCTCATCCCCTTAAGAAGCTTGGTTGTGGACATGGCAACAAATCCTCTAGATCCAACCTCAACCGGAAGCACCTGGGCACGCCAGCCGCGTTGTTCTGCCTCGGCTGCTATGTCGGAGTACTTCAGTCGTTTACGTTCATATGCTTCACCAACTGCAGCCTCCCATGGTACAGTTAGTTCCACAATGAATACAGACTTCTGGGAGGTTGACCACAAGACCAGGTCTGGCCTGAGGTTAGTTGTAATGATCTCAGGCGGAAAGATTTGTTTCTGGTCCAAGTCAACCTGCATTCTCCAGTCCCGGGCAGTGTCCAGGAGGGTTGCCTCCACTCTTGCAGATGGCTTTGCTGGGAGCTGTCCTGCTCTTACAAAATAAGTGGTGTTTGAGTGTCTAGGCATTGGGGAAGGGAGGGCAATTGGCAATACAATTGGCAGTATTAGGGGGTGGGAAAGCCGGTGGGTGGGGATTGGACGTTGTGGACAGTGACTCCTACAGGTCGGTTGGTGCACCTGTACAGCAGAATCAGGAAGTATCAGGGGCAGCGTGAGCCTCCCACGCGTTACTCCTCGCCACTGAGAGATCGCGCTGTGCAGGTGAAAAGATGCGACGGCTGCCTCCTCGTGTACCGGAGGGGACACGTGATGCAAGGCTTCGTCCACATTGCAGCCGACCAGTGGGAGGCATGGTCTAGCAACGTTCGAGACAGGGGAGGGAAGAATTGGATGATACGAAATTGGGATGGGAGAAAAATAGAAAAATGGGGAGAAAAAGTAGATACAAAAAAAATGATACCCAGCCCAATGAACAAATATTTGAATATCAGAATAGTCTGAGCCAACTCCCCACATTGTGACACATACAGTACCTGGTGACATAAATGTCAAAGCATCTCTTTATAGTGCAGGAGATGGTCACAAAATGCCTATAGCCCAATCATTCTGATCTATGTTGCAGTAGAGAAACAAGCCAGAGCTTCAACACATATAGAAAGACCAGAGATTCAGGTCAAGAAGTTGACAGTTCACACGTCATACCTTTTCTCTCGATAGGCAAGATTACCATCGGGGGCTGACATCTCTCTACCATGCACACATTACCTTCCAATCAGATAAAATACTGAATGTCCATATATCGGATGACTGAGAGAACACACAACAATAAAGCGGTGTGAAATCCAGTGGGTGTGATGTCTAGGAGAGAGTTTACAAAAGGTGTAGACACAAGGGGGCCAGATGGTGTTGGACTGAGTCTGTACATGTCGTGTAGTGGTACCCAACCAAAGCAGAGCGGTAAAGACCCATTGAGTGCCATTACTTCTTACAAAAAGTGGGAGTAGCTGGGGTTGAGAGGATGTCCACTTGCAAAATGAAAACGGAGGAAGCTGTTATTAGCAAGGGAACACCACAAAACAAACACCCCCTGAACCTCGTCTGCTTCGTGCCCACCCGGCCGTCTTTCTGCTTTTGCTTTCTTTTCATCCTTGTCATTCAGCAAATAATAATTATGAGGGCTGATTCATGCCATTGGCCTCCTCTGTAGTCTTTTCCCCTTACAAGATGTGACTTCATCTGTCCAGAGAAAAACATGGTCACAGCATGTTTGTGAAAGGAATTTATTGAAAGTACGACATTGACCCCCGTAACACAGCGAGTTATCAGAAGAAATAAGCCTCAGTGAAAGCAGTACTTTCCCCTGCATTATCAGGGTGATCTGAGGCACGGCAGGGATTTGCAGAGCTGAAGCCGTGCAACATTGTCACATTGATTTGAGTTTTCCATGGAAAACTCGGAAACGGGGTACATTGGTGACTGATCAAAGTGCACGGGCAGGGTGTGCGTATGTGTGCGAGAGAAAGAGAGAGATATGGTAAACTAGGGCTGAACTATTAATCAGAGTTTTATCGAAATCGCAACATGGCCTAGTACAATATTCAAATAGCAGGATATGCAATATGTGTTGGAGACGAAATTTACGTCAAAATACCATTCTGAATTAATTATTGTGGTGCTGTAGAAATGCATACACATCATATTCTACAGACTTGAGAAGACATCTTTGTTTGTTACAGATCCCTGCAGAAATCACACCATGAACATTTATCAAATGAGAATAATGGCGCAAAAATTAGTATTCCCTCTACTATCGTGAATCATATCATATATGCAATATCAATCAAAATAATCACAATTAGATATGTTTACCAGACTATGGTAAACACACACACACGCACACGCACACACACAAATGTCTCTCCCCTCTCTCTTTCTCTGAGTCTGTCTGTCTGAGTAATTGCATCATGGGAACACCAAATTGCTGTACAGACGCACCACTGATCAAAATCCCTCACAGACTTCTCAGGAGTTCAAGCGAGAAGCATATTGGAAAAACGCAGTTGGGTCCAGTCTCACATTTCTTGTATGTGTAATAACCAGAAATAACTCTAACCCTAATAACCAGATGCCCATAAACTGTGATCTCAGTCGGCCACTCGGTTGTTAATCCCCCCTGGGTAGCAGTGGTATTGATCGCAGCTCTCTGGTTCCTCCGCAGCTCCCCACTGCCCAGATAAAGAAGTGTGTTCCCCTTATCTCATTTGTATTGTTTGAGCGATAACCTTGCACCACAGAAGAAGAGTCCAATATTGATCCCCTCCGTCTAATCAAGAGCGCATCTACTGCGCCGAGCGGCCGAAGCACGACATTTTCACAGACGTCGGATGAATCCTCTCTCTCTCTCTCTCTCTCTCTCTCTCTCTCTCTCTCTCTCTGTGTCCCATTGATTCAACAGTAGAATCGCATCCATTTCAAGGGAACGTAGGTCTGTGTGGAAAACATTGACGCACACAGAATAAGAATAGAGCCTTGTCCTTGAAAGTTCCCTCTCTTTTTGATAAGTGGTAGTGATTTTGGCACTGCGGGTCCTTGTCGGGAGTGCTGAGAAAGGGAGTTAGCTGGATAATGATATATGGTACCACTTTAATGAGTGGAAGGTGTTTTTGGTGGTGGTGTTCAACAATTGGTCATATCAGGCAACATGATTCACTTTATGTAACATGGGAAAGGCCTGTTATACCAACCCATGTTGATATTACGCACATCTCATTAACCCTTTCACTACCACACTATAGAAGGTTAACCCTTTCACTACCACATTACAGATGGTTTTATTTCATTCTGGCTCCGCTCAGCGTCAGTCTGCACTGACTTCACTTCGTGCACGTGCACTGAATAAAAAATTCCACAATGTACCTTTACATCCCAACATTCATCTGGCCACACCCCTATCCGCTTACCTTCATAAGCAGGTGTGTGGTCACCTACTCGCCTCCTTCTTCACTTTCACCACAAGGAAGTGCCTTCGGTAGATCCCACACTTGACGAGGTTGTTAGCTGAAGAAAGTTGAGACGTCATAATGTCTACTTCGGAGGGTCGCGGTCGCAACGCCACTCTTCACCAGCGGTTCTCCATCGCCGCCTCTGTCGTGCGTCCTGGAGCGGGGTTGAGGCCTCTCTCGTGGTTGGCAGCCACGCCCGGTAGGTGTCCGATGGGTAGTTTGCCTCTCCAAGGAGCTGGTGCACCAGTGCCGTCTCCTGTGCGATGGCCTGGTTCTGGCTCTGGTTCCTCTGCTTCCGGGGAGTCGTCCGCTGTTGGGCAGCCGGCGCCTTTGGTTGCGGGGGATTTGAGACGCAAACATTTTGCGTCAGCTCGCTCCCGTCGCAAGATGGTGGCTTGCAGACGCGAACGGCCTGGTTTTGGTGAGTTGCTGGAGCCGGATGAGGATGCGTCTGTCTCTACATGGCCGATGGAAACAGAGGACTACATGATAGAGGCGGACGGGTTCTTGTTTGAAGGCCCAGTGGAGACATGTCCCCCGCCCGTCCAGGTAACACTGGAGGGGGGTGAGATGTCTCCTTGGGGTTCCTCGTCCGCAGATGTTTGGTTAGAACCTCCGACTCGGCGGCGGGATGCCCTGCTATCAGCCACATCAGAATGTGGCTCCTTAACCAGTAGTCTGCTCCATGTGAGGGACGCGGGCTCAGAGGAGGAAAGTATGCAGGGGGAACTGCGTGCTTTGTTCCCCGAGCTCATGGCGGCGGCGGCAGTCTCAAACGCCGTGCCGCTGCCGCAGCCACTGCCTGTTCCTGTCCCTGACGATCTCATAGGTCATCTATGGCAACGTCGCCCGGTGAGAGGGGTGGACGTTGTCTACCCATTTTTCCCTTCAATGGCGGCCTACGTCCATCAGGGCCAGGTGGTATCCCACATCATGGGCCTTACTCCTGCCTACGTGCAAGTCACGCGGGTGGTGGGTTTGGTAGACTGCATGAAGGAGGGCGTGCCACGACTTGATAGGCCGATGGCGGCGCTCCTTTGTCCTGAGGTGGTGTGGGAGCCGTTACGGAAGCCGGTTCCCCAAGGGAAATCGGCGAGGCGGTTGGCGTTTTGGAGCGACCAGTCATTTATCTCCGGGACACGATCTCTAGCTGCCACTTCCAACATCGCGCAGCTGGCGAGATTCATGTCCGGGATATTGACGGGCGGCACGGAGCTGACTGATTTACAGCATCTGATTCAGCCGCAGGCTATAGCCGCTGGGAAAGTGCGCGCCCTGGCCACTCTGATCCAGCGCCACCTTTGGCTGGAGCAGGCACGTGTGCCGGAGAAGAAGAGGACTCCACTTCTGACGGCACCCCTCTCCGAGACTGGACTATTCGGGTCGGCACTGCAGCTGATGACCTCAACCTGCAGGGAGATGCAGGAGGAGCGCTCCGTGCTCCAGCCTCATTTCCCCCCGCCCGATGTTGCCGGTGGAGTCAGACGGCCGCCGCATCGTCGAGGTTCCTCCGCCGCTGCTACCACCGCCACTGCTGGACCTTCGGCTACCACCGCCACTGCAGCCGGCCCATCTACGCCCGGAGGTGACAGTAGGGATCGTCGAGACCAGCCGCCGATCGTTTACCGTCCCTCCGGGGCTCCACGGGGTGGAAAGCCCCGAGCGGCTCGTGGCAGGCGTCGCTAAATCATTGACTTTTTCCCTCTATGGTCCCCCCCTGTTCCCTTCCCGGCCCCACTATGATTTTTGTTGAAAAATAAAGAGTCCCTCCTAAGGAGGGACTGTATTTTTTGTTAACAAACTGTGTGTTTATTCACCAAACATATGATGGGGATGCAACGTGTGAATATTTCGCTAGTATGTGTTTGATAGGAGGGCTAGACGTTACTTTCATGTTAGAGCTTAAGCAAGGCCTGCAGCCTACACTCTGTTGAAAAAGGGTTTTTTCTGCCTCAACCTGAATCTCCACATAAAGGTAGAGGTTAGTTGTGTGCTCTGTTGCTTAAACAGTGATATTGAGCTGCAACACTATTGTGTTGGTTTGCAGTAATGCTCGTATGAAAACGTACCGCGGCTCAGCCGCTCTCTCTATCAGATTTTCTGTGTCTTACAACATAGATACGGGTGTCAGGTTCACACACACAACTTGGCCTTGCTATAAACCCTGTTCACAGATGTGTCTGTGGCTAGCGTGCATTGGATTAGCTTGCGCTATTCATTGGCATTGCTACTGAAGGTATCATATGGCTGTTGTTGTTGTCATATGCGAGGGTTGGGCTTGCGAGGGGGTACCGGATAAACCCCTCCTTCCCTCTTCTGATTGGTCAGGGGGTTTCTGGGACTCTCTTCATTCGGTCAGGGTCAAGCTCTTAGGCAGCTTGGCACGGGGGGGGGGGGGGGAAGGGGAAGGGTTTCCCAGACTCCGCACCTATCACAGGCGATTGAGTCTTGGGTTTCCCCCCGTCATAGCAAACGTCACTAGGCACGTTTCTATTGGACGACGGCTTCCGTGAGTTTAGACCCGTATGTAGGGTCTGTTGTTGTCAAGTTGTCGGGGCAGAGCGTAGGAACTTACTGTTCTACTACGCTCGATATACGTGTAACTTGAGTCGGTTGGTCACATGACTCAATGTTACTGTGACTTTTCAATCTATGGCTCACGTGGGAAGTCTCTCTGAGGAGTTCCGTCTCTCCTCTGTGGTGAGGGTGGCAATTTTTACCCTCTGCTGCGTCACGTGGGATTCATGTCAGTCTGTGTTTCTTTTTTTTTAATAAAAAAAGAGTAGAGAATATGAAGCACGACAACCTTCTTGTCGTTCTCCCAGGCGCCTTGAAGGATCAATGTGGGGTCTGGTTAGACTGTCCATTGATATGTTTTGGGTCCCGACGCATACATAGTGCTGGCTCGGGGTGTTTCTGTTAAGAATCATGTGGGAGGCTAGTACGCCTTGGTTGCTTGTTATTAAAACAGCGTTTTTATAGGGCAACTGGGATGGGGGATTTTTTTCCTCTTCCGAGAGCCTGTTACTGTGTCTCGACGGATTCTCGTTCATATCTGGGGGATGTTAACGGAATAGATCAGAACATAGGTAGAGGGGTCTCACGCCCTTGGGGTGAGCCACTGAGTGCGGTATAAATAGGACCGTCTGGGTGGCGCCCTCTTTTCATGTTTTAAATCAACACGCATACCTGCCCCCTCTCCTGGAGTGGGCATGTCGGCGTGGTTAGGGCACGGGACTGGTTCTGGTCGTGCTGGTCCAGGTCTGTTAACCCGTTGTCCGCCGGGGATGCAGATCTGCCCGGGTGTCACGGGGTTAGGCGTTATGGAGACCCCTTGTTGGGTACACGTTGTACCTGGCACTATTATAAGGGGCTGGTTCTCCTTTCTTTTGCTCCTCTCTCACGCATGGCGAAGAGGGGGCTGTTGGGGTGGTCTTCTGGACCTCCTCTGGTAACCCTGTGTGCTTCCCGAGCCGCCGGGCCCGGTCCGAAGTAATGTTTCGTTGGAACCGTAGGCCTGGGATAACCCTTTTTCTTGAGGGGTTATAGGAACAACCACCGTCTGTGTACCGAGAGGGTGGTTGATTCCCTGGTGTGTTGGAGCAGAGTCAACTCCCGGGTTACCCGGTTGAGTGTGCCCCTGCACGTTCATGACGTCTGCCAATCGTGTCAGCCTTCTCTGCCTCGACCCCTCCGTGTGGGTTTTTTTTGATGGAGGTTTTGTCATGGTGCGCAACAACGCCAGCATACGCCCCTTCCGCCGGGGGGGCTGTTTTCAGTTGACCCCTTTGGCGCCTGTCTTGTCTGCAGTGCTCCAGGCTCGGGTCTACAGCCTGCTGCCTGGTTTCCCCGGTGCGCTGCCTGCTTCCGTTGGCCGTAAGCTTTCAAAAAGTTAACCATGCTGACTGCCTGTGTTGCAGGGTCAGTGTGCCAGGCGGTGTACTAATCGGGGGAAATGGCCCGCTCTTGGAGGGGCCCTGTCCGAATACGCTGGCGATGTGGGGGGCGGTGTCACTAAGTGACCGCCTGGTGGGGTCTTGATGCCTGGCGTCATTGACCTCTCTGGGCCCCCCTTTTTCCAGGTGATCCAGTCCCTTCAGTGGGTCTGGGTCTTCCTTCGCGCTCCGCTGCTACGGCCTTGCCACGGGGTTGAGTTTGCTCTTTACTCTCCGTGATTTTGGGGGCAGTAACGAGGGTTGTTCCTTCCGTTCGTTCCCTGGTGGCATGCGGGTTGTGCGTGTGCGTAGTCGTGGGGTCAAGCCACGATCTGCTCACCCTGTGCGTTGAGTTGCTTGAGTTCCTCTTCGCACAGGCGGATCCGTCTCCCTCCCGTCCTCCAATAGGGAGGGTATCCTCCATTAGGGAGGGTCGGGGGGCTCGGTCCTCCCCGGTCTGATGGTTGTGGGGGGCCTCAGCGGGGTACATTTGTCGAGCTTCTGGCTTCCGCTCAGCTCCTCTTGTGCAGACTGACGCTGAGCGGAGCCAGAATGTAATAGAACGTAAGGTTATGTATATAACCAAGTTCTATGAATTCTGGTGACGCTCAGCGTCAGGACGCCACTGCGGCCCTTGATCTCACCTTGTGGTGAAAGTTTGGGAAGGAGGCGAGTAGGTGACCACACACCTGCTTATGAAGGTAAGCGGATAGGGGTGTGGCCAGACGAATGTTTGGATGTAAAGGTACATTGTGGAATTTTTTATTCAGTGCACGTGCACGAAGTGAAGTCAGTGCAGACTGATGCTGAGCGTCACCAGAATTCATAGAACTTGGTTATATACATAACCTTACGTTAACCTTCTGTAGTGTGGTATTGAAAGCGTTAACCCTTTGTAGTGTGCTAGTGAAAGGTTAACCTTCTGTAGTGTGGTAGTGAACGCTTTAACCCTTTGTAGTGTGGTAGTGAAAGGTTAACCTTCTGTAGTGTGGTAGTGAAAGGGTTAACCTTCTGTAGTGTGGTAGTGAAAGGTTAACCTTCTGTAGTGTGGTATTGAAAGGGTTAATTACCCCTGTTGTATTTGAGGGGGAGTAAGAGTAAGGGAGGAGGTTGTTAGGTGCGTTTGGGAGTTCATGGCTCCATCTGAATTCAATGTGCTCCATACTAGTAAATCATACTGCATAGTGTTGGAGCTTAATATTCAGCACATGGAATGCAGTAAACAATGGCCGAAGAACAAAACCTCTTATCTGCAATACCTGGCCAGTAGCCTATTGTTCACAATAATATAGTAATATAGTCCAAAAACAATGTATTGTATTGGGTATCCTTAAAAAATTGCATCTGCAAGAAAACAACACGAAAACAACACTTTCTCAAAAATGAAAATGTTTCAGATAGGAGGACTTGCACAAACCCAGGCAGACGTTGCCGTTCATTATATCAGCAGAGATAACAGTTCCCTCACAGCTGTTTCCATGTGCTAGTAGCTGTGCATTCAGGAGGGTATACTGCCAGTTTCACAGCCAATTATTCATGATAATTTCAATTGATCCAAAAACCACTTGCAAGAGTTGTTTTCTGGTTTTAGAAATGTAAAGCAGAAATGTAATTTGTTGCAAGGTTAGTGAACCACCTGTCCAAATAAACAATGCAATTGAAACTAATATGAATGCAGTGTTTGAGTGGCAGATCCAAACTCGGGGCTAAATCCACAAAGAATGGATTGCACGGAGCAAGTTGCACCCTTACTTACAATTCATTATGAAATGAAAATGGGGGATCCTGATGTAAACAAGACGAAAGTCTTTCTCTGGTCTGCATCCCCTTAACAATTGTGTGTACTGAGCCGTAGGGCTGTCTTAAATACTTCAAAGCTTTGTTGGATGGCACAAGCTTCGAACATTAAAAAAAAAATCAAAGTTTTTGTGTGTGTGTGTGTGCGCATGGGGCCATTGGGTGGGGCCGGGGGACAAATACACTGGAGGAAAGTAACCCAGCTCAGCACTGCCCAAATTATATCATCACTATTGCCTGTTTGAAGGATATCATCCTCAAACACATATACACCTACATGCCTTGTAGAATTCCACACATAAGAAAGAAAGATACTGGGATGAATAAACAAAATAGGAAATAAAATGTAGAAATGCATGCAATACATAAATAAATATGAATCTCCATATATGAAATAGAACATTTAGATAAGGTGCTACTGAGATGTTTTGGTGAGTTCTTTGTTTTTTTGTGGAAGTAGCCCTTCTTAAAAATGCATGAACATTCACTGATAATTGGTCTGTAGTGGAGTCTACAAGGTCTACATTGCCGGACCATGTAGAATCCGGACCTTGTAGACTGACATAATTCTGTGCATACGGTAGTTTAGTCTACACAGGCCATATTTCAAATAATCAAAATCTTACTTCATTCATCTTAAACATTCTTGATTTGGGGGATTGGTAGTTCCCATGAAATCTGAAGTTCAAACGACAACAGCGATCCACCTTGAATTAAATCACACAGCCGAGTGAAACCTTGTTGGCTGCGTCACAGTCACGAAAGGGGCTACTTAATTCATTAATCCAATCCACTTTATTTATAGAGCACATTTAAAAACAACAAAGTTTACCAAAGTGCTGTACAAGTCCCACAACATAAGATTAAAAAAAAAAAGAAAAAAAAAAATTCGAAGCTTCAAATTAAAATCGAAGCTCGGCCCCGAAGCTTCGATTGCTTCAAAGGTCAGCCCTACTGAGCCGTACTGTATTGTACCCATTCTGCAATCTGTTAATAAAATTTCATTCAATCAATCACCGTGCAGATTTATTGATTGAATGAAAATTTTATTAGCAGATTGCAGAATGGGTACAATACAGTACGGCTCAATACACACAATTGTTAAGGGGTATATAGTATAATCACACTGAAGGCCTTCTATATACTTGGATATTATTAAACAGAAAGCTGTGTGGCAGGAGCTATAATGATCTTTCAGATATATGCTTCATGGCTCCATTGATTCCCACTAGTATTGCTTACATAGGCTAACAATTCCTGCTTCTCAAGAAAGAAAGGAGTGACCTCTTTTAATATTGCAATTATTGCACTATAACAACCATCGGTATACAAAAAAAAAATAACAATCCATATCGGTCGACCACTATTCCAAAATAGAGAAAACATCAAGAGTAAATAAGAGATGAGTATATTGTGTAAGTATATTGATGCAGGTAGGTTGCATTCTCTCCAGGCACAGCTTAGGTCAACTCAGCCCTTTAGACGGCAAGCTAAACACAAGTAAATATAAAACCACAGAAATGACCGTCCTGCTGGAGCTATCTCCTCCAGTACCAATGAATGGTTTGATGACGAGCATAAACATGATGGAAACAGAATGCCACTGTATCTCAATTGAAAAACACGATTGGCTATGTGCTTAAGCAGGAAATTATCCCGGTTAATGATGAAGTCATGTTGTGCAGCCTACCGGTACCTTGATTGATTGATTGATTGAAAAGTTTATTAACAGATTGCAGAATGGGTACAGTACAGCTCAATACATACAATTGTTAAGGGGATGCACACCAGAGAAATACTTTCGTCTTGTTTACATCAGGGTCCCCCATTTTCAATTCATCATACATTTTGTTTAACTCACTCTTGATACCCAGATTAAACAGCTCAGCACGTTTTATAGAGCTGGGCGTTGATTTATCACATAATTTAGAGATCCCAGATCGTATGGGCAGAGGAGACGGACATGAAACGACTTCCAGTTTGAACTCTAAAGCAGTGGTCACCAACCCGTCGATCTTGATCGACTGGTCGATCTTTGAGACTGTCCCTGTAGATCTTTCCATGAAAATTAATTTTTTTTTTTTTTTATCTTACCCTGAGTCCACATTACAGTTCTACTTTTGTTTTGATGTGGAAAGTGATGCTGCACTTAGTACTGACTGAGAAAGTACACATACAGTTCTACTTTTGTTTTGATGTGAAAATGATGCTGCACTTAGCACTGACTGCACTTAGCACTGACTGCACTTAGCACTGACTGAGAAAGTACACATTACAGTTCTACTTTATAAAATGCTAATTGTAAGTATGTTTGTCAATGTTAATAATATGAGAGTCCACATTACAGTTCTACTTTTGTTTTGATGTGAAAAGTGATGCTGCATAAGATGACTGCACTTAGCACTGACTGAGAAAGTACATAATAGTTCTACTTTGACGTTTTAATGTTGGACCAAAGCATTGCATGTAATTAGAATACAGGCAAATAAAAGTAATTTAGTTTAAAGTACAATCTTGGCTGTCTTTTTCTCTCAAAAATAAATGGAATTGGACATTTATATCTCAACTGATGACCATTTGTTTGAAGGTTCTCTTCCCCATAGACCCCAATGTAATCCCACTCTAGGAATCCGATGATTTTTGAGCTTTTTTCCCCTTCTGTTCCGATCGCCACCGAGGCCACAATTGTCGAAGGAATGCCACAATATCGTACACAACCCTTCGCCTACTCGTTGAAGTGCTCACGTGCGCGTCACAACGCTTCATCTCGTATAGTTTTCTTTTAATCAACGTGACAATGCAGTCATGCATCTGCCTCCATTGGAATACATTCAAAGTGAAAATGCAAAGTCATAGGTGATTGCATCACCTGTGTGGCTCATGGCTCATGATTGGTTCAGCCTAACAGCTGTGAGGCTCATGGCTCAGCTGCCCTGCCAATGACCTCATCGACTTAACCCTTCATTGCCCCTCTGTGTAGCAGTACTGAATTGCTTGACAGCGCCCTCTGTCTTGCGGGTTGTGTCATTGTACTCAGTAGGGATATCCTCTTTCATTGGTCGATGTTGTCCACCTTTCATTGGTCGATGTTGACCACTCCCCCGATCCTTAGACTACGCCCCCTTAGGCCACACCCCCTCAGTGTATATCTTGAACCGTTTGTCGTAGAGACTTGCGTGTTGTTCCATTGTACTCGGTAGGGATATCCTCTTTCATTAGTCGATGTTGACCACTCCTCTGATCATTAGACCACGCCTCCTTAGGCCACACCCCCTTAGTCCAGAAAAAATTAAAAAACTCTGAAAAGTCAGAAAATTTTTTAAAACTCTGAAAAGTCAGAAAACTCGGAAAAATCCGAAAATTTTCTAAAACTGAAAAGTCAGAAAGATTTCTAAAACTCGGAAAAGTCCGAAAATTTTCAAATGGTCTATGTTGAGCACTCCCCCGATCCTTAGGCCGCGCCCCCTTTTTGTATCCTTTGAACCATTTGTCATAGAGACTCGCGAGAGACCCTCTCCCGTTGGCCGGCGGTGCACAGGCGTCACCCACACTTTCACAATTTCCCCCGCGCAGAATTGTCTAGTTTATACTTACTATGTACCACTGCTGCTAAAAATATGTGCACTAAGTTCTCTTTTACCTCCTATATTTATTTCAATCATGCTGTTTATACTGTAGTCCTGTATAGTGTGTAGTACATTGTGTCCCATATGTTACTTTATGTTTATATTAGATATTTTTTTATATACGCCGTGGGAAGGGGGAAATGCAATTTTATTTCTCTGTATGTCATTGTCTTGCACATTATGAGAAGCGACAATAAAGCTGACTTTGACTTTGACTTTGGTATTCTTGATTGCCTGCCCCTGTTGGGCACACTACAAGTGAGAAATTGCACTACCCAAATCCTATTGTAAGCTCTTCTATTATTTATTCAGATTATGAAATCACAAAATGAAATAAAAAAAGATGTAGTCACTCTTTCATTGTATGCTGCCAGACAGTTGTGCTTGTTGTAATGAAGTCCATTGATTTTCCATGATTGAACATTTTCGATTACTGGCTTGAACACCTTTGCCAATCACTCGCTTTTCATTGCTAGTAGTGATGCCATGAATTACTCACAGAGCATTTGGAACTGGGACTTTCTCACTCTGGCATATAGTCCATTGGTGCTTGCCACCCTGCGTCCCTGTACGAGTTATGGCTAAACTGTACCATAATGCTCTCCTCCGAGCTGAGCAGTGGCCATTTCCTGTCAGCTAAAGGGACATCCACCCATTTTGCTCTTACGGACATGTTTATATTGACACCGGTGCACCTGGCTTGAGGATAACGTCACCATCCAGTAGTTGGAAGTAACTAATCGAACACACGCAGGACACTCTCAAAACTGACTGAATGCTACAGTCTCAGACACAGCGGGTCTCTAATTGGCAGTGAGTGGGATCTTTTGGTTTACCGGAGCTTGGTGTGTTCACAAACTGTCAAAGCCTGGGATTGGCAGAAGCACTGACGCGAGGGGGATTTTATCATCTACGACGACCGCTATTGTTATCGCAGAGGACCAGGTGAAGAACAGGCAGCGGGCGGCTCATCTCAGATATGGCCCGGGGGAAGATAATGGCATTGCATGCAGGGAGCCGGGGACATGGAGATTTCAGCCAGCAACTCCGCCAGGGCTCGAGACTAACAATGTCCCGTCGTCCCGGGGACGATCAAATATTGATTTGGGACGAACAGAAATCTTTTTTGGGACGCAACCGGGACGGGGAGGATTTTTTTCTTTTTTTCACAGGAAATGTAAATCAGCAGACTGTCAGTGCGCGCATATATTGCTGTCAAATGGTGAATGTCTCGTGCTGACTTATGTTCACAGAGTTCACTAAAGTCTAAACGTTGCATGATTAGCCGAATCCAATGTCTATCTCCGTCTCCCAAGGCAGCGATACGCTAATCCAGCATCAAGCTCCTACCCACCTCTCCTCAACCAGTCGCGCTGCAGCATCAAGCTCCTACCCACCTCTCCGCAGCCAGTCGCGCTGCAGCAGCAGCAGCAGCAGCAGCAGCAGCATCACACCCCAAATTAATCTCGCTCCAAAAAATAAAAACGTGTTAACAGGTGAGGGAAATCTCTCTTACCTAGGCTTTCTCCAC
Organism: Notolepis coatsorum; assembly: GCF_963971535.1. Lineage (NCBI taxonomy): Eukaryota > Metazoa > Chordata > Actinopteri > Aulopiformes > Paralepididae > Notolepis > Notolepis coatsorum. Next base: position 134,150,270 of record NC_140167.1, on the reverse strand, counting down.
TGTACAAAAACACCGCGAAAAGTAAAATAAATAAATAAAACACGCTATACTGTCACTGTGGCATCCTCTCAGTGAAGCGAGCACTGTAAACAATAAACATGCTGCGCTATTTGAAGAGGGTGAACACAGCAGAAGATGGAGAACAGTCCCAAACTGACCAACAGGGAACTGCATCCACATCCAGCAATACTACCCCAGGCCCAGGGCCTGAGTCTAAGGTGAGGACACATTTAAATCACAGAAGTGTAATGTTAGTCTATTGGAACTGTATAGAGTTATCGACGCGTTCTAGTTATAGCTGCTTATTATAGCTAACGTTACTGACTAACGTATCAGACTGCCACTGATTAATCCATAGTTCACACTATTTTATTCTTATTGTTAATATTATTATATTGTTATTCCTATTTTAGTCCTATTGACCTAAATGTTTATTGTTGTTCAATGTGAGCGATACATAGTCTGCTCTGTAGTGCCGAATTTCCCTCGGGATTATTAAAGGATTTCTATTCGATTCTATACTAACACGTAATGTTACTACCATTGCGAGTTAATTGGCATAACGTTACATTTATCGAAACGAACGCGGAGAAATAGACGACTTCACTTCAGCTACATGATGAATCTATATTATTCAGTGAGGAGGGCCCGCTGGAATTTAGCAGCAGTTATCAATATTGACCAGGAGGACAGCGCGATCTAAGGGACATGTTTCATTACTAGTCAAGTGTCATTACTTTAGTTATCAAAGGTGGAATCTCTGGACGCAATGACATTATATAGTTTAAAGCTAAACTACGTTTTTCTTTCTTGTTAGAAGAAGGATAACTTATTCAGTTAGATTTGATTTGATCTTTATTTATCTCTAACATTTTCAACCATAAACACACATTTGTAATAACAAAAAAAAACTAAAACGAAATAAAATACAAATACATTTAATCAACATGGCTCCAATTGGTTGACTATAACAGCACCGTGACCAAATATCCCTATACTAGCACCTTGTTAAACACTTTTTTATATATATATTTCTTTTTAATCATAATTATTCTTGTGAAATCTTTCCACCTGGGAGCCTTTTGACTAAATCAATTTATTCTCCCTTTCTCTACAGAAACAAATTCTTTTAGAATGGAAACATTCCTATCCATTTATTGAATTTGACCAAACAGCGCAAATAATGTACTGCAGCACATGCAGGAGCTGTCCAGTTGAGGCCATGGGGAACAGCCTGTTCCACGGGGTAACCGGGGAGAAAGTGAGAGTGAGGACCATCAAAGAGCATGCAGCCACCACCGCTCACAAATCATCAGAAGGTGCCCTACAGGCCAGAACTGACCCACAAGGAGGAGCTTTGGTGTCAGCTTTTGACAGAATGGATGCGGCAATCAAAGAGAAGATGGTAAAGCTGTTCAACATCGCCTACTTCATTGCCAAAGAGGAGGCCTCCTTCACCATGTTCCCCAAGCTTGTGGCTCTCCACCAGATGAACGGCCTGGATCTTGGCTCGACATACACCAATGACCAGGCATGCCGCATGTTCATTACGACCATCGGTTCCTGCTTTTTTGAGGAGCTTCAACAATCCCTGAAATCAGCCAGGTTCTTTTCAATAATGTCTGACTCTTCAGTGGAACGATCAGTGAAGGACCAGGAGCTGATCTACTGCACTCACCTCCAGAATGGTAAACCTGTGAACCAGCTCATCCAGATTGTTGCCCTGGACCATGCCCATAGCCAGGGCATTTTGGATGCCATTCTGGCTGGACTGTCGAAGGTTGGGGTGGGAGAAGGGGACCTGAAAAAGCGGCTGGTTGGCTTCGGGTGTGATGGCGCCTCCGTTATGCTGGGTGTGAACAACGGAGTGACCGCCAGACTCCAGCGTTTGTGCCCGGCCCTCGTCCCAATCTGGTGTGTGGCTCATCGTCTAGAGCTAGTTGCTCTAGACAGTGTCAAACAACTTCACCCACTACAAGACATCAAGCAAACGCTACGCGCCATCCACAAACATTACACCTGCTCTGCGAAGGCCTCACGGGAGCTTGAGGAGATCAGCAAGGCGATGGAGATCTCCATTGTGAGGCCAGGGAACACTGAAGGCACTCGCTGGCTGCCACACATGTCACATGCATTGGAGGCCTTGATGAGGAACTACAGGCCCATCTTGGTGCATTTTGAAAACCATGCCAGTGACCCCAATGACGAGGAGGCAAGTGCAGCCATGAAAGGGAGGGCAAAGCTTGTGCAGCAGTCCCTGAAGCAGTACAAAATGCTGCTATTCATCCACCTCATGCTGGATGTCTTGCAAGAACTGAAGCAGCTCAGCCTCTTGTTCCAGCGGGATGGCCTCACATTGCAGATGGTGTCGGATGGACTGCAGACAACAACACTCGCTCTTGTGGCCATGCAGGTGAGAAAAGCATAGGAGATGTGAAATATTAGATTCATATTGGTAATTCATATTGAGACATACATTGTAATGGAAATGGACAAAAGCGTTATCCTATTATAATATATATGATGTATTTTTTTTAGGGTCCAAAACCAACATTTATCAAAAAGCTGATATATTTAGCTGATTCTAGTGATGGGAAATACATAGAAAACATTCATTTTAAAATAGGCAATGTGTTTACACCACCTGACCTTTGACATGCATATTTAAAATAATATTTGATAGTTACATAATTGTATTTAATATTGTCACAGCTCAATAGGCCTACTAAAAGGGCTTTTTGTAATAAAAATTACTAAAATATTCTTAACATTCTTCTATATTTTTTATTTTTTTTAACTAGACAAACCCAGGCCCAAGGCTACACCAGTTTATGGAAGAGGTTGGGCCAGGAAGCATCTGGCAGGGTGTCCAGCTCAGCAGGACCAATGCTGATGATGACACCTTCAACACACTGAAGCTTCGCCTCATCAACAGCTTCTGTGAGTTTGTCTCAGAGCGCTTCAAGAGTCTGGCGACCGGCGTTCTGAAGGCAACCTCCACACTATTCGACATATCCAACTGGCCAGAAGACACCACCAATCTGGCAACATTTGGCACAGCTGAGCTGAATGCCTTCATGGAGCATTTCCATCCAGTTTTAAAAGAATGTGAGGACTTTGAATCGGTGGAGGCAGCTAGGCGAGAGTGGCTTGACCTCAAGGTGCTCATTGCCCGCTGCTACAGGCACCTTGATTCCCAGGTGCTGTGGCAGCGGCTGATTCAGGGTGCCATCGGAAGGGATGGTCAGTTCCAGCAGGTGCTTGCAGAGATCAGCCTCGTCCTCCCCATGAGCTCCTCTTGTTGTGAGCGCGGCTTCTCCAGCATGAAGAGGATCAAATCAGACTGGAGGTCCTGCCTCTCCAACGAGATGCTCAACTGCCTCCTGCAGATATCGGTTCATGGCCCTCCTGCACAGGACTATGACTCTGTGAAAGCCGTGACTAAATGGTGGCGCAGTGGCTGCAGGTCACGAAGACCTCAGTACAAAGACTGAGGCAACTGAGACTTGATTCTCTCTCTCTCTCTCTCTCTCTCTCTCACAGTATTCAAATAAGAAAGGTGTTTAAACTTTCAATTGGTTGTTTTGTTGTTACCCGTTGTTACCTGTTGGTCTATTGTTCAAATAAATAATTATTTCAAATAAATACAATTATCTATTTCCTAATCATTTGAATGGTGTTTCTTATGGCAATAACAACTATAGACGACAACCAAAGTGAAGAAACGACATTTGATTTTTGGGACGGTTAAAATTGTATTTTGGGACGGTTCTGGGACGGTGGTGAAAAAAGTTAGTCTGGAGCCCTGAACTCCGCATTGGGTGGAAAGTGACTCGTCTCTGATAAAACCCAGCCTATCCAGATTGCAGCCTGCCAGATCTTGAGGAACTGGAGACTGACACTGTAAGAGAGGAAGTTGGATTTATTCCTTTTCCAAAGCCTCCCGCTTTAAAGAGCAAACACACAAAGAAAAAAAAAACTGATATTGCAGGCGGCGAAGACGAGCTCTGATGAATGCTAAGTCGGCCACAGCTCGGACAAATGGGTCTACATAAGTTATCGAGCGGCGTAGTGACAATTAGCACACTGCTCCCCAACACCTGCCATCAGAACGTATTGGCTCTGATAAAAAATGCATGTAGGCTATCACATTGCTAGCCTTTTCGATTATCAAGCAGGCTCTCCCTGCTGCATTAGTAGATAGGCCCAGGCTGAACAGCAGCTTATTTAGAAACTGCAGTACTGACTGGTAGGTAGGGCTGGGCGATATGGCCTAAAAATAAAATCTCATATTTTCTTTTTTTTAAATCAGATTTCCGATTTTAATCGATTATTTTCTCTTGAAAACTAGAAACGCCAAGGAAATCATTCAAATAACCTTTGTTTTTATTTGACACAAAAAAAATTACAAAAAGAAAGATGAATTTCCCTATTGGGATGAAGTGCAAACCTAACTTTCACCAATCTTCACTTAAAAAAATATATAAATTATATAAAAGGTTACTCTTGATCAAACAAAGATGAATGTCCCTATTGGGATTAATAGTGCAATAACTTGCTTTTTCACCAAACTTCACTTAAAACAAATAAAAGGTGCCTCTTGATCATCAAACAAGAATGAATTGCCCTATTGGGATTAATAAAGTGCAAATCTAACTTTCACCAAACATCACTTTTTTTTAAATCGTCCTAAATCATTCATTCGAATTAATCGATTAAATCGATTAATCGCCCAACCCTACTGGTAGGGCTGTCTTAAATACTTCGAAACTTCGTTTGATGGGCATGGGATTCGAATATGAAAATAAAATTTGATTATAAAAAAAATATATATATATGATTTATTATTTGATTTTTTTGCTAAATCAACTCCGCCTCTCTGTTAACTACAACAAGCAATGCTGTTTGTTATTTAAGATGAGGTCGGACTCGGCACTGACAGATTTGTGTTCATTGTGCTGCTTTTATGTGCCTCTTAATGATGGCTTACAATATTTCATGAAAGCAAAGTGTTTTGTTTGTCTAAGATTTTAAAAGGTTTAAACTTTACAGCACTGACAAAGTTGAACAAAGTGCTGTACAAGTCCCACAACATAATATATATATTTTGTTTTATCTAAAAAAATTTAAAATTAATTTTTTTATTTCGAAGCTTCAAATTAAAACCGAATCTCGGCCCCGAAGCTTCGAATTCCAAAAAAGAATTCGAAGGTCAGCCCTACTGACTGGTATAGCTCTTACTGCACAGTCATGACACCCGGTTAAGATGCGACAGTAGTACACGTGACTCTCCCTTTCCGCCCTTTTTCTCCCTTTGCGGCGTGTCGTCTTGTAATCGTCCTGGCTGTTCGCCATTTTGAAAGAAAATACATTCCTTCCGTAGAAAACCCACAGGCTTACACCGATTTTCTCTGCCCCGCCGTGGAGAAATTGCATGACATCTGCTTTTGCCCAAACGTGGCATGACTCTCTACCGTCTCCTCCACCGCCTCAGTCTCCACGAGCCCACCACGCCTTGTGAAGTCAGAGAGCGCGGAATGAGGTCATCTTCAGTGGACTCTCAAAGGTGTTTTCACACGGGAAGGGTCCATGGTTTTAACAAGCGGTGACTCATGGTCTGTCATCCATGGCATCATCCTCCTTGTCATCGCTTTGTAGTTGTTCTAATGCTGTTTGTACTTTCTACAGTATACTAATGCCCTCTCTGATTCAGGTTGAGTGGTTGTGGGGTCCATGCCACGGACGGTCTCAGTTAGGGGTGGGAATCGCCAGAGACCTCACGATACAATACTATCGCGATACTTGCGTCCTAAATATATCGCGATACGCTGATATTTTATTTTTTTAATTTAATTTATTACCTTTTTTTGTATTAGTCATATTCCAACTTAACTGAGTGTGTGTGTGTGTGTGTGTGTGTGTGTGTGTGTGGACTACTGTACTATTACAGCTATTGAAATGAACAATGCAACTTCCTTATACAAATAAAAAATTTATAAAATTATGAATAATTAAATATCGATACTTGGCGTCCCTGTATCGATACAGTATCACCACGCAAAGTATCGCGATACTACTATGTAACTGAGGGGTACAATTCCCTGACTGTATTACTAGATATGATACTTACTACCACTACCTTTGTACTTAATATTCGGCCACCCAGTACACGGCATAAATATATTATCATGAACACTCTCACGTAGATGAAACGGATCCAACACAAATGTACGAATTAGAAACAGGTCTTTATTTCCTACACAGCGATGGTGTGTAGAATAAGCACTTAATCACTTAATTACATTTATGAATTGAAATAGTATGCACTTTTATGGCAAGGAGTATTCGTCGGTATATCAATAGATAATGTCCAATCTCTGAAGGCGCAGGTGGTAAATATACGACCTGGAATAGTTAAGGAATAACAGCAATGATACTTTAATGATTATAGGCTGGATACACTAGAGGGGGTTAATCCGGTCGCTTGTAAGCCGACAGGAGTAGGAGGGGGGGGGGGGGTAGAATCCAGCTGCCTCGTCCGGCCAAGGGTATCCCAGGTGAACCCACTGTAGTGCCGTTCAATGCGCCGGCGATCCTTGGACCACAGATGAAAGCAGGTGGACTCTTTGTGGGCCGGCTCTCTCCGGTCCACGGGGGAGAGATGTGGAGAGACCTCGTCTTGCAGAGCGTCTCCTCACCTTGCGTCCTCTCCAGGGGGGGGGGTTCCAACACACGGTAGTGTCGGGGGTCTTTATCCATAGAATAATCAAAGTATCCAAAGCATAATCCGTGCCTGGGAAGGCGGGCTGTCGTCGGTAGAATAATCCGGTATACAGGTCCACTCGCTCGTCGGCTCTGGGGCTCCTCGGGTGCAGCTTCACATAGGGTCAACCACCCTGGGTAAGCAGCCAGTTCTCTGCCCGAAACGATGGGGTACTGACTACGGTAGTATTCTCACCGCACGAAGCACTATATATTAACAGACTATTATTAGCTTAATAGACTACGTCCAACTCGACGATATAGTGCCAAATATGACTATTCAAATATTAATATACACGATGTCTCAATACCGATGGTAGGCCGAACTTGGCCTTACTCCCACACGTGGCATCGCGGGGAGGCTTTACGTCTGTGACTCTATTGGAGGGTAAGAAACTGGACTGAAAAGAAAGTCCTACTTTAGTAGCGCAGTATATATACGCACTAGTGTTGTCAAAAATATCGAAGTATCGATAAATATCGATACTGAATATTTAAAACAGTTACGATACTCATTTCCCGAAATACCGATACTTTCTGTAGTATCGGTACCCGCTGGCAGTGTTCTACCGGAAGTTTGTTGACACGCTGTTCAGAGCACGCTTGCCCCTCCAGCTGTTCAGAGCACGCTTCCCCCTCCAGCCCTCCCCCTCACAGAGCGAGCCGTCGGCGTCTTCACTCTTCAGTAAACATTTTAGCTGAGTGAACTAAGATGGCAGATGCAGCGCCTCCACAACTTAAAGATAAAGAAAACAGCAGAAGTGCTGTTTGGAAGTACTTCGGTTTTGAAGTAAACACAGAAGGGAAAGTTAAAGATGTCACAATGCCCATTTGCAAGCGGTGTTACAGGGCAGTGCCAACGAAAGGTGCCAACACCTCAAATATGGCAAAACACCTGAAGGACCGGCACGCGGATCTCCACAAAGAAATCAAAGAGGTTTGTGACTGAAGCATTAAACCACTAACTCTAGTTTAATACAAGATACGTTGTCTACTGATGGCGCATCATATCAACAGCTGATTCGTTGTACGTTACAGCTATTAGCTAACGTTAGATAGCTACTGCTAGTCGTTCCTCTGTTAGCTTATGCTAGCTAGCCGGCTACCGCATGGAAACGGAGTAAAATTACGTTTAAACGTTATGTCGAGGTCATACAATACTACACTCGACACGAGGTTGGTTAACGTTACCAGCCCCGGAGAAATATCTCTCTCTCTCTCTCTCTCTCTCTCTCTCTCTCTCTCTCTCTCTCTCTCTCTCTCTCTCTCTCTCTGAGGTTAACGTTACCAGCCCCGGAGAAATCTCTCTCTCTAATGAAAATTGTTGTAGTCATATATTTTAGTCTTATTAACTAAAATATTTTAACCAAATAAAAAGCAGCAGCACTATTGCATAACTAAGTCATGTTTGCTATGTATTTCTTTCTTTAGAGAGAAACAACGGGTTTTAAAAGTCTTATATTTCTCTTTTCTTATAGTACCAGAGAGAAGCTGAGGAGAATCGACCAGCAACAGCACAGCAGCCTACCCTACCAGCATTACTTGAACAACAAAGGAAGTATCATGCAAACTCAAAGGAAGCCAAGAAACTTAACAGGGCTGTAGCAGAGTACATATGCATGGATCAGGTCCCTGTCTATACTGTTGAGAAACATGGGTTCACACAACTGCTTGGACAGTTAAATAACAAGTATTCCCTTCCTTCACGGAACCACTTCATGTCAACTGAAATCCCTGCCCTATATAATGAAACAAAAGACAAAATCATGGAGAGCCTTAGGGGGAAACCCTTATTTTCATGCACCACTGACTTGTGGACCAGCAGGGCCACGTCCACATTCATGGCAGTAACTCTGCAGTTTATTACAGAATCCTGGGACATGCAGAGCTGGTGTTTGGGCTGTGTTGGGCTGCACTCAGAGCACACGGGGGACAGTTTGAGAGAGGCGTTGGAGGAGATGGTACATGAAACATGGAAGCTGGACATGTCAAATATGGCTGGCAGTGGCATCACCACTGATAATGCCTCAAATAACAAGAAAGCATTTAAGCAGGACTTCACATGGGTCCCCTGCTTTGGGCACAACCTTCACCTAGCCATTAGCAAGGGTCTGGATATAGGCCGTGTGTCTGCAGCACTGTCGAGGCTGAGAAAGACAGTGTCTGCCTTCAGCAGGTCACCAAAGATGTCCCGACAGCTGAAGCAGAAGCAAAAAGAGTTGCAACTGCCTGAACACAAACTGATCCATGATGAGCCGACACGCTGGGACTCAGCGTATCAAATGGTGGCGAGATTTCTGGAACAGCAGCAAGCGGTCTGTTCAGTTCTAGCCGACGATCGGAAGAAATGGCACCTCATGCCTAAAGATTCAGACATTACAATTCTTGAGACTGTAAAAGATATATTGAGCCCTGTCAGCTCTTTCACTGATGCCCTTAGTGGTGAAAAGCACACCACACTCTCCTCTGTCCTGCCCCTAATTTGGAAGTTATCTTCAACTTTGACCATTGAGGAAAATGACAGCCTCCTCAAATGTGAACTTAAAGAAAATATTGGTACAGATCTCAACGAACGATATAACGACGTCGACGGGGCTCTGCAGCTGGTGTTGAACACAGCCACGTTTCTCGACCCAAGGTTCAAGGACAGTTTTGTTATGTTAAGAGACGAGGTCAAACGAAATCTGATGGACACTCGCACTGAAACAGGAAGACAAACACCCGCTCCTCCTCCTCCATGTGCCACTGCCATGCAACCACTACCACTACCAGGCGTACCAGCGAAGAAAAGTAGAACGGACCTGAAGGGACTGTTAACCAGCATACAGGGGGAAAAGAAGGGTCAACATGGTGGTGGCGAGGATGCAGAGGACGCAGAGGCTGAACTAAAAAACGAGTTCACAATATATGAAAAGATGCCTGAACTCAGCGCAGGAGACGACCCACTCGCATGGTGGAGGACACATGAGAGAACTTTACCTCACCTTGCCCAGCTGGCGAAAAAGTATTTGTGCATCTCTGCTTCAAGCTCAGCTTCAGAACGTGTATTTAGTATGTCAGGGCTCATTTGCAGTCCAAGAAGGGCACGGCTTACAGAGGAGCACATTGACATGCTGGTGTTCCTAGCAAAAAATCTGAAAGTTGTAAAGAAACTTTAGGCTAGTACATTATTACACTACTTGCACCACCTTATGTGTGATTAGTCTGAGGCCGTTGAATAAGTGCACTACCTATTTAAAAAGAATTTAACTTGAAAATGCACTTTTTTTTTGTACTTGCACTTTAGTGCCTTTTGAATGTGTGCTTAATGCAAAAAAGTTTGAATTATTGTTTTAGTCATTCTGCTGTCTAAATGCCCTACCTCAAGAAGAATATTGTTTCATTTGCTAGTTGCTGGCTGCTACTTGAAAATGCATAAGATTGCAGTTTTTTTTTTTTACTTGAGGCCTTTATATAAGGTATGATAAGGTATAAGTACTAAGTAGGTATTGTGCATCGTTCGGTTCGAGTCCTACAGTTATCAGTACCCCCATCGTTCCTGACGTTATCTGGACGCTTATCCAGGCTGGTCAGACCCCTAGTGGTGATTGCATCCGAGGAGCTCCGGGTCAAGAGCGACTGGACCTGTATATTGGATTACTCTACCCGACGACGGCGAGCCTTCCACGGCTCTTATGCTTTATGTGTATCACTAGGTAATGTAGAAGGTATGAGAAGGTGGTATGAGAAGGTATTAGAAGGTGGTATGAGAAGGTATTAGTAGGTGGTATGAAGGTATTAGAAGTTGGTATGAGAAGGTATTAGTAGGTGTAGGTGGTATGAGAAGGTATGAGAAGGTGGTATGAGAAGGTATTAGAAGGTGGTATGAGAAGGTATTAGTAGGTGGTATGAGAAGGTATGAGAAGGTGGTATGAGAAGGTATTAGTAGGTGTAATGAGAAGGTATTAGAAGGTATTAGAAGGTGGTATGAGAAGGTATTAGAAGGTGGTATGAGAAGGTATTAGTAGGTGTAATGAGAAGGTATTAGAAGGTGGTATGAGAAGGTATTAGTAGGTGGTATGAGAAGGTGGTATGAGAAGGTATTAGAAGGTTGTATGAGAAGGTATGAGAAGGTGGTATTAGTAGGTGTAATGGTATGAGAAGGTAATGCACTACCTAAGAAGAACTTGACTTGAAAATGCATAAGATTGCACTTTTTTCTTACCCTGCCTTTTGAATGTGTCCTTATTGTTTTCACTAATGCAAAAAAAAGTTTTAATTATTGTTTACTACTACTAGTACTAGTAATTTTGCTGTTGTGAAGTTATATATGTTACACATATAGCCCTCGCCCTGTTATCTTTATCAAAACTGTTACCAACTGTAATACAAATAGTTCAGTTTGTCAGGTACATGCAACACAGATTACTGTGAGTGTTTACATCTGTCTGCTTGAGAAAATACTATGTTCTAACTTCTGCATCTGCAATAAAAATGATTGAAGTGAGATGAACAGTTCTTTTTAAATGTGTGATCTAAAGATAAACAAAGGGTTTTAAAAGTGTTATATTTATCTTATCTTATAGTACCAGAGAGAAGCTGAGGAGAATCAACCAGCAACAAAAGCTAAATTTGTTTAAAAAAAAATATATATATATATATATATATATATATATATACTTTTTTTTTTTTTTTTTTTTTTGATATCGAAATGGTATCGAAGTATCGATACTTTTCAAGGTATCGTATCGAAGTCGAAATTCCAGTATCGTGACAACACTAATACGCACTATGAACAAATAGTCCCATTAGTGGTGCGGTAGCCAAATTCCTACGCGGAACTAGGACTTGTTCGTACATGTCGAGCGGTACGTTTGAACTGGGTCTGAGGGGTATGGCAGCCTGGCACCAAGGTCTCGACCAATAGTAGAATGGAGACTATTATGGGATGTTCAGTAGGCTAGAATGGATATTCAATGCATATTGTACAAGGAATATACAAGGGATATCAGGGAATATTAGAGAATATACAAATACAATTAAATATATATATATAAATAAATATATATATTCGGTTTAATCTGGCCCTTCACAACAACTACGTATCTATTTTTTTCCCCCACCCCTAGTCTCAGTGCCCTGTTTCTCTTGAAAAGCCTATACTGTAGCATACCTAGAAAATATTGTATTAGACTACTGTATACGTAGGCTACACAGTGACCGATTTATACTATATTATCAGCCTTCTCTTGTATTCTCTTTCTCTCTTCCTGACACACACACACACACACACACACACAAAACATGCAAGCACCAGCATTTCCCATGCAGATGTTCCATCACAATATATGACCCACCAAAAATACCACTACAACACTAAAACACATTAACAGTGCTAGTTTTGCGTGCATCTACACACACACACACAGACACACACTTTCTGTGATTATTGACTGTACTGTTTCTCACCCGCCCCACTCCTGCCACCCTCACATATAATCCCTCTCCTGTTTGAAATGCTGCACAGCTCCGTCTCCTCGTGAGACCGTCTAGCCCGGCGTCGCTCCCAGGTGCTGCGTGGCCTACATCTGTTACTGTACCTTGATAGATCGACTCTGTAATTCCATGAGTCAAGTTGGAGCACAGCCCCTTTCCACTGGCGCTGAGTCAACATCATCCCTTTGTCCGCTGGCCTGAGGGCACAACTCTGATTAACACTGACAGTGTGTTATGCTTTATTTGCGCTGGCAGGGATGGTGCCAGTTTACTAGGACGCACCTCATCTGTGGCCAGTCAGTTGTATGACCTCATAGGCCTACAAAAAAACCTTCTGTGACTCATAAGATGCTAACAAAAGAGTTACCCATGACTTGGCTCTATTGACGATCTTTGTATGTACTGTATATAAAGCTCTATAACGAACCGCTGCAGATTCTGAGTGTTAAGTCAAAACTTGTTCTAACTAATTATTGCATTATTTGCATTGTGTTTCCGAAGGGATCAACAGAAAGCTCAAAGAGTCTTGACAAGGCTGGTGGGGTGAAAACACAAGCTGCTGCTGAAATACAGTATAAAATGTCCCTTTTCTTTCCAAAGTCTCCTTTCAAATCCACCAGCCGAGCCTTCTTCTGTGGTTTTTCTGGGAAAGTTTGACGAATGCTTGGTGCTGCCACCACTGGTCCCCAATAAAACATGTTACTATCACTGTTGACCTGTCGGGTCAAGGTGCTGATCTTATTGGCGACCAGTGGTGGCAACACCGAACATTTGTCGACTGGAAGATTTTAAAGGAGACTTCAGAGAGAAACGGGTTGTTTTATACTGTGTTTCAGCAGTGGCTTGTGTTTTCACCTCACTGATCTTTGTCGAGGCTCTTTGAGCTTTCTGTTGCTCCCTTTGAAAACACAATGCGGGAGGTTTCAATATTTATTATTATTATTATTATTATTATTATTATTATTATTATTATTATTATTATACCCCTCATGCATAGTGCTTTAAGTAACTTTGACTGTGATACCCCTCATGCATAGTGCTCTGGGTAACTTTGACTGTGATACCCCTCATATATAATGCTCTGACTGGATGTTTCCAGTCAAGATGCTCTCTACAGCTGCGGAGTAGAAGGACTGTAGTATCTTCCCAGATACTCTGAACTTCCTTAACTGTCTCAGGTGGTAGAGGCGCTGCTTCGCCTTTTTTACGACTGAGTCTGTGTGTTGCCCATGTCAGATCCTCTGAGATGTGGACCCCCAGGTACTTAAAGCTGCTCACCCTGTCCACGGTAGCCCCGTTTATCCTCAGTGGTGTGTGTGTCTCCTGCTGTCCTCTCCTATAATCCACGATCAGCTCCTTGGTTTTACCAATGTTCAGGAGCAGGCTGTTGTCCTGGCACCAGCGTTCCAGTACCTCAACCTCCTCCCGGTAGGCCTTCTCGTCGTTGTCTGAGATCAGCCCCACCACCACTGTATCGTCTGCAAACTTCACTATGGAGTTGGAGCTGAACTTGGCCACACAATCGTGTGTATAAAGTGAATACAGCAGGGGGCTCAGAACACAGCCCTGGGGGGACCCGATGCTCAGGGTGATGGTGTTGGAGGTCTGACCCCCCACCCTGACCGCCTGGGGTCTTTCACTCAGAAAGTCCAGTACCCAGGCGCTCAGAGGCGCTCAGAGCGGAGCTCAGACCCAGCTCGATCAGCTTGTCCACCAGTCTGGTGGGGACTATGGTGTTGAACGCTGAGCTGTAGTCAATGAACAACAGTCTCACATAGCCCCCCTTCTGGCGGTCAAGGTGAGAGAGGGTGCTGTGCAGTACTTGGGAGACCGCATCGTCAGTGGACCTGTTTGTCCTGTATGCAAATTGCATAGGGTCCATATTACTGGGGAGGGAGATCTTTGACCAGCCTCTCGAAACATTTCATGGCCACAGAGGTGAGTGCCACCGGTCTGTAGTCATTGAGACATGTTGGGGAGGGTTTCTTCGGTACAGGGATGATGGTAGACATCTTGAAGCAGGCAGGGACCACTGACTCCGCCAGGGATTGATTAAATATGGCGGTGAACACAGGGGCTAGCTGGTTGGCACAGGACTTAAGTATGCGTCCTGTTATACCATCTGGGCCAGCAGCTTTTCTGGTGTTCACCTGCATAAATGCTCTTCTCACACTGTTCCGACAACGAGAGAGCGTCCCCGCGCGGTTGCCCCCCCCTCCACAACAGCCGGCGCGCCAGTGACGTCACTAGCCGTTGAGATAGCGGCGCAACTGTCTACACCAAACCGAGCGTAGAAAGAGTTGAGTTTGTCCGCGAGAGAGGCGTCGTCGCTCCCCTTTGAGGGGGCGCTGACTTTGTATTCAGTTATTGTCTTCAGTCCCCGCCATAAGCCTCTTGTGTCGTTTTGTGCCATTTGTGTCTCCAGTTTATCAGCATATGTCCGTTTTGCAAGTTTTACAGCCTTGCGCAGAGTATAGACTGTAGCCTTGTACTCCTCCATGTTTCCTGACTCTCTGCCCAGGTTGTAAGCAGTGGTGCGAGAGTTCAGAGCTGCTCTGATAGTACTGTCCACCCACGGTTTCTGGTTTGGGAAGACCCGCACCTTCTTCGTGGGGACAATACTATCAGCGAGTGTTGTTATGAAGCACACAATGCTATCCGCGAACTCGCTGACGTCACTGGCGCTTCCTTGAAACATATTCCAGTCCACATCCTCGAGCGCGTCCTGAAGCGTGGCCTCTGATTGGTTGGTAAATTTTTTTGTCTCATGTGACGTCACGTGATCTTTGTTTGTAAGCGGGGAATAACAAGATGGAGTCGTGGTCGGATGAGCTTGTAGCCCCTGTCAATGGTAGAGCCGCTACAGCCTTGTAGCCGGCTCTGAACGGGGTATAGCAGTGGTCAAGTGTGTTCCCCCCTCTTGTGGAGCAGGCGATGTGTTGGAAAAAGGACGGCATCACTTTTTTCAAATTGGCCTGATTGAAATCACCAGCTACGATCATCGCTGCGTCCGGATGTTTAATCTGATGTTTGTTGAGATGATCTTGTAGCTCTGCCAGAGCCCTGGCGGTGTTCGCTTGTGGAGGGATATATACAGCAGTCATGATGACCGCAGTAAACTCACGGGGAAGGTGGAAAGAACGGCATAGAATTGAGAGGTGTTCCATGTCCGGGTAGCATGAGCGGGAGAGTACATGCACCTCCTTGGGATTAACCCAACCATTGTTCGTGAGAAGACAGACACCCCCGCCGACGCTCTTGCCGGAGGCTGCTGTGCGATCCGCTCGTAGGACGGTGAAGGAGTCCGAGGGAGAGACGCTGTGGTCCGGAGTCGCTGGCTTGAGCCATGTTTCCGTAAAACACAAGATGTTAGTGTCTCTCACCTCTCGTTGGAATCGGACCCTCGCTCTCAGATCGTCCATCCTCCCCTCCAACGAACGTGTATTCGCCAGAAAGATGGATGGAATTGCTGGGCGGTAAGCAGATCTTTTTAACCTCAGCTTGATGCCTCCACGTTTCCCTCTGTGTCTCTTCTAGAGCCATATGAAATCCGTTTTATTATTTTCCAAATTCCATTTAATTTTTTCCCAAATTCCTTTTTTTCCGTTTTAATATTTCAGAATTCTGTATTTTGCTTTTTATGCTCATTTTACCATCAGAAATAGTGTCTAATAAGTGGGAATGAATAAATGTCTACAATTGAATATGATATAACAGTCCATTTAATGTTTTTAAGTGCTGCAACTCAGAAATACAGTTACATTTTACACAATACTTTTCAAATAATATTGTGACAAAATAAAAATACACATTTCAAGTGTAAACAATAGATACAGCTAGCTACTACTGACATTATCACAATGTCAGTAGCCTAGCTATATCTATTTTATTGTGATGAAATATAGTAATGCATAATTTAGGCACCTTTAGTTTAGTTTATTTCGTTTATAAAGGACAGTGTATAATGACAATCGTTTGCATTAAACAAATGGATTGCACCAGATTTAGCAAGAAGCTATCATTTCCATCTATAGTCCTATGTACTGTAAAACGTTTCATAGCTATTTAAGTTTATTTCGATTATAAAGGGCAGTGTATAATGACTCGTTTGCATTAAACAAATGGATGGGTGCACTAGATTTAGCAAGAAGCGATCATGTCCTAACGTTATACTATAACTTATAGCTATTTAATCACAATAGTGTCGCAAGTGTTTTTGTGGCTCCAGTCCACGGAACGTTGACAGAATTAGCAAAACACCTTATCGCCGGAGGCATAAAAGTCATTAGGATACTGCTCTGCTCTGAATTGAGGGCTTATTGGGGAATTTATTAGCTTCTTGACGATGTAAACACCGAAGCAGCGAGACGCTTGGGAGACTGCCTGTGTTGTGTGTAACCCGCTCTAGCGTCCGCCTCCCTGGTCGCGTGTGCACCAAGCGTTCCACCCAAAAACGGAATTTCAGTCCAGATTAGGCCAAATTCTGCAATATTCCACGTTTTGCAGTTGATTCCATTTTTATTGGTCAATTCCGCGATTCCGTCCGCGATTCCGTGAACGCGGATTTCATATGGCTCTAGTCTCTTCCTGCCGGTTCCTTTGTCTTTGTTGTCTTTGTTGTCCCGCCTGATCTCCGGTGGCCATTCTAGGCATAAAGTGTCTCCAAACTCCTCTTTGAGTCCGGAGTTTAGGTCCATAAGTGTCTGGCGGTCGTATGACGTCCCCGCCAGTGATGTCTTCATAAAAAAAGTAGTAAAAACAAACATAATAGCTAAAAGTGTGCACAATCGTTGCTGAGCGAAACCATAGGCGACTGACCGGGGTCGCGCCATATGACTACAGAATGTTAACCCTTTCACTACCACACCAAAGGGTTAACACTTTCACTACCACACTACAGAGTCAAGTCAAGTCAGGAGTTTTATTTGTCACGGCATACAAGTATACAATGAAATGCAGGGGGTCTTGCCCGCAACGATTGTGCATAATACAATAATAATAATATAATAAGAATCCAATAGAACGACATTGTGCAATAATAAAAGTAATCAAAGTAGGGCATATCGGTATATGAGTTTTTACAGAGCATGGTAGGACATGCTAGGAGTGTGGTGGTGAAAGGGCTAACCTTATATAGTGAATGAATGAAAACTTTATTTAACAGATTGCAGAATGGGTACAATACAGTATGGCTCAATACACACAATTGTTAAGGGGATGCAGACCAGAGAAAGAAGTTTGTCTTGTTTACATCAGGGTCAGGGGAGGAAACTAACTTTTTGGCTTACCAGCCAACTGGCGAGTATCTGATTTTTTTTACCAGCCAAACTGATTTTTTACCAGACAAAAAAAATCGCTAATTGTGATAATTACTTCTTTGTATGTCTTCGTCTAAATAGATTTTCAATCATAGTAAAATAATCACACCGTGTCTCTACTCTTTAAAATATGTATTAGCATAAAACATTAATCTCTACTCTTCACAATATTAGCATAAAACATATTAACATGAAAGAGGTATCTATTCTGGACTGGGTTGGGCTGAACTGGGCAGTGAAAGATGCTGGGTTGGACTGGGTTGGGCAGTGAAAGAAAAAAACCGAAGTATGTTGTGAAGTGTATATGTAACTGAGGGGTACAATTCCCTGACTGTATGGTTAGATATGATACTTACTACCACTACCTCTTGTACTTTAGACTCTGGCCACCCAGTACTAGGTATGAATATGTTGAACACTCCCACCTGATAAACGGATCCAACACAAATGTACCAAATCGAAAGTTTGAGTTTTAATACATAGCAAAAGGTATGTACAACGATCACTTAATTACATTTATGATTTGAAATAGTATGCACTTTTATGGCAAATGAGTATTCGTAGGTAGATCAATATCGAATGTCCAATCTCTGATTGCGCAGGAAGCAAATATACAACCTGGAATATTTAGGGAACAATAGCGATGATACTTGAATGATTATATAGCTGGATACACTAGGGGAAGGTTCCGACTGCTTGTAGGACAGCTGGAGGGGGGGGGGGGGGGGGGGGGTTAGAGAGTCACTGGCTGGATCCCGTCTGGCCGAGGGTATCTTGGGAGAGTCCACAGTTGTGCGACACGGTGCCCAACGATCCTCGATCCACAGATGAATGCAGTTGGACCCTCTGTGGCCGGCGTCCTCCGGTCCACGACGGAGAGACGTGAGGCGACCTCACTGTGCAGAGCGCCGTCTCACCTGTCGTCCTCTCCGGGGGGGGTATTTCCAACACACCGCAGTGTTGGCCTTTATCCATAGAATAATCAAAGTACTCAAAGCATAATCCAAGCCGGGGAAGGCTAGCCGTCGTCGGTAGAATAATCCAATATACAGGTCCACTCGCTCTTTGGCCTGGAGCTCCTCGGGTGCAGCTTCACGTGGGGTCAACCACCCTGGATAAGCGTCCAGCTGATGCCCGAAACGATGGGGGTGCTGATTACTATAGAACTCTTACCGCACGAGGCACTATGTATGAATAGACTATTATTAGCTTAATAGAATACGTCCAACTCGACGATATAGTGCCAAATATGACTATTCAAATATTAATATACACGATGTCTCAATGCCGATACTGGGCCGAATTGGCCTTACTGCCCACACGTGGTTCGCGGGGAGGCTTTTGCGTCTGTCACTCTGTTGGAGGGTAAGTAACTGGACTAAAAGAAAGTTCTACTTTAATAGCGCAGTATATATACGCACTATGAACAAATAGTACCATTAGTGGTGCGGTAGACATATTCCTACGCGGAACTAGGACTTGTCCATACATGTTGAGCGGTACGATTGAACTTGGTCTGAGGGGTATGGCGACCTGGCACCAAGGTCTCGTCCAATGGTAGAATGGAGACTATTATGGGATGTTCAGTAGACTAGAAGGGATATTCAATGCATATTGTACAAGGAATATACAAGGGATATCAGGGGATATCAGGGGATATACAAATACAATTAAATATATATATATAAATAAATATATATATTCGGTTTAATCTGATCCTTCAGAACAGTATAGATAGATGTGAAATATATAGATGTAGCAGTAGTCTATCTGTATGTCATATGTTATGATGAATTGAAAATGCCGTACTGTATTGTACCCATTCTGCAATCTGTTAATAAAGTTTTCAATCAATCAAGTTAACTTTGAACCTCGGTTGTCAAGCCTCGTCAATGTTGTGTATGCATCTGGGTAGGCACACTGTGCCTTTAAGACAGCACGGTGGTCTTACGACAGTACCGTCAAGTGTTGTGATAACGTCAGTTGGGTTGGTGTGCTGTTGTACACAGTGCACTGGTTGAGCTTAGCTAGCCCCTTTCGTGACTGCGATGTGCAAGCCAGGGGCTTTTGAGCATGAAATAAAATGTCTAACCTTACGTCGTAGTCCGGTGCTTTTTTGGAAACATTATAGTCATAACAGATACACCTAGCTGGCTGCTTTGAGCACACGGGGCTAACGTTAGCTAGCAAGCAGCTATCGCTAAAACTAGAAGCTAACCACTGTATACATTTCCAGTAGACTAACATTACACCTCTGTGATTTAAATGTGTCCTTAGTAACTTATACTCAAGGGTTGTACTAGGGTTGGATGCAGTTCCCCGTTGGTCAGTCTGTCTGTTTTCCATCTTCTGCTGTGTTTAACGTTGTCCGTTTGAGAGTGCTCCTGATGGCTAGCCTAGTAACGCAGGACTTTTATCATTATATGTCCGCGGGTTGGCCAGTACTGCGCAAACTTTTATTAAACATTATATGTCCGCGGGTGGTCTTGTGCAGTGCTCTCGTGGCACTGTCAACTAAAGCGAGCACTCAGAAGACGTGCACCGTTTGCCAGTGCAGTGATTGCAGAATGTTTTTTTTTTTTTGTATACTCTCCAGACTGGCGAGTGGTCTTCATGAATCACTCGCCAAACGTAAAAAATACTCGCATTTGGCGAGTAAAGTGGCCTAATTTCCTCCCCTGATCAGGGTCCCCCATTTTCAATTCATAGTGACATTTATGACATACACAACATACATGACATTTATGGCATAGGGACATACATGACATAAATCAAATCAAATCAAATTTATTTATAAGGCCCAACAACGCACGTTAATGTCCCCATGGGCCGTACAGGTCTTCTTTAAACAAGTCAAGAAGAAAACATAACTAAGTCAAGAACAGAACAAGGACACCATAAGGTCCAACAAATTTAAAATAAATGCAAATAAATTAAAGAATGCAAGCACTCCCAGACATACCCCACGCGAAGGTAAGGAAAAACTCACTAAAACCTAACCATAGGTAAAAATGCTCCACAGGCAGTGTGGAGGAGAGAAACCTTAGAAGGGCCATTCAAGGGGGGATCTCCCTTCTTAGATGTCGGTGATAGTAGTGTTGCAGACGGACAGTTGGTAAGCATGCAGGTAGTGTGGCAGTGAAATTGTTAAAGCCTTAGTTACTATACTGTACAGCTATGGGAGATAGATAGGCATAGTGGACATCGAGGAGCTGTCCTGCTGTGAATAGGTTCCAGGCAGTTGGCCTACACTGAAGGGTGTCTTGGCCAGGTTTTTGATGAAGCAAAAATACAACCTTGTGCCCATTCCTCTGCGATGGGGGAACAAGCCTAGACTCGGCCCCAACTAAGGGCGTCCTGCCCGTATTGTGCAGCATCACAGAGGTGCTTGGCACAGCACCCTCAGACCGTTATCCAAATGTAGTTGTGTGTGTGTGCTTGACTGGATCTTGGCAAAGCAGAACATGTCTGCAGAACCCAGGAGGGTAGCTGCCGGTGTAAACTGGAAGCACCCATAATCTGTTGCCACACTTTGCACGAGGTGCAACATGGCACATGTTTCGGGAGGCTTCAAATGCTGATTGTTTAGTATAAATGATATAAACCAGTGTCCCCTACCATTCCCCCGCCAACGGGACCCCCCGCCCCCCTGAAAAAATTATAATAAATTTTCTTTTTATAAATTATTTTTATTTTTTTTTATTTTATTTAAGTTAGCTTTAATCACAGTAACGTTGGTGAGCTAGCTAAATTATATAAAATGGACTGGATAGTATAAGTTGATATATGAACTGGATAGTTCATATACGCCATTCTCCCTTTCTGTGTGTGTGTACACGTGTGCCCGTCCCAACTCTGGTCTTTGGAAAGTATGATATTTACTGAGGATGGCCAGATAATGTTGATATTTAAACTTTACTGCGACAACACTAGTAGTTTTGGGGGGCCTACCTACCACCTCCCCTGAAAAAAATCCTAGGGGAAACACTGTAAACGCATAGGGGAGAACGGGGATGGTTGTCACATTCATTATATTTCACCACCAGAGGGTCTTGTCTCCCATATTTTGGTATTTAAATGTCCAGAATTGGGGTCAGAGTTCACCTACATTGTCATCTTTGGAGTGAAACCGCTGAACTTGAGGTGAGAGGACTTTTGGTGTTTTTGTGTCTATTTGTAATATTCCACTCCTCAGTATTTTTCTTCTAGGCTTTTACACAATTGGTTTATAATGTAACAATTATTACCCTTAAAAAGTGTGAAGGGATAGCTATAGTTTAGATTGTTGTTAGCTAGCTAACTAGTTGTTAGCCTAAATTAGGGTTGTGACTTAGAGGTGGTCTAGGTCCGGATAGGGGTTAAGAGTTGGTCTAGCCCTTTACATCTATCTATCTAAATAATAATAAATTATAATGAATGCTTAACTACCCCTAAGTTACCCTAACCAGACCTAGACCACCTCTAACTCTAACCACTAACCAGACCTCTTCCATGTGGCACTTTAACACTGACCTCAGAATCTGATTTTATATAATATTTGTATGCAAGCAGATTGCAATCAGTGTGTACTGCTACTAGTACTACTGTGTGTTCTGTTTACTTAGTTTACAGTATCCTGTTGTTATAGAATAAACCGCTGCCAGCAGGCAGTAGCCCAGCACTGACCATCACCAAATACCGGACCAATCATGATCCTGCCCTACTCTCACTTGGCACGGAGCGAGTGTTCAGAGTAAAATGCAGATCGGTGTCACATTAACCCATTATTTGCCGGAGCTTATATCCATCCTTGTAGCCTCTCTGCCAGCTCTATTTGTCTATGGAGATGTTCACCTTCTTTGCAGGGCTATAACTTTTTAAATTGTATTGCTAAATTGACATTACTATGGCCCATTCAACATCAATTATCTATCGTTCAGGATGTAGGAACGTTTTACTTTTTCATTCACACATTCATACAATAATACGGTCTAGAGCAGTGTTTCTCAACTGGTGGGTCGCGACCCAAAAGTGGGTCGCAGGGCCATTTTGAGTGGGTTGCGGATGTGTGTGTGTGTAAAAAAAAAATTCAGCTCTGGTCCAGCTGAAGACAAAGCAGAGGAACAGATTGGACATTGAGCATGACCTCAGAGTGGCTTTGTCTACCAGACTCTTCTCAGGAGCAAACAACATCCCCAGTTATCCCATTAGTTCCCTGGGATGTTAAGCTAAGAAATCTGCTAAGAAGCATATATTATCTATTATTATTTAATTGCATTGGGTTTTTAGCCCTAGTTGCACTTTTGTTGCACTGTTTATTTCATGTTTTTAACAGTGCATGAAATATTGTGTATTACTGCAATTTTTTTGTTGTTGAAATAAATCATAGTGGTTAAAAAATTCGGGTCGCGACTTAATGACCAAGGAAAATGTTGGGTCCCGAGGCTAGACCAGTTGAGAACCACTGGTCTAGAGTATAAATATGTTTTTATCGTTTTCTGCAGTATGTCATAGAACGTGAGATATAGCCATAAATGCATATATTAGATCATCAAATGCAGTTTGATACCGATCCATGCTATATAAAAAATGTCAACTGTACACGGTCCTAGACGTGTTGACTGATCATCTGCGGTTGACCGGAGGGGGGGGGGGGTTGTTTATAATTCAATGACCGACGTTAAATGATTTATGTAGTATGGGTGATATATAGATCAGAGCAGTTTGTATCGAAAATGGTAAAGAAAAACGCTGAAACTCACCCCAGTCTCCTCTTACTGTTGGGTGATGAGCGTGGAGCAAAAAGATCGCTATTATGGGATGTTGATCTAGGTGATCCAGTTCCGGTTTGTATAATACTAATACACGTCCAATCATGTTGTTTATTGAGTTATGGCAACGGATCGATATGCACGGTGTCTGGATAGAGTCCCGCGAGCGATAGCGAGTGGCCGGACAGAATAGGGGACGGACTAAGCACTTCCGGTGACTTTTGGTTTTGGCAACTCACCGATCGGCCACCAGGTGGCGGTATTGAAGCGTTGGAGAGTTGAGCGGAGTCCTACAACACCAGCAAAGACTCCGTGGGTGAAATGTGAATACCATGACGAAAATATGAAATATTGATCTCAAAGACGCTGTAAGACGTCATTGGCAGATTACGCATGGCGGAGAATGACGTCTCAACACGTCATCGGCGGAGAAAGGGTTAAATGCAGGTCGATGTCAACAAAAACACAGAGCAGCTTCGCACTTGGAGTCCGCTTTGAGTCCGTGCGGACCTTCACGGAGTCCGGTCCGCGTACGTTCCGTTCGACTATGGGAGGGCCTTTAGAGTATACATTTCTTATTGGCCAACTGGTGGTTGGAAATCCCCTCAGAGATGACATAAAATAACTATTTTGTTGGGGCGCCCATATTGTTTTCTCTGAATGTGTTGTCTTTGGACGACCGGGCCTCCGCAGAAGCCTGGCTGGATGTCAGACATCAGCGGCCAAAGAACAAACCATTGTACTCACTGTCTCAGAAGAGCTCTAAAGGAAATCAATAAGAACATCCTGTTTTCTCTCCTTGGGCGGCCAAGTCTCAGCTTATTGGACTTCCTTCATTTGTGAGAAAATGTCTCTCTCTACGAGCGTCCACCGCTTTGTCCCTTTTCAAACATGTTTTGCGAAGCGCCACCGCGCCCCGGGGTGACTCCTCCAAGCCTCCGAGAAGAGAGCAAACAAATTTGAACTTGTCATCATCACCCTCCCCGAGTTTGTTCAGCGAGGGTTCAGCACAGAGGCGTGTTTACACAGCCACAACAGGGCCTCCTCACCACCGAGGCAGCAATGCGTACGGCCTGTCTCGCCGTGTGATTTACCCGCCGGGCGGCCGTATCTTCTGCTGATCATCTTTACAAGAGGAATGTAAATAGAAATATCATGAGGCTGCACAGGGAACACATTGAATGATTAGTTTTTTTCCATCCTTGGTTACAAGTTGGAATTGTGAGGGGGGAAGAGGGGGCATGTTGGAACCTTCATTACCCACTTGCCTGGCAGCGTTTGTTGACTGCTGCCCTGACGCAAAAGGGCAGACCGACTGGCGCTGAAAGGGGTCGTCGTGACGGAACTTTGCACCCTGTGTGATGGATTCCAGCTGTTGCCGCAGTGTTTGTTTTTCAAGCCTTCCGATCACAATCGACCAAATAGAAATGACTTCAGAGATAATAGTACGTACAGTAGGTCAGAATCGAGTCACATTCCTTGCTCTACAGCGTTCCTTGTTTTTACAGAAATGTGACACTTCCGTCTGACATTGTGTGTTCTAATACAGCTTGTGACCTTTTCCCAGCAAACGTTCTAGTCTGTTTGCCATCTGTCTAGCGGTGACGTCCAAACAGGACGGGTCAAACAAGTGTCATAATCAAAGTCTTTACTGATCTTGGTCAGGATTTCAAATGCAGGGTAATATCAGTTAAATACTTAACATCAGTAAAAACATTCCTAATGACATCTTTAAAGTATCAGGGAAAGTATTTCTTTGTCACAATTTGGATTGAATAAAGGGCTTATTAAAAACTAATATTTTGTCGGCTTGGACTCCAGTCAGGGTTGTTGCTTCACATACAGGATGCACTCTCTCCCATCTTCTTACTCTCCACTTTGTAGTTTGTAGTATTTCATAAAACACGAAATGCTGTGACAAACAAAAACTAAAAAATGAGAAAGAAAACCCCACAAAGAACAATACAAATCAGGATGCTGACTCTCACAAAGCTGACAACTCAAGCCTGATGGGCCATCTGCAAATCCCCCAGTCCTCCGAGACAACGCCCCCCTCCTCTCTCCTCAGACAAGAGACTGTGCTCCGCTCAGATGTGTTTCCGAAAGCAAGCAGCACGCTGTCACAGCAGGGTGTAGTGAAGATGCAGGTAGGCGGAGAGAGGAGAGAGGAGAGAGGAGAGAGGAGAGAGGAGAGAGGAGAGGAGAGAGGAGAGAGGAGAGAGGAGAGAGGAGAGGAGAGGAGGGAGGAGCGAGGAGGGAAGGTGATTTAACATTCCGCCAGGTGGTTGCTGTAGCTGGAGGCGACTCAAATCACCGGTTTCCTGGCTCAGACAAACCTGCTGTTGTGAACGACGATGATGATGATGATGATGATGATGATGATGATGATGATGATGATGATGATGATGATGGTAGTGGTGGTGATGGAACATAAAAAGTAGCTATATCAAATCAAATCAAATTTATTTGGAAGGCCCGACAACACACGTTAATGTCCCCATGGGCCGGACACATCTTCTTTAAACAAGTCAAGAAGAAACATCACAATAAGTCAAGAACACCATAAGGTCCAACAAATTTTAAATAAATGCTAAATAAATGAGTGCAACACTCCCAGACATACCCCACGTGAAGGTAAGGAAAAACTCACTAAAACCTAGCAATAGGAAAAAATGCACCAGAGGCAATGTGGAGAAGAGAAACCTTTAGGGCTGACCTTCAATTTTTTTTTGGAATTCGAAGCTTCAGGGCCGATATTTGATTTTAATTCGAAGCTTCGAAATTTAAAAATATTTTATATTTTTTTTTCTTATGTTGTGGCACTTGTAAAGCACTTTGTTCAACTTTGTCAGTGCTGTAAAGTTTAAACCTTTTTAAATCTTAGACAAACAAAACACTTTGCTTTCATGAAATATTGTAAGCCGTCATTTGAGGTTTTATAAAAGCAGCACAATGAACACAAACCTGTCAGTGCAGAGTCCGACCTCATCTTAAATAACAAACGGCATTGCTTGTTGTAATTAACAGAGAGGCAGAGTTGATTTAGCAAAAAATAAATACAAATAATTTTTTTTTCTTTTTTTTTAATAATCGAATTTTATTTTCATATTCGAATCCCATGCCCATCGAACGAAGCTTCGAAGTATTTAAGACAGCCCTAGAAACCTTAGAAGGGCCGTTCAAGGGGGGGATCTCCCTTCTTAGATGTCGGTGATAGTAGTGTTACAGACGGACAGTTGGTAAGCATGCACTCATGTGCATAGTGAAACACAGATGAGTGTATGCAATAGCAACTGAACATTTAGAAAACATTTAAGATAGAGCTGATAGCGATAGCAACTGAACATTTTGAAAGATTAAAGACAGGCTGTCATACCACACACAGTCACACTCACACTCACACAGACATACATACATTACATACATACACATGTCACAAACACACACACACACCCTACCATCACAACAACCACAGTAATACGTCAAACCAGTAAAGCCTCCACCAATATTTTATAAAAAGAATACATGAATAACTATTATAAAACCCAGCTAAAAATCGGCTCATCTAGCTGCTCAGACCATTTCTCGGGATTGTCTTTTGGGTGGGGTGAGAT
Source organism: Notolepis coatsorum (assembly GCF_963971535.1). Taxonomy (NCBI): domain Eukaryota; kingdom Metazoa; phylum Chordata; class Actinopteri; order Aulopiformes; family Paralepididae; genus Notolepis; species Notolepis coatsorum. The sequence goes on along the minus strand of NC_140167.1, from coordinate 134,123,351 downwards.
CAAGTTTGATTGACAGCTTCCTTTTGGTTCTAGTAGACCATTTAATGTTCCTTCAATCACCTTAAAACCTTTTTCTGCTTGGTGTTTGTCAGTAAAAATGTATGGGACTTCGAAGGCTTGTTATAGTATCACACACTCATGGGAAGTATAAAGACTAAATCGGCAAGCTAGCAGCATCTGTGAGAATAGGGCCAATCTAGCAACTTCTAAAAAGCAAAGAAAAGTGCAGTGCACTTTCACATGGGGGAGATGATGGGACATTTTGTGGACTTTTCTCAGCTCGGAGTGATCAGACATCTATTATCTTTCTCCTAATATGACTGGTACATGAGATGATCGTGGACCACGTGACACCACCAAATTCCTTGCTTAGCTATGCCAAACTGCAATCCAGCAACAGGGAAGGAAGAGAGACTTCTTTAAAATTGGAACATCTTCTCATACCTTTCCGGTCTTTACTATAGGCACATTAGATCCAAAATTACATAATTAAATAACATTTAATTATGATTTACCTTGCCAGGGGCTTTAACATTGGAGTCCTTTTTCTGTGTGGCACCCTTACCTTATCCCAAAAGTCTGAGGTTAGAGCCGACTGATCTCCCCAGCCGTTTCTATGAGCACCACAAGTGAAAAGACTGGGTAACTGTTTCTTTCTTTTCCCCCAGCAGATGGAGGGCAACCTGAACTCTTCATTTTCAACGAGCTTTGCGCCCTTAAGATGGTGGAAGGGCCCTGCAAGGCGATAAAGGAAAGATTCTACTTCGACATTGACACAGGCCGCTGCGAGCACTTTGAGTATGGCGGCTGCGGGGGCAATGCCAACAACTTCGGGACCTTGGAGGCATGTGAGGAGATGTGTGTGGTGTCTGGTGAGTCTCCTGTTGATATAATAACCTTGGCTTTGAAACAGTGTCCCTGAGATAAGTCTGGCGTTGCATGAATACTTATGAGTATGCCAAGTGGAGGGCACAGTTAATTTACTTTCCCCAATAGTGAACTGGGGGGCCTTGGGTTCTTGGGTGGATAATCTTGGTGGCCTTGCTCAATAAGTGGTTAACATCTCACTAAAATACAGTACATGCAATCGCTAGGTTTTCATTCATTTTAATCAATGTCCCTGCTGCTAAGCTGTAGCATCTTGGTCTCTGCTGTATAAATGTATACACACTTCATATATAAACACTTCCTTTTCACAATGACAATCACTTATCAGGCTTATTAAACCAGTCCTGATTTAATCAAGAGTCTATCTCTGGATTTATCATACTTTTCCAATATTGCTGCTGCCAGATTCGTAACCAGTTATGACCTATTTTAGCTTCCCAGTCTTAATGTGTGTTTAAGAATTGATTTTATGATTGCATCATTCACTCTTTAGGCTTGGCTGGGTACATCCCAAACCTTTTAATTCATTATGAGTATAGCTTGGGGCCGGGCCCTTTCATGTATAATCCATAGTTTTAGCTACTGCACGTCATTTAAGTAACTATTTTTTTTAGTCCAATGCGATTTCGCTGACAGGTGGTACAAGGGTATCATGGTTGAGTTGATTTGGGGGATCAATAAAGGAATATATTATCTTATCTTATACATGTACACTATAGCATTAGTTCATTGTAAACGGAACGTAGACCAATCTCAGTCACTCTTATTGTCTGGGACCAAATTCGGTCACGCCCCATTTTGCGCGACATCCAGGCTTTTTTTACCGTCTGCGTTTGGGAATTTCATGTCGACAGGTAGATGAAGTGAAATTATACTTATTTTAGAATATATATATCAAATTTCATGAGTATTCATCTATATTTAGTCATCTAAAGACTATTAGATATGAACCTATGTACCCATAAAAAGTGGGAATCTCTAGAATGTGTTTTGGGCGACAGTGTTTAAGAAAGTGCGGGTAGCCTCTCAGGTTGACGTTATACTATAACTTACACAACACTTTCTGTTGTCAGTAGATGGCAGCATTGGTTTAAAATTAAAAGGTGAAAATGTGAAAACTACAAAATGAATACAATTCCCAAGACCTTTAGCACAGGTCACAGGTCACTGGGACGCATCTATTCTTTGACGCGATCTGAACAGCGTTAAACTATTAATGGGACCGGAGTACAGTGATCGAGAATGGTCACCCAATTATCTTAACAAAAGTGCATCATTAGAATTATGTTTATTGTCTATACGGGAACATAATGGTACAATTTAAGATCTGAATGTTATCCGCATATAAAGGACAAATAAAACATCGTTAATTTGTAAGAAACCTCAATGAAAACGGCGCAGGGTAAGTTATATTAGCAATTGTTATGAAAATGTGATGGAATCCTATAAAAATGTGGACGCATTTGGTCACTGTGACGTTAGCTAATTAACCATTTCATTTGTGTGGATTGTTCCCATCTCATGCTGGCTTCAGCGTCTTTCTTCACCAATTGGACTGTTCCTGGCACCTATATATGCCCACTGAAAGAATTTCACTCAATGCACCTACTCACTGACCAAGACCACGTTTATCTGCTTTGCATATAAGCAGGTGTGGTAGCTGCTAATCACCCTGCCGCTTCATTCAAGCTGCGAGATTGCTAGACTAGCATCTAGCATCTATAAGAAGACGATTCTTGACCCCCACACATTATCTTTCATCTTGGCCAGGTCTCCCTTGCAAAAGAGATCTTGTATCTCAATGGGACTTCCGGGTTAAATAAAGGTTAAATACAAAAAAAAACGTTCTTTTCTAATTCCATACCCCTTTTTATTGTTTTAGACTAGTAAGTAAGTAAGTAAGTAAGTAAGTATTTATAAAGCACCTTTCATACATGTCATGTAGCTCAAAGTGCTGTACACAAACATAGGCATATATAACGATAAAAGCAATAAAGTCACAGTGATCAGTTAAGATCAATGTTTAAAAAAAAAAAATAATAATAATAATAATAATAATAATAATAATAACGTAAAAATGAAAACATGAAAACAGTCATTTGCTTACCAGTTTGGGAGAACAGGTCCGCACAAACATGTCCGCTCAGTAGCAACCGGAAGTAGGAAATGCACTAAACCAATGCACTTGTACGGTAGGTAGCAATGTTAGCTCTTATAACGCTAGTGTAGTTACGTTTTTATTAGTGGTCAGAGTTGGGTCCACAGGACTTATCCAAGCCCCATGGATCCATCAGTGGCCGTGTATTGTGTGCGTATGTACCCGTTCCCTCATGTGGTCAGTGGTCAGAGTTGGGTCCATAGGACTTATCCAAGCCCCATGGATCCATCAGTGGCCGCGTATTGTGTGCGTATGTACCCGTTCCCTCATCTAAAGAGTTGGGTCCATAAGACTTATCCAAGCCTTACGGATCCATCAGTGGTCGTGTATCGTGTGCGTATGTACCTGTTCCTTCATCTAAAAAGTTGGGTCCACAAGGCTTATCCTAGCCTCATGGATCCATCAGGTTTTTCCAAGCCATAACTATTTGTAAGCTAGACTGTATAGGTACGTTTTTAATTTTCCTTTAAAAATGTGTATGGAGCTGGCGTTTGTTGGTAGTGTGTTCCATAGTTTTGGGGCATAGTTGGCAAATGCCATACTTCCTATCCTCTTTTGGTTTCTGGGCGTGTCTAGTAAACCTGTAGTGGATGACCGTAGCGTTCTTGAGGGCAGATAACTAACTAGGGAATTTGCTATGTATTTTGGGCCTTGCTCATTAAGAGCTTTATATGTTAGGAAAAGGACCTTAAAATCAATTCTATGAGTTATTGGAAGCCAGTGCAGAGTGGCTAGGACTGGAGTGATATGTTCTCTTCTCCTTGTATGAGTTAGTAATCGAGCTGCAGAGTTTTGGATAAGCTGAAGCTTCCCAATGGTTGCTTTGGGAAGACCAGTGAACAGTGCATTACAATAGTCAAGCCGACTTGATACAAAAGCATGAATAAGTGTCTCTGCATCCTTTTTATTTACGAAAGGTCTTACTTTCGCTATGTTTCTTAGGTGGAAGAATGACGTTTTCATGGCCTTATTTATATGAGACTTAAAGGTCAGGTCTGAGTCCAAGATGACACCTAGGCTTGTAACCTCAGTCTTTACATAGGATGACAGACTCCCCAGGTTTTCACACAGCACTTCCCTTTTCGCTTTTGGGCCGATCAATAGGATTTCGGTCTTGCTTTCGTTTAATTTTAGGAAGTTATTGTTCATCCACTTGTTTATTGCTAACAGACTATTTGTAATGGACTGTATGGCTGTAGTGTTATTTGGTTCTGCGGAGATATATAGTTGTGTATCATCAACATAACTATGGAAGCATACATTGTGGTCTCGAATGATGTCCCCGAGGGGCAGCATATAGTGAGAAGAGTAATGGACCAAGGCAGCTTCCTTGTGCAACTCCAAAGCTGCTGTCATGTTCCTCGGATCCATTGTCTCCAAGCTTAACATAGAACCTTCTCCCCTTAATGTATGTTATGAGCCAATTTAGTACATGATCGGAAAAGCCAACCAGTCTTTCAAGACGACTGATCAAGATATTATGGTCAATCGTATCGAACGCTGCACTAAGGTCCAATAGGACAAGAATTGAGAGACATCATTCAGAAACAATACAGAAGGCATTACAGGTATTATTTGTCAAAAACAAAAATCCTGATAATAGTGTGGTTATTTCTTCCCAAAATATCTTAACAGGCGGGCATTCCCAATACATATGCATAAATGTACCACTATCACCGTTTGTACATAAGGAACATCGAGAGTCTTGTTTAAGCCCCATACGGTTCAGTCGAATAGGAGTTAGGTAAATCCTATGAATAAAATTAAGATTAATCTGTTGATGATCCGGGTTATGTGACGATAGCCGAACGTTTGCCCAGACTTCAGCCCAATCAAAATCTACTTCCAAGTCTGGTATATCCCTCCTCCAAACTGAGTCTAGGGGAAGGATTTCATACGAAGATGTAAGTAAGTGACTGTAAAAGTCTGAGACAAAACCTCTCAATGTCTCCCTTTCATAAAATAATTTGTGATATCTGTGGTGCTCCAGTGGTACCTATAATGGGACTCCATGAGCCTTCAAACATGCTAATAACTGTCTGTAGAAATAGTATGTGGAACTGGTGAGGTTAAATTTGTTATGTATATCTTGATAGCTACAGAAACCCCGTTCGTTGAATATATCTCCCAATGTATGTATGCCATTCTTTTCCCATTTGGGAAATCTGATAGGACATGGGTCTTTTCTATTGTTTTAGACTAAGACATGGGTCTTTTCTATTGTTTTAGACTAGGACAATGGTCTTTTCTATTGTTTTAGACTAGGACATGAGTCTTTTCTATTCCTTTAGACAATGACATGGGTATTTTCTATTATTTCAGACTAGGACATGGGGTTTTTATATTCCTTTAGACTAGGACATCGGTATTTTCTATTATTTTAGACTAGGACATGGGGTTTTTCTATTCCTTTATACTAGGACATGGGTCTTTTCAATAATTTTAGACTAGGACAGGGTTTTTTTCTATTCCTTTATACTAGGACATGGGTCGTTTTACTTCTCAGCCATCTCCTCTGACTCATCAGTCTGATTACATGATTTCAACTCTGTTCCCTACTTGTTGACCCTTTCACTACCACATGTTAGAAAGGTTAACCTTCTCTAGTGTGGTAGTGAAAGGGTTAACCAGCTGTAGTGTGGCAGTGAAAGGTTAACCTTCTGTAGTGTGGTAGTGAAAGGGTTAGCCGTCGGTAGTGTGGTAGTGAAAGGTTAACCTTCTGTAGTTTGGTAGTGAAAGGTTAACCTTCTATAGTGTGGTAGTGAAAGGGTTAACCTTCTGTAGTGTGGTAGTGAAAGGTTAACCGTCTGTAGTGTGGTAGTGAAAGGTTAACGTAAGGTTATGTATATAACCAAGTTCTATGAATACTGGCTCAGCGTCATCTGCACGCACTTTACTTCGCGCACGAGCACTGAATAAAAATTCCACAATGTACCTTTACATCCCAACATTCGTCTGGCCACACCCCTATCCGCTTACCTTCATAAGCAGGTGTGTGGTCACCTACTCGCCTCCTTCCCAAACTTTCACCACAAGGCGAGATCAAGGGCCGCAGTGGCGTCCTGACGCTGAGCGTCACCAGTATTCATAGAACTTGGTTATATACATAACCTTACGTTCTATTTCATACTGGCTGCCGCTCAGCGTCATCTGCACTACAGGAGCTGAGCGGGAGCCTGAAGCTTGACAAATGTACCCCACTGAGGCCCCCCACAACCATTAGACCGGGGAGGACCGAGCCCCCCGACCCTCCCTAATGGAGGATACCCTCCCTATTGGAGGACTGGAGGGAGACGGATCCGACCGTGCGAAGAGAAACTCAAGCAACTCAACGCACAGGGTGAGCAGATCGTGGCTTGACCCCACGACTACGCACACGCACAACCCGCATGCCACCAGGGAACGAACGGAAGGAACAACCCTCGTTACTGCCCCCAAAATCACGGAGTCAAGAGCAAACTCAACCCCGTGGCAAGGCCGTAGCAGCGGAGCGCGAAGGAAGACCCAGACCCACTGAAGGGAATGGAGCCCCTGAAAAAAGGGGGGCCCGGAGAGGTCAATGACGCAAGGCATCAAGACCCCACCAGGCGGTCACTTAGTGACACCGCCCCCCACATCGCCAGCGTATTCGGATAGGGCCCCTCCAAGAGCGGGCCCTTTCCCCCCAATAGTACACCGCCTGGCACACTGACCCTGCAACACAGGCAGTCAGCATGGCCGTAAAGCACTCAAAAAGGTTAACCAACGGAAGCAGGCAGCGCACTGGGGAAACCAGGCAGCAGGCTGTAGACCAGAGCCTGGAGCACTGCGGATGAGACGGGCGCCAAAGGGGTCAACTGAAAACAGCCCCCCCCGGCGGAAGGGGCGTATGCTGGCGTTGTTGAGCACCATGACAAAGCCTCCATCAAAAAAAAACCACCCAGAGGGGTCGAGGCAGAAAAGGCTGACACGATTGGCAGACGTCATAAACGTGCATGGGCACACTCAACCGGGTAACCCGGGAGTTGACTCTGCTCCAACACACCAGGGAATCAACCACCCTCTCTGTACACAGACGGTGGTTGTTCCTATAACCCCTCAAGAAAAAGGGTTATCCCAGGCCTACGGTTTCAACGAAACATTACTTCGGACCGGGCCCGGCGGCTCGGGAAGCACACAGGGTTACCAGAGGAGGTCCAGAAGACCACCCCAACAGCCCCCTCTTCGCCATGCGTGAGAGAGGAGCGAAAGAAAGGAGAACCAGCCCCTTATAATAGTGCCAGGTACAACATGTACCCAACAAAGGGTCTCCATAACGCCTAACCCCGTGACACCCGGGCCGACCCGGCATTTTCCCCCCCGAAAAAAGCACAAGTCCCTCAGGGTACCAGAACAGCAGATCTGCATCCCCGGCGGACAACGGGTTAACTGACCTGGACCAGCGCGACCAGAACCAGTCCTGTGCCCTAACCACGCCGACATGCCTACTCCAGGAGAGGGGGCAGGTATGCGTGTTGATCTAAAACATGAAAAGAGGGCGCCACCCAGACGGTCCTGTTTATACCGCGCTCAGTGGCCCACCCCAAGGGCGTGAGACCCCTCTACCTATGTTCTGATCTATTCCGTTAACATCCCCCAGATATGAACGAGAATCCGTCGAGACCCAGTAACAGGCTCTCGGAAGAGGAAAAAATCCCCCATCCCAGTTGCCTTATAAAAACGCTGTTTTAATAACAAGCAACCAAGGCGTACTAGCCTCCCGCATGATTCTTAACAGAAACACCCCGAGCCCGCACTATGTATGCGTTGGGACCCAAAACATATCAATGGACAGTCTAACCAGACCCCACATTGATCCTTCAAGGCGCCTGGGAGAACGACAAGAAGGTTGTCGTGCTTCATATTCTCTACTCTTTTTTTATTAAAAAAAAAGAAACACAGACTGACATGAATCCCACGCGACGCAGCCGAGGGTATTTTTTTTTTTACATTTTTACATCCCGTCATCCTCACCACAGAGGAGAGACGGAACTCCTCAGAGAGACTTCCCACGTGAGCCATAGATTGAAAAGTCACGGTAACATTGAGTCATGTGACCAACCGACTCAAGTTACACGTATATCGAGCGTAGTAGAACAGTAAGTTCTTACGCCCTGCCCCGACAACTTGACAACAACAGACCCTACATACAGGTCTAAACTCACAGAAGCCATCGTCCAATAGCAACGTGCCTAGTGACGTTTGCTATGACGGGGGGAAACCCAAGACTCAACCGCCTGTGATAGGTGGGAAACCCTCCCCCGCCCCCCCCCCCCCGTGCCAAGCCGCCTAACAGCTTGGCCCTGACCGAATGAAAAGAGAGTCCAATAACCCCCTGACCAATCAGAAGAGGGAAGGAGGGGTTTATCCGGTACCCCCTCACAAGCCCAACCCTTGCATACGACAACAACAATAGCCACATGATACCTTCAGTAGCAATGCTAATGAATAGCGCAAGCTAATTCAATGCACGCTAACCACAGACACATCTGTGAACAGGGTTTATAGCAAGACCAAGTTGTGTGTGTGTGTGAACCCGACACCCGTATGTATCCATGTTGTAAGACACAGAAAAAACTGATAGAGAGAGAGAGCGGCTGAGCCGCGGCATGTTTTCATACGAGCATTACTGCAAACCAACACAATAGTGTTGCAGCTCAATATCACTGTTTAAGCAACAGAGCACACAACTAACCTCTACCTTCATGTGGAGATTCAGGTCAAGGCAGAAAAAACCCGTTTTCAACCGAGTGTAGGCTGCAGGCCTTGCTTAAGCTCTAACATGAAGTAACATCTAGCCCTCCTATCAACCCATACTAGCGAAAGATTCACACGTTGCAACCCCATCATACTCAGTGGTGCAGTGCTGGTATAACTCGGTATAACGGCGTTATACCTCGGTCACTGAGGCTGAAGTACGCGCAATCGCTTTTTACATGGCATTATCCAACCGGACTCCCGGAGAAGCATGCAGCTGCAGAGCCGCAGAGCCAGCGGCGCTCTCTGGGCCGCGCGCTGACGGCCGCGCTGTGAGGCAATAGTATCCAGCTGCAGGACGAGAGCAGCCAAAAAAAACTGTGCATGCGCGCGCACGCGCGTGGAGCGTTTGACCTACTGTCAATTTGCCACTGCACCACTGACGATACTAATACTAATCTATACAATCAATCACCTGCTGTTTAGTACTAGATACTACAATACAGCCCTGTCCACTGTTAGCCATTTTTGGGGTACCGGTTGAGCCTCTCCCTATTAAGCCAAACGAGACTGACATGTTGGCTTTTGCCACGCTCTTGGCCAGACGGAGAATACTCCTAGCCTGGCAATTGTCTACACCCCCCCCCCCCCCCCCCCCCCCCCCCCCCTTCTCCGCCTGGCTAAAAGATATGGTCTTGTTTCTAAAACTAGAGAAGATTAAGTATGAACTTAGAGGAGTTAACGAAATATTCTTTAAAAAGTGGCAACCGTTCATTTCTTACTTTAACAGCCTACCTGTTCTCCCTCCCTCCTGACTGTCTTCCTTCTTTGCGTGACCCTCCCATCTAACCAGGCCCAACAGTACTATGTAATACCACCAGTTAACTATGTATACTCCATAACTGATTAGTGTACTATATCTGACTCAGACTATTTTCCTTTTATTTATAATTTTTTATTATTTAATTTGTCTTTGTTATATTTGTATTTTATATTATTTAATTACATTTTATTATTTTAGTAGCAATTATTATTACTGTCTGTATTTTAACCTTTTCTCTTGTTGCATGTTATGTTATGTTATGTATATAGTCCTACCTGTTGATCCGTGGGGTGGTGGGTTTGGGGGTGGGATGGGTGGGGTAGATTATACAAAAAAATAAAGGGGAAAAGGGTGAATGAATAATTCTGACTTTGTAATTGTACAAACTTGCTTCACCAATAAAAACGGTTGTTAAAAAAAATTACTTTATAGTTATTACTAAAAAAACAGTATATATAAAACAGTAGCTGTAAAAAAAGTTTTTAAATTATGTATGCACTGGTATCGGCCATTACCCAAAGCTTAGGTATCGGAATCGGATCGGGAAGGAAAAAATGGTATCTGAACATCTCTAGTAATGGCATATCAAAGATGTTGACTGGAAGGCCGCTGGACATTAGTATGACAAGTTCCAACCAGCGTATTCCTTTCACTCATTTCACTGTGATTATTTAAGTCTACTCACTGTTTTTGCTGAACCATTGTTGAATGGAACATTCTCCTGTTTCGACAGGTTCAGCTTGAGGAATTGATTGTGGGGGGGTTTCATCTTGGGGAAGATTTCACGGAAATGTCAAACAAATCGCAATTAAGATGCAGAGGTGACGTGTTGCTAGAACCGCCTTGTCGAGGTTCGTATTTGTCGAGGTTCACCCTCTGAAAGGAAAAGTAGGGTCATTTCTCTTTCTCGTAATCTCCCTTCAACCGAGTTTAGCCTTTATTTATTACCAGCAGTACCAGGGCCGGTGCCCCTCTCATTCCATCTTGATTGATTAGCAACAGTGTCAGTGCCGCTCTCATTCCATCTTGATTGATGCCTGAATATGTCCCGCTCTCTCTCCATCTTTCGAATACCATCCATTCCCATTGACCTATCTCAATCTGCAGCCTCTTTTCGCAATCCTCCTGACAACTGTTGCTTCCCTCTGACAAACTTTGAAAGAGAGGACAGGGCTTGAGATAGGTAAATTGTTGTTCTGTCGCAAACAATGTGATTACATTAACTAGTTAGAGGGGCACAGCAATCAATTTGAAATGCACATTTAAAATTGGCGTATTTTCATAAATGAATAAAACAAACTGCCCGCAGAGGGGAACTGGATCCCTGGAATAATATTAGAAGCTAGAAGAGCACTACCTAGAATTATTACTTTGTTTCAGGTTGTCCAAATAAAAAACATACTGTATTTTACTACATAAATATGTATGATCTAGGCTTACATTTGGTTCACATTGTTTCCAAAAGATTTAGATTTGATTTGACACAAGGTGGATTCATTTGAATAATTGTATGCATAGTAAATTATGTAATGAGACAGGGCCGATGCCCCATGTGGGGGTTCTGTGTCTTAATCCCAGAGGTGTAGTCAAGGGCAGTTTCCCATGAAATCAATCAAGGACAGTTTCCCTCCATGAGGGGCATTTAAACTTGACTGCCATTTATCCCACTTAGACTATAACACCTTACCAACAAACAACATAGGTTTAACAAGAACCTTCATAACTAGGACTTATTACCTTTGCAAATTTAAAACGTGTTGCTAGAAATAGCTTGGTTTCATTGGTAAACACAAGAGCCAGACGTCTCAACCAATGTGAATGAATTATTGTAAAATAAATAGCAGGCTGTTTAAATGTTATCATGTTATCAATTGTACTTTGTATTTGCTCTCCTGAGTTTCTGTCAATATTTGACCCTGTCTTTTTGTTATCAAGATTATTCAATGCAACACTGTTTCAAAGCTGCTATTTGCAGTTCAATGACTTGTTATTCACACTTGCTATGTTTTGTCTCGATACCCTATATACACCTTTAGGAATACCTTGATTTCATGACAAACATTGATCCTTTTCATGTTGTGAAGAAAAACCATCAATACAGTGTGACACAGAGCCACAGTCAAAACAATCCCAGGTTAAAGCCAAGGGACAAACAATAGTTTAAACA